>NC_048230.1:47673112-47817411 GCF_002007445.2 Ailuropoda melanoleuca | reverse complement strand
GGTTGGTGGATAGGACCCTCTGTTGGCTTCCGTTTCCTCTAATATGAAATGGGCGTGTGGGTCTGGGTAGGTTCCCCGATTCTCCCTGGAAGAACGTGGGGTGTGGTCATTGAGCACCGTTTGGGCTAGCAAGGTTCTCGGCCCTGGGACAGTCAGGGGCCATCGCTGCTAATTGNCCTATATCAAACGCTTCCTTCCAGTCCAAGTAAATTATAGCCAGGCTTTCTCCTGTTGACTCTTTGTGCTGTTGCCTTGAAAAATTCTATCAGATCGGCCAAGCATGGTTTTCCTTTGGTGAGTCCACGCTGACTACCTGTAATTAAGCCAAGGGGATTGCGCGCGGCCCCTGCGTGATGTGTGGGCTTGCGTTCTGCTCCCGCTCCCTCTGAAGCCAAGCAAGTCCGGAGTCACACAGAGACGCTCGTGGCTCTTTCCCAGCATCAGTCCGGGGCTCCGGGTCCTCTTTTCCTCGTGGAGGTTTCATCAAGAGCAGCCCCCGGGGCCGCTTTCAGGTGAGGAGACAGGCGGCAGGTGGATTCTGGAGGCTGGCGTCTCAAGTCCAAATCCGCTCTGCCTTTTCACAGCTTTGACATCCCAAGCAAGTCACCAGGTGTCTCTGAGCCTCAGTTTCCTTATCTGTCAAGGGCGATGGCAGGGACCCCGGTCTGCAGGACTGTTAGCAGGATTAAATGAATTAAGGAAGTCACGTGAGGCGTCTGTCGGAGTCGCTCCTTCAACAGAATGCCTGCCAGCCAATGGGGTCGACCGCGTGTGGGGGCGAGCAGGGCGCCTCCCAGCCTGGTGCTACTTGCGTTTCCTGCTGTAACTTCATTCCCTGTGTGCGACTTTAAATATACCATTCCTTTTTAAAAAGTCCTGCTTCGTAGAACATGTATTCTACAGTCCTGGTGCTTCCCCGGGAAAGAACTCCTTAGACCCTTTGGTTTCTCTCCCCGGCACAAGTGCTCAGGGGAGCCGGGCTTTCCGGCTGACAAGCTGGGGAAGGATCTGAGCATGCTTGGCCACATTCCTTCTCCCTGTGGAATTTTGCTCCCTCTCTGCAGCGAGAGGGTTCTGGCCTACTCTGGTTGCCCCGAGCAGTCTCGATTTTCAGTGGCCGTTCCAGAGTAATCATTAAGGAGCACCTTCCTCGGCTCTCAGCATCCGCCGTGGGATCTGCAGTCACCCTGGATCTTTGCCACAACCTAAGCTTATCTCTCCCTCCGAAGGGGGCCTACAGCTGTGCAGCGGAGCCTGGGACCAGCCAGGCGAGTCTGCGTGCTAGACTTCTGAGAAAGGTGACCGTTTTCTCGCTGTAGCCGTCAGGCTTCTGTGTAGCTCTTTGTTGGTTTATGACTCAGGTAGGAAGAGAATGCTCACAGTTCTCCCTCCTGGAACTCATGCCCCAGGCCCCCATCTTAGCCTGCCCGCCTCAGTCCGACACCACTGACTCTTAATCTGTGACATAGTTCGTAAGTCGGGAGTAACACCTGCCACCTCCGAACTCCTGAGGGACCCCCTGTACCTCTGCTGTGACGTTTGTCCACTTCTCCAGGCACAGGGACGCTCACCCGCAGCTTATCGTTTGCTTCTTCAGTGTCCATGGTCCGTCTCCGTCCTCTCTCTAGTCATGTGGGAGCTTTGCTGGTAGGAAACACTGAGCGAGAATCTTTAAGATGAACGTGTGTTGAGCAAGTGAATGGACGGACTTGATTTTGGGAGTCGAGATTACAGAGGTGCGTACGACGACTGTCTTTGGCCTTGGGTTGCAGGCAGACACTTTCCTCCACCCATTCAGGCTCGCAATTATGCCTCCTTGTAGAAATGCAATTTGTCAAAACGTTGGACTTACAAACAAATGGCATAGATGGGGAACTGACGTCTAGACTGGGAATTATGGGAAATATGTGTGAGCTAAGACTTTTTAGTTGAGAGTGACAGTAACTCAGCTCCAGCCAGCTAAGTGAGAAGGAGCGTGTGCTGGTTCACAGTATGTGCAGGGAATGATGGACAAGGGAGGAAGGGAAATCCTGCATTTCAGGAGCGGGTGGGGCTGAAGATTCAGAGGCAGGACACCCCCCCCACATGATTTCCATCTGCCTTCAGCCTCATTCTTTCTCATCACGGACTAGCTCTTTCCAGACAGGAGAGAACATGGTCACCAGCTGGTCTCAGATGCTAATGTGCTTGACACTGAGTCACAGGAGAGAGATGACCTCTTCTCTGGTTCACAAGCCACAGGAAGGACCCTGGTTGTCCCCACTGGTGTCTGACACCCACTTCCAAACCAAGCACCCATGGCCCTGAGTGGGAGCTGGGGAGGAAGGGAGAGCTGGAAGGGCACAGTAGTTCAGGAGGGGGCCAAAGTGAAGGGAGATGGTGGGAGTGAAGGAAGGGTTTGGGGGAAGGGGGGACAGGGGGCTAGAAAAGGGTGCCCCCCACAGACGCCTTCAGTGAGAGCACTCCATGTCCTCACTGCTTGTGCTTAGATTCGGGGTGAAGGAGGACAAGGACGGCTAGAATGGAGGAACATAAAGCTAATGAATTATGGACCACTGCCCATTGGGGGTCATTAGACTCGAGAGCAGTGCTGCTTAGAAATGACAGGGTCAATAGGACCATCACCCCAGCCACCTGCTGTCACACACAGTGTGGTCCTTATCCATTTGAGCTGCGAGCGGCCCGGGAGGGAGGGTTGCCCGGCATCGGGCGCTGACGCTACACAGCGTTACTCAAACTCCTACTTTGCACCGCGTGGGCTAATACCCCAGTCACCCTTCCAGGTTCCCCTCCCTCCAAGCCGAGTTTCCCTAACACTGAAGAGTGTGATGGCATCTACTGAGCAGGGCACTCATGAGGGTTAGAGGGGTGGGTGTCAAGTGCCTGGGTCGTTCAGACTCCATTACGGGTGGCTGCTCTCCCAAGGGACGGACACTGGTCAGGAGGCAGGTCGCACTAGACACCTGCTGCTTCCCCTTCACCCCCCGGCATGATTCCATGCTCCTTTCAAGCAGTGACAGCTCTGTGGTGGGGATTTTGTTCTGGAATGTTCTGCCTGACTCTGCACCCCTGAAAACTTCTGACCTGCCTCTCTCATCGCCTGCTGAGGTGCAGAGCACAGACACTGAGACGGACCCTGAGGTCATGGGCATGGCTCATCTCATTCCCTGCAGACCACTCAGAGGTTCTCACCTCCCCACCACGCACCTGCAGCCTGTCTGAGCGCCTACTAGCCCATACGCAAGACAGCCCAGGCGTGCAGAGAACGAGATCAAATCCCAGGACCGCCCTGGAGTGTCTGGGTCCAGCTTGGGCTGCAGCCAGACCTTTGCTCTTTTCTAGGCTTGGAAGTGCCTGTGGACCTAAGGAAAGAGAAGATGCCAGAAGATGCGAGCTCGGCACTTCTCTTGTAAGAGAATAAATCCTTGAGATGTTTTACTAGATGTGAGGAGTAAAGGTGCCCAAAAGGGAATGAGCAGAGCAGGCAGAAGGCAGAGGGCAGGAGCAGAAAGGCGGTCCTGGGGGCTATGAACAGCCTGGGGCAATGCTCTGGGGTGGGGGCCGCACCAGGGGAGGCTGGGGTTGAAGTGCGGTGTCTCCCAGCCCCGGCCCGGATGTGACACGAAAACCTCCCACTCTGGGCTGGGGACTCCTGCCGCTGTGCACGTTTGGGCCAGGCCGGGTGGTGGTACAGTTCCTCGGTGGTGCTTAGTTGAATCCTGACAACAGTGTTGAAGGGAAGTTACTACTATCGAACCTCCATTTCATAGATCAGCTGGCTAGTACTTGGTCGGGGGATCTGAATCCTGACATTCAGCTCAAGCAGCTGTGTCTTATCCACGCTGCTGTTCAGCGTCCAAAGAACCTTGTGTCCGGTGGCAATGATCACGTGGACGGTGAGCACCGAGGACCCGTCTGTGCTTCGGGGCCGGCAGTGGGGCGGGAAGTGGAGAGCCCTGTGACGGCCGAGCCCGTTGTGACAGCCAGGAGGGAGGGGTCAGCGCAGAGCGGCAGAATGGAAGTAAATACTAAACTGATGGGTTTGTCTTTGCTGCGTGCCTGAGCTCATGGGCTAATGTTCTTACTCGCTACACATGGCTTCCCTTGTCCACCGTTTTCCATGTGTGGCTCCCCAGAGCAGACCTGGCCTCCCCACAGCAGTGCCTGTCTGGGATGCACCTTTGTACCCAATGGCTCTGTCTCCACAACCCTGAAAACATTGGTAAATAGAATCTGTAGCTAAAAAGCGTTTGAAACGGGCTATCCTGTTGCAAGAAATTATTTGTAAATGATCTCTACAGTCATCATTTTGGAAAGTGACAAATACAACTGATAAAAACGCACCCTTGTAACGTATAAAATGTGGGTTCCAAAACACACGCGGAAAGTGCTTAATAAATGTACGTGCTGAAGGAACAAAATAAGAAGTGGGTGCCTTGAATATTCTTACCAAGCCCCTTCATCTTATTTCTCCACATTCACCAAGATTTTCATGTGTATATATTTTTCAAATCTAATGAAGGTTTTTCATTATGTTTTACGTAACTGTGTCATCCCCGAAATGGGATATGCGGGTATCTCATAAAGAAACATACGTGCTCCTTTGAAGCCAATGAATCTCTCTACTCAATGTAAACAACACGTGGTAATTCATTACAGCCTAGGAGGGAAAGAAGAAGGAAAAGACATACTCCCTGGAATCAGTGCTAAGCGTACTTGAGTGAATATGATTTCCAGTGCAGGTCGTCGTACCACTGCCTTGCGAATCGGCAGCTAGACCTTCAGCCTGGAGCAGAAACACAGGTTATTTATAGATTACTGACATTGTTTGTTGTTGTGGGAGGAATTCCTCCTACGTGGTGGGATTATGGCACCTCTTGCAATTAAAGGCCCAGGACTTCCCTCGGAATTATAATGACATCAGTCAGGCTAAGCTGAATTCATACAGAAATTCACTTACCATCAGATCTGCAACTGCAAATACTTTGAGAAAGAGCTGGACGAACTGAAGGGCACCGTTTTTCATTATCTGTGTGAGCCAACGTGCCCTGAGTTGCAGAACAAAGTCTGTGGTGAGAGGATTCTCGACGAGGCGCGTGGAAAGCCCCTCTCCCGTCCTCCCCAAGCGTGGCTTGTGTGCCGTCCCCATGTGACGTTCCACGGCACAGAGGAGCTAGGTATCGGGCCATGTAATCTGACCGCTGACCTCTAAGCCCACAGCATGACGGATTCCCTCAGCCTAGGCCAGGCGCTCTCAACCTGGACCCCAGCGACATTTCAGGTCAGGAGGTCAGGAGGTCTGTGTTGCAGAGACTGTTCTCAGCACTGAAGGGCGTTCAGCAGCGTCCCTGGCCACGGCCCACTAGATGCTAGCAGCCCCCACGTGGCAGATGTGACAACCAACAGTGTCCCCAGATGTGGCTGGGATCCCCGGGGAGCAGGGTCCTCTCCAGCTGGGAAGAAGTGGGCCAGCCACGTGCCCTTTCGTATCCTGTCCCAGTGTCACAGGGCACCAGGCCTCACACAGGCTGTCCCCAAGTCCACCCAGAGCAAGCATGTAGAGTAGTCAGTGCCAACGCGCCCTCTGCTCAGCACGTGGGGTTTTCTGAGTTCCACGCTCTGTGTCCTACTCGGAAGAAAGGGAGCGTGGAGACATCTGCAGGTCAACGAGGCCCCGCCCCTGCTTCCCTCACTGCCCGGCTCTGGATGTTCTCTTCTCGTGCATTTAGCCAACAGTCTCTTGTCATGTTGCAGTTCATATATGCTGAAGTTTTCAGTGCTTAGTATTCACACTGGATGGGGTTCCTCACTGTGCACCCAGCACCCAGTGTGGGGCTGGGCACGGACTGGACACTTGGGAAGGCCCACTGAGTCGGTGCGGCTCCTGCAGGTGGTCGGGCCGTGTGAGGCTCTCCCTCCAGCTCTCCCTCACCCGGCCACTCGACGAGTGGTCCATTCCACTCAAAAATAGGCACCCTACACAGAGAAACACTCACGCATATTACAGGTGCAATATTATATAAACTATGTGTCTATGTATAATTTAGATGATTCTAATGGAAGAAATTAAATTAAATATACATATGTTCATTACATTCTTTATGTTCCATTAAATTATATGTAACATTGTTATGTATTATTATTTATTAACTATTTTAAAATTTTATATTAATTATACACATATAATTGAACGGGATGGCAGGAACACACACACACTCACAGACATACGTATGTCCTGCTGTCTCCTATGGATTCCCTCTGGAAATTCCCTCTGGCTCACACAGATTTTTTTCATTAAAATTAATTCTCCACCCACTTGCTTCCCCCCACATGGCTTCTGCTCATATCCGACATGAGTATAGGATCTGGAAAGGACATTCAGAGAGGAAATCGAATGCTCAGTAAATGTGAAGAGATGGTTGATCCACTACCGAAGGTGTCGCAGGTCCAAACAGCAACTCGGACTCATCACTTAGCAAATACAAAATAAAGACTGAAACCATCTGGTGCCGTAGGAGTATGAAGGAAAGGCAGCGTCCAGCACCTTCGTGAGAAGGTAAATTGGTGGGCGTTCGGGGGACACTTTGCTGAATCATCTCAGAGCGTTGAGTGCGCTCACCTGAGCCCAGCCGCCTGTCCCTGGAAGAACGTCCAGCAGAACACATGAGTGTTCTAACTGCCGTACCTTCCTGGGGACGAAAAATGGGTGAGAGTAGAAGATGAAGAAAGGACACATCTTATTCTCTACATTTCCTGTTGTTTGGATCTTCCATGCTGAGAATCAATGTATTATTGTATAAATAGAACAATAAATTAATTCATAGAGTTGGCCAATGGGCTGTTACTAACAATTCAGAAAAAGTGTCAATATGTTTCTTAAAATACGAAAAAAACTGCAACACTGCTCGTTAAAAAATATATAAAATATTATATGCTAACATATTTATAAAATATTTTTGCCCTAAGATTAAAAAATAAGGTGTAATTTTAAGGAAGTTGGCATCAGGAGAGGTACACTTAGCAATTATTTGTAAAAATTAAATTGGTACAATATGCCCACGGAGGTCCTTAGAAATACAAATTAAAATCCTTGAATATATCCATGCCTTTCAACCCAGGAATTTGACTTCTAAGATTAGGGGCTAAGAAATAATTATAGAAATATAACGTATGTACAAATATGTCTATTTAAAGATGTTCACTGCATTGTTATTTATAATCTAAGCACATGGAAACAGCACGAACACTCAGAAGTTAGTGAACGGCATTATGGCATCGTGTTATATACTATATTACATCCTGTAACTCACGAGAAAGAGTGCTGTGAGAACTGAGTATTATGTGGAAAATGCACACGGTGTTTGGTTGAAGAAGATGATTATGGAACTATATAGGATGATCCATACTAGCCTAAGGGTCCGTAGTAATCTGCAGGAGATGGGAGTATGTGTGGTTTTTATTTTAGTTTTTGGCCTCTGTGTGTATCCAAATATTTGTATTCCTGAAGGGGGAGAATTTAAAACAAATGTGGAGGCGTTCGTGTCAGGCATGAATCCACCTTCTCCCTCATCAAGCTGCTCCCCCGGGGAGGTGACACTCTGGCTTCTCTTGCCTGTTTACCCCAGGAGCCAAGCTGTGGGGCGGGGTGGGGGGGGAACCAGGACAAGGTGACTAAGCCTGTGAGTCAGCTGGAGCTGGCGTTGTCCTCCTCTGAGTGTGAGTGTGGGTGTTGTTTGGGAGTGAGAACCACAGGCAGATTCAAAGTCTGACGTGTTTAAAAGTTTGGTGGGCTAAAAGCAGGTCAATGAATTAGTTAAGGGCTGGCGGGGAAGACAGTCAAGATTCACAACCTCTGGGGTGTCATGGATACACAGACATAAAGATGATGGAGTCAGGAGCAACAAGGAGGACAAAGGGTTTGTCAGAGGGCTCGGGGTCCACCGTCCTCAACGTGGTGTCCGGCACTTGGGAGTTCCTGCCTAGAGACCCTTGGCAAGCTCCCTCCAGCCCCAGAGTCTTTCCCCTCTTCTGGTTCACAGGTGGTGCTGTTTGTTTTCCAGGAGGAGCAGGAGCCCTGACCTTAGCATTTGAGGCGGATAAGGCACCCAGGAGACTCGGGGCTGCTCCCAGCCTCCCCGCCCTCTGCCCCCAACTGTGCCAGACTCTCTTCTTCAGCCTCCCCAACAGCATCTTTGGTTGTCCCCCAATGACCACCTACTCTTTCCATAGTTCTTCTCAGTGTCTCTCCTGCCTTGTTGTTCATAGTCTTCTCGACACCCAGGGTGATGGGGCAGAAGGCAAGTGTCAGCTTAGAGCAGGACAGTCTGGGCCTCCGCCAGGCTCCCCACTCACCGTCCAAAGCGTCTAGGCGAGTCAGCGAATGTTTCCTCAGAAGACGGAGATGCGATGGCTGCTTTGCAGGACTGGCTTAGGAGTTAGAAGCCAAACACCTCGACCCACAGCGTAGTGGTGGGGCCAAAAGTGTTCAGTAAATGATACTTCTTGTTAGCGTTATTTCCAGATCGGTGTCCAGTGGACAGCTTAACACATGTGCAAGGACAGGAGAAAAGTCTAAGTGTATCAGCTGCTTCAGGGCAACGTTTCCCCAGATGTGATCCATGGAAGGTGTTCACAACTGCTGCTTTGGAGAAGCGGGAGGGTCGTACTTCTTTTTTAGAAGTTCTTATTTCAATTCCAGTTAGGAAACATACAGTGTTACAGTAGTTTCAGGTGTATAGAGATTCAGCACTTCCCTCCATCACCTAGCGCTCGTCAAGACAAGTGCCCTCCTTCACCCCATCACCTATTCCCCATCCCCCCTCCTCCCCTCCGGTGACCAGCAGCGTGTTCTGTGTTTCCTGGTTTGCCTTTCTCTCTCTCTTTTTTGCCCCTTTACTTGTTTGTTTTGTGTCTGAAATTCCACAAATGAGTGAGATCATATGATATTTGTCTTTCTCTGACAGACTTACTTCATTCAGTGTCACACTCTCTAGCTCCATTCACATCGTTGCAAATGGCAAGATTTCATTCATTTTTAGAGCTGAATAATATTCCGTGTATGTATAGACCACACCTTCTTTATCTATTCATTGGTCGATGGGCACTTGGCTGCTTCCATAACCTGGCTATTGTAGCTACTATAAACATGGGGGGGGCTGTGTCCCTTTGAATTACTGTTTTTGTATCCTTTGGGTAAATACCCAGTAGTATGCTTGCTGGAGGGTAGGATATTTCTATTTTTAACTATTTGAGGAAGGGACGGTCATACTTCTAACCTTCAGTTTTTTAAAATGCATTTTGTAGACATTTGTATAAAGACACCAAATATCATTATTCCTATTGCTCCATGATAATGTATCTTAGAAAGATAGCTTAATGCACATAAACAGGCCAGGAACTTCTCTAATGCTTCAGACATTTCATCTTTATGTAAGTCCTTCAGGAATACTGTTCCCATTTTACAGATAAAAGAGCAGAGGTACAGAGATGAACCTGGCACCCAGCCGCTGCGATGTGGACCCGGGCGTTCGGGCTCTGAGCCCCCTCATCGCACCTGCCCCAGGCTGAGCGCTTGCCAGGGGCCCCTCAGCTGATGCTGGCTGCTGGTGGGCCCCTGCTCCGTGTTGTGCATTTCGCCTGAATATTTCAACATATATCTGTGGCATTATTCAACATTTATGGTGTCTGAAATATTTATACCGCACAAATTGGTTCCCCACAGACCCGAGGCTGGAGGGAGGCAGTTTTATCAAAACAAGCACAACGACAGCCACCACAGAAATTCTCGAGGTTCCTGAACTGTCTGGAACTGTTCAAGTGAGGGCTCCTAAGTGAAGCATACCTAGGTTCAGTTTCTAAAATGCCAAGATCAGATCAATGAATAAACAAAAGCCAAGGCACATGAGTTTTGGAGGAGCCTAACTCAGTTGTTCCCCATCACGTGAGAAGTATAGTTGACACTTTGTGAAAAGTCCACGCACGTCATGCACACAGAAGCAGAATGCTCATATCCCACTGATTAAACAAAATGCAGAACTGGAGCTGGTCCTGCCCCTCACACGGGGATGAGACACAACAGCATCGGTCCTAATTCTAAGCAGCTGTATCGTACAAACCACCCTCCCCATCGCTTCTCAAGAGACCAGCTTTTGGAGCACATCTTTCATAACAAAAATGCACAGTGTAAAAAAATTACTTTGTGTTCCTATATTGTATTCTCATTAACTTACACATAAGCAGATTTCTTTAATTTGTGTTTTGTTCTGTATTAAAGCAAAGTGAATATGAATCAAATTTTTATCACTTCTTTAAGCTATTAATTCACCTGCGAGAACTTTTTTTGATGCTGTCTGCTTTAATCTAAGCCTACATTTATATTTCATAAACTCCTCTTGGTATCCCATCAATATATTATAATTTTAAAATGTTTCATGGCCAAGTAAGTTTAGAAAATGCTGATCTAGAACTGTCTAAAAATGTTTTCTTGTCATGTAGAAAAGAGATAACATTTTTTGTGTGTGTGGCTGGGAAGAATTCTGCCATTTGTTTTGATAATCTCTGATTAACAATGACACGAAATGGGCTATAGATACAAAGATGGTTAAGAAAAAGTCCCTAAAGAGGAAATGTTGCCCTTGGGTCTTGCCCTTGGGAAATCAGAAGCCACAGGAGCATTTCAGCACAGGATAGACAAGAACTGACTCACGTTTTGAAAGGATTGTTCTGACGTTGAGAGAGAAGGAGAGATTGCAGCGGGAGGGAGCTTGGGAGACGGCTGGGCCCAGGGTGGCAGTGGTGCGGATGGTGGGAGGTGGTCAGGCCCCGGACATGCTCTGAGCTCTAGGACTTGCTACAGATTGGTGGGAGAGGAAGAGGGGGACTGAGGACACCTCCAGGTCTTTGGCCTGAGAACCTGGAAAGATACATTTTCTATCTGCTAAGATGAGGAAGTCCATCGTCAAATTTTGGGTGCTGGACCAGAAGTTCAGCTGGAACATTTTAAGTGTGAGCTGCATCTCTGGCATCTCATTGCAGATGCTGAGGCAGAGTCTGGATCATAAGGGAGAGGGGCTTGCTGGGATTCTAGAATGGGGGTTATTAGCATATAGATGATTTGGCCATAAACAGGATGAGATCCCTTAGGAAAGTGGTTTTCAAACTTGACTGCACATGGCAATCACCTGGGAAGCTTTGAAAACACTCGGAGGCCTCTGTTCCACCCAAGAGATTCTGATGGAATCAATCTAGGGTGAGGTGAGAGTTCTCAAAATTCCCCAGGTGATTCCAATGTTCAGCCAAGGTTGAGAACCAGTGCCTGAGGGACCTGCTGGAGGTCAAGAAATGAGCAGAATGGAGCCCTGGGCCCTAGGCGTCCCAACATTTTGAGGTTAAAGAAATGAGGATCCAGCACGGGAGATGAGGAGTATCCATGGGGAAAGCGTGGGACCAAGAAAGTCTACTGGCCCAGAGGCCAAGTGAAGAAAGGAGAGATGAGACGCTGTGCCTGGTACTGCAGACACACCAGACAAGAGCTAAATGAGACCCCGGGCCGCAGCGGGAGAGGCGAGGGTCCTTCACAGAGCAGGTGGGAAAGTAGAAGGTGTGCAAGCTTGATGGCACAGTCAGCAGTGAAGGGGGAAGAGAGGAACTTGGTACAAGTGTAGAGAAAACAAACATACAGCGAACAACGTAAAGTGGGCTGGAGGGCAATATGGGACCCGGAGAGTCTCGATGTTTGTCTGTGTTGGGTTTAGGCAGGAATCCTTCTAGTAATAGATTTCACATTATAAATATGATCAAAGGGCGGGAAACATGGTGAATGACTGCAGCCGTGTCCTGGAGGAGGGAGTAGGCACCACACATGACCACGGGCAGGACAGAAGCCAAGGCGGAGCTGCGCACAGGCGGGGGCAATGACGGCAGGTGCCGAAGTCCTCCCCTGACCCTGCTCTGCTCTTGCGGAAGAGGAAGAAAGGCCTGCGGCTGCGCGGGGGGCTGGAGGAGGAAGCATCACAGTTTTGAAGGGAGGAAAGCTGCAGAGTCGTCTTTTGGGGGGGGAGAGGCGGGGAGAATGAGTCCCGAGCTCGCACACACATCAAGTTAAAACAGGCTGCCGAGCCTCAACCCCGGGGTCTGATTGGGTGGGTGATGCGGCGTGAGGGAGTGGGCCCTGACCAGATGGGACGTGGCCAGGTGAGCACGAGGGAGAAAGAGACATTTTCCAGCTTTTAGATTCTACCCCAAACACGCCGTCTCAGGAAGTAAGGAGCTTTCGAGTTAGTTGGGTCAGCGAGCCCCCCAGTAACGCCGTTAATTTTCAGACAGGATGAGTGCGAGTCACCTCCCGACTCCTTGATGGGTTTCCCATAAGTCTGGGCTATTTGGTCGAGGTCAAGTTGATAGTCACTAAGAATGAATATCAGTGCCTCCTGGAGCTCTACACAGAATTCGATTAAGCCATCGAACGGCTGCTTCTTTATCACGCTTTCAGAACAACGGGTGCTTCAAGCCCTCATCGTGGCTAACGTGAAAATCAGAGTTTATTATGCCGTTCCTTGTCAGTACATCAAGACCTGAAATCCTTGATGACACACTTGAGACATCGGAGAACCAATTCTTGATTATCTGTTGCTTTGAATTTACACTTTCAGGGGACATTATTTCTCCCAAAGTCACCTCTTTGGTGGCTTTTGGTCTTGGAGCTGCAGTGTTCAAACTTTAAATACTCAACGGTCTCCTCTCCAATCCCCTTGAGCTGTTTCCCCTCCAGGACTGATGACAAGGAGCTTACGTTTCTGGCCTTTGTGCTGATGAAGGGGTCTGGCTCAGCAGGGGTGTGGCTTGCAGTTAGGAGTTGAGAGAGCTGGGGATTCTGTGCACAAGTGATCAGACCCCCCGGTACTTGGGAACTACTCTCCATTTGATTATTTCTTTAGTTGGACAAAATGGGTCAAGGAAACAGCTATTGGGTCAAGGAGCACATTGGGCTCCCCATAGCCCCTCCCTGCAGAGGCGAGTGCCGCCACACCTCCTCACGAAACCACCAGAATGATCTTTCCTAGCATTCTGTCTTAGCGATATGAGCTCTTACACGCTCTTTGAAAAATCAGTTCTGAAATGTGTCTCTTCTGTAGCAATTGGATGGATAAGTCCACACAGAAGAGAACTGTTGTTTTATGTAAACTGTGAGTCTTACAAATAAGACTTAAGGGAAGGAAGGTTGACTTAAATAAGAGTAAAGAGAATTATCAAGATCTTACTGCACTGCCTCGGCCGTGGAGACGTGCACCGTTGAGTGTGATATCATGTTATCATGGCTGTTGTGCGGGGTTGGTGTGCTGCTCCTGGTTATTCACTGTGCCTTTCCCCCCATAACGTGGGTCCACTTCCCTGCCCCCCTCAATGCCAGGCTTGGTCGCTGGACCTGCTTTGGCCAATAAAATGTGCTTGCAAATGTGAACTCCATCCTCCTAATCATGGAGGAGAGTCCCCAGTGATGCCTAGGTCCCACACAAGGCTCCGGGACCCCCATGCCAGCCCCATAAACTAGCCAAACGCAGGGAACAGATTCTAAAGAACACAGATATGGACATAAAAATAAATTTTATTGCTTCAGGTATTGTTCTAAGTGTTCATTCCATCCTCACTGCAACTCTGTTATTTTCCCAGTCGTAGAGATGACGTGGCCAGGGCCTGGGGAGTCCCTCGCCCCCAGTGACCAGCAACAACACCGTTACCCTAACACAGGCAAGCTCTCAGCCACCAGCCTACCTGCTGAAGGTTCTGGAACAAACCAAAATCTCCGTGTTGGGACACAAGGGATGGTCTCCTCTGAGGAGTGAACTCACCCCGATAAGGGAAGAAATGGGAAGCCCTGGGGCCCAGAGCTGGAATTGGATTTGGGAATCATCTTGGAGTCTATTCCTACCATGACTCACACAGTGAGTCACAGAGAAGAAGTTAAAACTGGCAACTGTCGCGGGTTCCTTCCAGCTCCCCAAACTCACGTATTAAGAACCCTGGATTTCAAAATTAAGCCCAATTGATGTAGGTGGCCAAGAGAGTTACATTATATCTAGGTGTTTTTTTTTTCTTTTACTAATTAACTAGTTTGTAATAACATTTTTTTCACAATAAAAAGAGTTGTGTTCTTTTTTTAAAAAATAACATCTTTGGGGCGCCTGGGTAGCTCAGTCAGTCAGTGTCCGACTCTTGATGTCAGCTCAGGTCTTGATCTCAGGGTCATGAGATTGAGCCACGTGTTGGGCTCTGCACTCAGCACGGAATCTGCTAGAGATTCTCTGTCCTTCTCCTTCTGCCCCTCACCTGGTAACTTCTGTGAATTCTGTGAGTTTGCTTCTATGAGTCTGAATATATTAGATTTCACATATAAATGAGATCATGCAGTATTTGTCTTTTGCAATTGGTTTATTTCACTTAGTATAATGTCCTCAAGATCCATCCGTGTTTTTGCAAATGGTAGGATTTCCTTCTTTTTAAAGGCTGAATAAGTTTCCACTGTGTGTGTACATCCACGTCTCCTTTAGCCGTTCACCCATCAGTGCACGGTTACGTTGTTTCTGTACCTTGACTGTTGTGAACAATGCAGCAAGGAATGTGGGGGTGCAGATATCTCTTTCAGATCCTGATTTCAATTGTTTTGGATAAGTACCCAGAAGTGGGATTGCTGGATTCCACAGCAGTTTTATATTTAGTTTTTTGAAGAACCTTCCTACTGTTTCTCCTAATGGTTGTATCAGCAGACATTCCCACCACCAGTGCAGCAGGGTTCCCTTTCTGCACGTCCCCACCAACTCTTGTTACCTTGTTTTTCTTAAAAATAGCCCTCCTGACAGATGGGAGACCATTTCTCATTGTGGCTTTGATTCGCATTCCCCTGGTGATCGGTGATGTTGAGCACCTGTTATTATACCTGCTAGCCATCTGTAGATCTCTCTGGTGAAATGTCATGCAGGTCGCTTGCCCACACTCTAACGGGCCGAACCTGAGCCTGAGCCTGCGGCCAAGGTAGACGTTCCCTGTACTCCCTTTCCCGAGGCTGAACCCTGGGGTGGAGCTCTCCCTTGGCTCTGTGCTGTGTGGGCCCAGAGGAAGGGTCACCCGTGTGGGGTGACGCTGTCCCTCCCACCCTCTTCAATGTGTGTTTTCTCCTTTCTGTTCTCCACTCAGGCACTGCGGTCCCTCACCTGGGACCCAGAGCTTTCGTGAAGATGTTTTCCTGTGTGGATGGTTGGTGATACTGTTTCTTCTGTGCGGCGACATGGGCTGCAACGTCCTGTTCCACCGACAAGTGGGCTTCCTCCTGATTTTTTTCTGTAGCCACGAATTCACTCCTTCACCATCTGGAAAACCCTCCTGAAGGCAAGGGCCCAGGTTCTTCCTCGACTTCTGGATTTCTCGGCCGGGACAAGTAGATCGGACCCCCGTTTAGGTGGAAATGTGATGTGACGTGTCAACACAGAGCATGCACAATGTGAACATGCTAGACACACTTGGTCGGTCAGCACAGCAGGGCGATGACTGCAGCCCTCGGTCACCTGCGCTAGGAAACCCCCTTGTCCACCGGGTAGCTGTTTGACCTTGGGCGAGTTGATCCATTCTGGCCTGAGTGAGAAGTCCTCCCTTGTGAAGTATGACAGCTCTTGGCTTGCAGGCCGCAGTGCTGATCGGATGGTCAATGCACAGGTCAGGGCCCCGCACTCAAGGACTCAGAGCAGGAAGATCATTATTCCGTCCCCATCGGCTTCAAGACAGGAGTGGGAAGCCCACCAGGGCTGCTGGTCCACGTGGAACTTGGCAGGCCCTGAGGACACCTCTTGGTGGTGGGATGGTAGCATGAGGCTGCTTTCTGGACTCCAGAGTGAGGCAGTCAAAGTCAGGGGCAGTGAGGCAGCCCCTGAGCAGCTGGGATGGATGAGGGTGCTGGACAGGTAGAAGGAGGCCGGTTTGTGAAGAACTTTGAATTTGGATCAAGAGCATGGCCTTCATCTTTCAGCCCAGGGCACAGGGCCAGGCAAGAGTCAGAGATTGGTTAGGAGGCTATGAAAGCAAATATGGCCAGAGGCTCTAAGCGGGTTCAGGGCAGTGAGATGGGAGCAAGAGAAACAGTGCAGAGCCAGAACGGGTTAGAAGTGTCCACTGTGAGTGACTGAGCAGAATGTATGTTTGCGTGTTTGTTTTGTTCCAACAGCAAACATGTACAACAATACTTGCCTTTCATGGTGCAGTTTGTCACCAAGCAGCATCTGTGTGCACCGCAGAATGATTGGAGGAAACCCCTCCAGGTGGTTATGCAGTTTGCTCGGAGCCTCACAGCACCGAACCGGGGTGAATCCTAAAAATCACAGTCAAAATGAAATTATGGAAGATTTAATTCTCCATTTGTTTTTTAAATGCATTTGATCTCAGAAGTCAGTAAAAGCTCAAATATTTTAAAATACGAAGTAATTTTTTCTTCCATTAATCCCTTCCAAAGAGTCTGATTTATATAAGGATTTCAAAGTCTCATAAAAATAGAAGCTCTGACTTTTAAAAAATGTAGGAAGGGAAGGATCGCCTCACAGCCATCTGCAGCTAAACACCAATATTATCGTATCTGGAAACACTGATGTATTGAAGGCTGCTCCAAGCATCTAGCCATTTTGAGGCAAAATCCCTTTCTGTACTGATGAGTTCTCTTGACTGACAATATAGAAACGACTTCTTTCTTTTTTACGTGAACACCTTGCACCAGCGTCTTAAAATCGTTAGGAGAAATGGGATAAAAATGTTCATTAAAGGTGATGAGGAAATTCAGATGAGACCTAAAACAGCCCCAGTGAGAAAGCATGAAATCAAAGAGATCAGAGCTAGGGCACGCTGCTCCACGCGCAATGATGCAGCTGGAGGAAGCCCGTTCAGGTAAGGGCTTAATTAGGGCTGTCAGTCACACTAATTGCCTATAATTAAATGGCATGAGTCAGCAGGGCTGTGTGTGTGCCCGGTGACAGGCCTGGCCCCATCGACTGGGAAAACGGAATTGGGGATAGGGAGCCTCACCCGCAAGGGGCAAGCGGCTCTTGATGTCCATTCACAGATATCTCCCATCAGCCCCCACGCGGATCACCTGCTTTCCCAGACAACAAGCACTTGGTTTTTATCATTATGGAATCTTGTGCTGGGAGAAGCTCCCGAATAGCCTTTCTCTGGTCCCCATGCTTCCAACGTGTGGCTGAGGATTGTGATTATTAATGAGCACAACTCCAGAGGTCGACTGTGAGCGGTCAGCCACCTTCTAACGCTGAGGGCTCCTGTTTCTCTCGTGGAGGCTCTCAGTGTCCTGTCTCTCAGCGCCCCAGGTGACTTCTCTGTTTCCCAGTTGCCGTCTGTTGGGAGGCGTGAGCTCTCTGCTGTCCTGGATTCCCCTCCAAGACCACAGTCTGCACCTTCTCGAGAAATCTGTGCTCACCATCATCTGTCGTCTCCACTGACCTCTTCGTTTCCATATCTAGCCCGAGTGTCGGGGGGCTCTCTCCCCTGCCCCTCCCGGTCCCGGCCCCCCAGGCGAGACTCCAGCCTGCTCTGGGTGTTGGCTCTGTGCATTTCCTTCTCTCTGCAGCACTACCGTGCTCTGCCCAGGGATGTCAGAATCCCGCAGAGCGATATGCTCCTGGAAGGCAGATATCTGTGCCTCTCTGCGGGTGCCATGCTGTTTTCTGAAGCACTCTGTGTTCTCGAAAATATTTTAAACACAGAGTAAATCCTTGAGAAATGTTAATTGGGTCATATATTGTGGGACAGAGCCGCAACTCCTGGGGAGGGGGCTGCAAAGGATCCCAGAGTATCTGTTTTTCATCTGGTTGGCTTTGATAGGAGACCAAATAAAGCAATAAAACTGTTCACCTTGTGAGCCCCGCCTCCTGCCTCGTGGAGCCCCCGAGGCTGTGACAGCAATAAAGTAGGTGGAGAAGTGAGAGGGGATAACATAAATTAGGTCATGAGAGGATAAAGAGACGGATTTTCAATAGGCTTCAACCTTCAGAGCTGGGAGGGTCTAAATTAAATGGATCATACGGAATTCAATAAACAGGGATTGTAGACTGTAGACGGCAGATGATTTATCCCATTATAATTTGAATTAAACCCAAGCATCAATAACACCCCTGACCCAGAGGTTATTAAGAGACAGCTAATAACACCGACTGCAGCAGCACATGTGGCATATCATTGCTGAGGATTTAGGACTCGGGCATTTAGGGCTGGGGGATCGGTTGCCAGAGAGATAAATTTCACCCTTGTTGCCACAGAGCGGACCACAGGAGGAGACGCTGCTAGCCTCGTCCCCAGGCCCCTGCCTGCAGCGCAGAGCGCTCTCCTCCGTGGACGAGACAGCCTGGACATTGCCCTCAGCTTGGCGAGACGGAGACACATTTTTCCTGACCGTGGGGCTCTAGCTTTCTTATTCTTCGAGCGTTTACTTGAGAAAAGTCGCAATTGTAAATTCTTTCTCTGCCGCTTTGAAATGTGTGCAAATTTCCCCCAGCCTCTTCCTGTCCTACAACCCAGGAGATACCTTTCCCGACGACCTGGAAGCTACCTCTCTGAAAGGAAATAATGAAGGGGACTGTACCCTTGTCTCCTGGTGTCCAGGGGAAGAGGAGCCTAACCTTACTTCCCAGGTGCCGATTAGCAAACAGAGCACAGAGATCTCGTCTGCAGCTCAGGAATAACTCAGCGTGCTCTGCGCATCCCACCGGTCTTCTCCCACGGACGTCCCCCAGGACGTCTCCGCGAGGTCACCCCAGGGCTTGCACACCCCTCACCTTGGGCTCTGGGACTCTGGTCCAAGTAGAGTCTTGCTTCCTGCCAACTCTGCTGCGGTGTTTACCCTGACACATGTCCGCAGACGTGAGAGGAGGCATGGCTCCCGCCGGGTCGCGGCTCTCAGAAGCCCTGGGCTGCGCGGTGTGCACCCAATGTGCCAGCCAGTGAGTCGGGCCTGCTGTTTCCACTTGTATCAGATGATTCCGGCAGCGTTCAAGCGTGAGAAATGGACCAAATCAGTCACACAACCGGGCCTAGCATGTCTCGAAAGCACTGGATTGAAGGCATTGCTTCCCAGATCACTTTCTTCCCACAGGTCTAATTCCAGCTCCGCGGCATCTGGCTGGTGTATTGCCCCAGTCATTTGGTTTGATGGGATTTTTGCTTTTCGACACCATGGAGGCTTCCCATCGGCGGAGTCTAATTCCGTCGTAAAGCCGGAGCACCCTGGAGCGCTCTCCCCCACTTCCACGGGCTTGCTCCTTCCCTCTCACAGGCCCCGGGGAAACGCCCTCATCTCCATTTCCCTGGTGAGGAGCCCAGGCTCAGAAAGACCACGTGTCTCGCCCAAGGTCACCTGCATGGGCAGTGCCAGAGCTGTCCGCACGCCAATCTTTGTGATTTCCCGGTGGGAGGTAGCAAGGGTTTCCTCAGATGAAGTAAGGATCCCAGAGTGAGCCTAAACACGGACAGGTATCTAGAGAGAGGGCAGGGCACCTGGGTCAGAAACCAGTTTCTCAGTGGACCAAAGGGGGCTCCTGCTGGAGAGAGAGCCCTCCTGGAGGAAGCAATGGACAGAGGGGCCAGGCACGGTGTGGTCAGGGTGGGCAGGTGTCCACTGGAGAGCCAGCGGCACATTTGGGACAGGAGGGCACTCAGCTTCCTCATGTAATTCTGCAAGACTGCAGGACCCCAAGGGGGCAGAGCCATGCTCCTTCTCAAAACAGGACATCAGTGAACCTTGGAAGGCCAAAGTTTTTGGTGCCCCAGTGGTGGGGAGAGAAGCGGGCCACGCAAACACAGCAGTGCCCCGTGGAGGCTCTGTGGAGGCCGGCCTGGACCAGCAGCAGTATCGGGGGGCAGGGGTCTTGCTTCTGTGCATCAGTGAGGCCCCACACACTGGGCACATCCTGGTCCACTTGAAGATGGACTTGCCAGAGAGCCAAGGGGGTAGGGGAGCCCTCAGGACTCTGTGTTTGCTGTCACTGTCTTCTGTGTTCACTGCCCACCGAGGGCTGAGGAAGCAGCTCTGGGATCTCTTTATCAGCAATTTCTCCCACCGACCACGAGTGGGATTCACCCACACAAATCCCGGCTGTGCCTCCCATGGGCTAAATGCTCGCCATTGTGTCCACCTGCCACCTTCCCGGGCACTCCCTGGGTGGCATGGCATCTGGTGATGGAAGTTGAAATCTGCCAGGAGAATTGTATGTCAGTCAGGGAAACTATTACCTGTTCATTTGCTAAGAGAAAATTAAATTATTCAGCTCCCAATAACACAAGCAGCATCCCAGCCATAATAGTGGAGTAATTGTTTTACAATTAAGGCGTGCCCAGAATGTACATTACTGAGTCATTTTAATAATGTGTGCACTGAGTCCCTTATTTTTTTTCCAAAGAGAGGCAATTCAAATAAGTAATTTAGTGGTAGAAATAAACTATGAATTTAATTTATATGTTCATTAATTGTACAATTAAACAGAATACTAATTGACTATAGAATTACAGCTAAATGGAACACTGCACCGGGGTAATTAGTCCTTGTTCTGTTTTTCATTGTGAACATAATTTTTGGTGGTCTCATCCTACCCAATTAGGTTTTGTTTGGCTTTATTGGAGCATAAATCATTCTTCTAGCACAAAGATGTAACACCCCCCACCCCCCCGGTACAGCTGGTGTGTTACTCCCTTGTCGCAAAAGGTTATCTCAAAGGAAAGGACATCTGGGTGCCCTGCCGGTCAGTGGTGACAGCATCTCAATTCTGCCATGGCATCGGGGAGCGGCTGAGAGTCTGGACAAGGTGCCCACCCCTTCCTCAATTTTCACCCAAAAGTAATGCTCAGAACTGCCGTTTTTTAACAGTGGTGTCTTGGTGTCCGCACAGCACCGGCTCCGATACTGGGGAGACAGTCAGGCAGGGAAGGCGTCTATGTAGGAAACACAGTACCTTTCCGGTCAGTATCACGGCTCTGCCTGGAAGGGGCAGCTTCAGGGGGAGCCCTGGCCTTCAGTAGCCAGAGGGTCCCCTTGCTCTCAGGTAATTCTTTGTTCATTCTGAGATACATGTAGGCTGGTTTTGTTTTCCCCAGCCGCTCAGAAGGAAACAAGGGGAATGTGGAGTGGTGGCCCCCTTCAGATGCATGGGACTTAAGTCTCCCATGGAGCCCGGGTCACAGATGCCTTTGCACACTCTGGAGGCACCGGTCTCCCAGGGCTCTGGGCGGCTTGTCAAAATGCAGATTCCCAGGCAGGGCTGGCCCCCCCCCCACAGCTAAAGCAGCTTAGACTTCAGGCCTTCAGTCAAGCACAGTTCCTGAGCGTGGCATGAAGTCAGAGGTGAAAGCAGGCTGCTCCCACGCCTTTTCTTTAACAAGGTGTTTCTGTAAGACCATGTTTGTTCCAATCATTTAACATCTATTGGGGTGTGTCCCCAACACCCTGGGAATATAGCAGCAAACAAGACAGACACGAGTCCCTGCCCCACGGAGCCCAGGGAGCCCACGGCCTTCAGCTGAGACCACGAGCCAGACTGTGTGGCGTGGAGCTTGATGGGTCTGCTCTGCTGACCCCTCAGTTGGGGGAGGGCCCCAAAGGTTCCGTGGCTGGGAAGTGTGCAGTGGGTCTCCTGGGGCAAGATCGAGGTGTCGACGAGGCTGGTTTCTTCTGGAGGCTCCAGGGGAGAATCCGTTTCCTGGCCTTTCCAGCTTCTAGGGGCGCCTGCATTCGTCAGTTCGTGGGTCCCTCCTTCTTCACAGCCAGCAACGGCAGCCCTCCCCACCCCCCCACTGGCCTCACGTTGCTCACTGTGAAGACCTCTGTGATGACCCTGGGCCCACCTGGACAATCGAGACACCGTCCCATCTCAGGACACTGAACTTAATCATGTCCACAGAGTCCCTTGTGCCCTATTAGCTGAGCTGATCACTGGTTAGGAGGTGGACACTTTTGGGGGGCATCTTTCTTCCTACTCACTTCCCATGGGGATAAGGAGCACAGGATTGATGGGTCTCGGATGCTGGGAGCAACAGATACTGCTTCTGGGAGGTTTGAAACCGACGTAGTGTTCTCTGCCCACGTCACCATCCGGCCTGCTCTGCGTCAACACGGAAGTCACAACAGGTGGTCGGCGTTAGCTCCCGAGTGGCAAGAACCAAACATTTAACACAGGAGAACATAAGCGTGTGCTCAGAAATCCCTCGAACGCATGCCCCTGTGCGCCTTCGTTACTTTTGCCTCTTTATTTTTTCCGAGTACTTAGCATCTTTCAATGCTTCTGATAATTTACTTAGTTGTTTTATTTATCAGCTGTCTCCCCCGGAAGATCAGGGATTTGGGGTTTTGTTCTGTATCCCAAGAACCAGAAAAGTGTGCCTGATATGTCAAGGCAATTGGTAAATATTTATAGAATGAATAAGTGATTTATGTCATAGGATTGGTATAGTGTATTTATCGAGCATACGGGAAACGATCTCTCTATCATAATATTAAACCTGGGTTTTTATTACTATTTGGTGGATAAGATCTTTTTAAGTGTAAGTCAAGTTGGGATGCTTTAGGACTCTCCCAAGTCCCTACACCAGGCCACACAGTGGGGGTTTAAAATGGTGGCAAGTCAGCTTTCTTCCTTAAACCAGGTTCTCTCAAGTTCCCATTAAAGTACGCACAAAGCCACAGAGAAAATAGGAGAATTTGAGATGCTCTTGCATGATGCTGGTGGGAAAGTTGAGGAGATATGACAAAATGGATAATTATAGATAAGAAACCAATCCTAAGAATTATAGGCATTTCCATGGAAAATACCAGAACTACCAAAACAAAATTAATCACCAATGACATAACTAGAGAAAAATTGCTGCAAACATAATAAAGATCTCTGAATAAGGCGACAAGTGTGCCCCATATTCCAAGGAAAATCAGTTAAAATTGGCCAAAATGAGACACATTTTAGCAAGCATTTAAAATGATAAACTAAAGATAAATGCAAAGACCATTTTTGGAAGGAGAAAATATGGTTGCATAAACACAAACACAAATCTGTGTGGTCTCAGATTGGTCTCCCGCCACGCTCCCGCCAGAAGGAGATACAGCACAGCAGCTGCATTTATGAACCCGAGGGGGGACGTCCCCTTAACCAGGGTCCTCCCCGCACCGGTTGGGGGGGGGTGTACACTCAGTTTGTAACATCCAAAAGCTCATGACATATACCACCCAGCTATGTTTTCTTGCCAGTGTTACAAAAATGTCCACTTTAGCCTCAGTAAGAGATACATTTAACAATTGAAGATACCATCAGAGACTTGAAAATTGTCATTATACCAACACCCAACACCCAGTTGGGTGCCCGGCTGTGTGTGGAAGGGTGGGCTCTCAACACCGAGGTCGTCTGGAGCTTGCCAAACCCCAGAGATCGTGACTCTTGCAGCCAGGCCAAGAGAACAACACTAATGGCCAATGAATAGTTATTACAACTCAATAATTTGGTCATAAATTGCTATCTCTCGTCCAAAGGGGACAAAATGCCCCAGAATGTGAAGTCAGCTGCATGCACCTTACAGGAAACTGGGCGAGCATTCCATTCTCTCTTCTCTTTCGCATTCTCCAGGTCTCTAAAAGAAAAAGCCCTCCCTTTCCATGAAAACAACAAGAAAAGCTTCACACCGAGAGAAGAGCCAAGTTTTATGGGTCACAGTGACCTGATACCAATTCATTCTAACATTCAGTTCTAATTGGAACAGAAAAGCCTGTATTTTTATCTTGTTCTTACAAGCCTCTTCAAATGCAAGCTTCCAAATCCTCTCAGACTTTTCTTCTTTGTCACACTTGGTCAAAATCTTTAATAATACGACCGAAAGTGACTTTTTTTATCTAATAGACTCTTAGGAACTTTGGAAGCTAATTTGTCATTAAAAAAACCAACCAAATAACCAACCAAACAAAATGGGTTTGCACCTGCTTAGCTCCGGACCCCTCTGGCTCAGCTGCCGACTTACCTCGGGGTTCAGGGCAGGCTTCTAACGGGACCCTTAGCCCCCGTTCCCTCATATTTGAAATGGAGATGGTACTATCTACTTCCAGACATCAAAGACAGAGGCAAAATAATTGGAAGAAGGGGAGACCCTCCCTCTTGTAGGGTAGACAACGGCCAGGTGTTGGTCGTAGGATGTGATGCCTGAGGGAGTGCGGTCTTCCCTTGACCTCTGTGGCAGAGATGATTCTGGAATAGTTGTGCTGCTAAGCAGGACTGTCTATATTCTCTTAATCTCACATTCCAACAAATCAAAGCAGTGGTCTTCCGTGGGTCAGGTGACCCCCACATCAGCGATGAGGACCATCAGCACGATGGTAGAAGGGATTCTAGGGCTCTGGGAGGCCGGAGCTTTGGAAACAGTTGCTGACAGCTCTGAGAGGGATTCTGTGCCTTGATGCCGTCAGCACACAGCTAAAGCCTCGGGCGATCAAACCCTCTAATGCTGAGACGCAACAACTCAGACTTCCCAGAGCGGATGGGCCAGACCAGAGGTCAGCACACTTTTCTGCCGGGGATATTTTGGGCTTTGCGGATGACACTGTTCAACTCCATTGCAGAGGAAAGACGCTGTCGACAGCACATAAACAAACAGGAATGGCTGGGTCCCAATAAAACTTTATGTATGGACGCTGCAGTTTGAATTTCACATAATTTTTACACGTCATGAAGTATTAGGTTCCTTTTGGTTTCTTGAGTAAGTGAAGCGTGGCGGACGCGGGGGGCTGTGAAAGCCTTCTGCATGAAGCCATAAAGGTGGCTACAATGATACAACGCAGTGGGTGAACCTCCAAGGAAACTGGATTTCAGTTAAGAATAGCGCATCAAGATGGGGTCATAGTTGTAGGAAATGTACCACACTAATTTAAGATGTTAACAGGGAAAAGTGTGTCCTGGAGCCAGGAGGCAGGAGAGTAGGTAAAGAGAGCTCTATGTACTATCGCCTCAGTTATTCTGTAAATCTAAAAGTATGAGAAAATAAGGTCTAAAAAAGTGTTAAAAATATTCTTGGGGCACCTGGGCAACTCAGTCAGTTGAGTGGCTGACTCTTGGTTTTGGCTCAGGTCGTGATCTCGGGTCCTGGGATGGAGCCCCGAGTCGGGCTCTGCACTCGGTGGGTCGGTGGGGAGTCTCCTTGAGGATTCCCTCTCTTCCTCTCCCTCTGCCCCTCCCCCTGCTCACACACTCGCTCTCTCTCTTTCAAATAAATTAATAAATAAGTATTTTTAAAAATATTCTTGGCTTGTAGGTCATATGAAATCAGGCAGCGGGACAGGTTTGGCCCACAATCCATCATCAGTGACACGTAGACAAGCGGGGAGCAAAGCTCATGCCTTCGTGAATATGGCTGGTGAATGGGGCAGATGTGTGGTGGGAGGCAAGGTGGGCTGTGGGGGCAGGCGAGCAGAGGCGTGCTGGGGACCCGGAGGGAGGCTCTGGCCACGGGAGACCCAGGTGGGAGCTTTCGGAAGTGCGAGATTCCTCTCCTTCATGCTGTTTGTTCGAGACTTATTTAGAAATACAAAAACAACTCAGACTTATGAACAAGCTAAGAGTGTGTGGTGTGGGAGAATGATTTCAGTTTCCATCACGCTGGGAGAAGCCACTGAAAAAACTTGCTGTTGGTTTAAATAGCCGTATTATTTGCAGTGAAAACTCTGAAAAGCAGGCCTAAAGGGAGACAGAAATTTCTTCAGATATGGTGCTACCTTTAATAAGCTGCTTACCCTCCTTGCTTCCTGAAGATGGACCGATCAATAAAGCGTCCCTTTGAACAGTATAATGAGCACAATTCGTTTTGGCAAACATGTATTGAGCGCCCACTGTGTGCTCGCTGCCGTCCCCGGCGGCGAGAGCTCGTGGTATTTATGCGCTGGTGTCCAAAACGGCTGGACGGGACCTTCAAGCGAGAGAGACAACAAGCAGCGTCATATTGATTTCACGCAATGTTTGCTAATAGATTTTAAGGCAGCCCAGTGGTCTCCCCGAGTGGCCGCCTAGGGCCCGGTTAACGGTGGTCGGCGGCTGCCTCGTCGGCAGGCCGTGCACAGCCAGTGATGAGAAGGCATTAATCAGCACCCGCTTGACGAGATTTTCACTTACTGCTTCCAGGACTCTCATTATGTCTGTCGAGGGCTCGACCTCCTTCCGTCAAGACACCCATGAAGCCGCTGCCCACAGGGTGGTGAGAACAGAGGCCCTTGGACGCCCCTGTGGAGACGCTCAGCAGCGTCCAAACCCTGCTCTTGGCTTTGCATCGTTGTGTCTGCGTCTCCTCAGGATCCGGAAGGATCAGAGACCTGATGAGGATTTCTACTCCCACTTGTGCGTTTTCTCCAGTTACATGGTCAATACCTCATTGTATGTGCGTTTATATACTACTTGCGGATGGTCCATTTTTCTCCATCTCCAAGGCGGCGGGAGTTGTCTTTTGTCCCACGGAGGCCCCTCCCCTAGGACCCGCCTTCCCCACTGCTGGCTCAGGGCTGCTTCGGGGCAAGCCTTCAAGGAAGGACATACGACCTCCGAGGGTGGCTGAGGGCACGGAGTCCAGGGAGACCGTGGCGTTCCACCAAAAACCCCCAGCTCTGTGACCTCGGTTGTGAAGTCACTAACTACCCTGTGCCTCAGTCTCCCCATCTGCAAAGTGGTAACTACGTTGACATCTATTTGTCAAGTGTTTAGACGATGACTGACACTGGATGTGCCATAAAGGAATAATCCGTATGGAGACCAGAGCTGAGAAGGCTGTTCATCTCCAGAGCTCCTTGGGGGAAAGGAAAAGGGAGGAAAGAGGGAGGCAGCCAGCTTCAGGTGCCAAGTTCCAAACGGGTCTCATCGCGGTGACTCCTACCAGCTATGTCAGCCCCACTTGTCATCCCTGCAGGAGCCGGGATTGTACTGCCTCCGAGTTCCTGAGCTCACATTCCACGGTTGCTCACTGCCGTCCACAGCATGAAGAAAATCCCCCCCGAGGGGGCTGGGTCTGCTTCTCTACACCCGAGGGCTGCACATTCATGAAGAGCCACGTCAGGGGGGCAGCCCAGCAGCTTGGAGCCCATGGGCAGGTGGGAGATTGCTGTAGCTGGACGGGTTTTCCTTTCTGGATAATCTGGAGGTGCAGGCCTGCAGCCCTGTTCCCACCCCACTGACCAGACACCATCCCGGGGCCGCTGAGCACCCACGGGTGGCAAGCCTCGGTCTCTCCAGTCCTCATTCTGACCCCGGTCAGCCTCGCTGTTCCCCTGTCCTCTGAGCACAGTGCCTACAGCTCAGCCTGCCCGCCTCCCTCTGCCCCTTCTTCACCTTTCTTGTGTGGTCTGTCTACTTTAGTGCTTGGCTCTTCCACCACCCTTCCAAGATTCCAGAGTGTTCCCCACGCTGACATCAAAGGCTCCTTCCCACAATACCCAGTGGGGTGGGCAGGGGTTCTCATGTGGCGTGGGGAGGAGACAGGAAAAGGTCGCCAAGCCTGCTAACGAAGTGAACTGCCAGCGAGCGCAGCGCATCTCCGAGGGTCAGCGCGTGCCTCCGTTTGATGCTCACAACTGACGCGGCCAACATGTTGCTACACAAGCTTGCGTCCTAAATGAGGATGGGCTCAGGGCTGCACTTCTGGGCTGCAGGGCGTCTCCTGTGGTCTCTGGGAAATCGAGTGTACGTGAAGGTCAGGGGACCTTCTCTGCGTCTCGTCTCCGCTCCCACCAGCAATCACAGCTTAACCCGCCGCTGTGCGGAAGGCTAAAAAAGAAAAGAGCAAGTGTGGGGTTTGTTCCTCTCTTTGAACACATCACAGAGAGCCAAAGGAAATGTTTCCAGGCTGAACTGCACACCGTGAGTGGCACAAGCAATAGGAAAACACATCAAGACCATCAGCTGCGCGTTTGAAAAGCAAATGTGATAGACGGAACGAAGAGTGTCAGCGAGTCCCTGTCACTGAAAACGATTCCCCTTTTAACTAAAGGTCTAGCGAAGGTCAGGCGTGGGGAGATCTTGGAGAAGGGATATCTTCAGGCAGAAAAAAAGGCAGAAGAATAATGATTTGAAACCTGACACTGAATTCAGTGCACAGCACACCAGTTAGCAGCCTCGATGGAGCAATGGATTCATCCTTCTTCTCAATCAGCAGTGGACATTCGGGCCCAGACCCTGGTGTTGACCCCCTGTGACAGTTCGATGCGGTATCAGAAGGCGGCTATGCTAGGGAACCAGGAAAGGATGGAAGGGATGGATGACATCCCGTGCAATCCCGTCAACTGCAAAGAACAACTCCCAGAGGGCAGGACGACACAGAACCAGGTGGCCCCCATGCCATTCCCCAGTGGCACGTGGTTACCCTGCGATCCTGTCTCCGTGCTACTTGTAACTTGAGGGTCGGTGTTGCTGAGTCCATCTGAAGGGAAGGCGGGAGACATACGCTCAGTATAATCCTAATGGCAGCGAGGGCAAGAAGACCGCCTTGGCCCCACTGTTGGTCGGGGCAAAGAGGTGATTCTCAGTCCTGTCACCGCCACGACCCACTGTGAGTAGACAGAGGCCTCCCTTGGATAGGATCGGATCTTGACAAAGTCCCCGGATACCTCTGCCAGTACCTAACTATTCCATATTCTGCCTTGCCACAGTGATTACTGGAACATCAGTGACCGCGGGCCCCAGACAGGGCTACCGAGTTCATTAGCGCATCGGCTCATAGTAGGTGCTTTGTGAGAAAGTCTGAATGAACAAAGGAATGATAAGCTGTCGGTGAAGCACGTTCTTGGGACACTGGTTCTAAATCTACCTTCCTTTTTATAATCAATAAATCGAATGTAAGTAGTAGGTGATGACATTGATTGACCTCTAACTTCTATTCTTACTGGTGTCATTTGCAGCTTTTCTACTTTATTAACAGTTGCAACTTTTCCCTAGAAACCTCACAGAATGTGTGACAAATCCACGGATGAGAACTTGTGATCTAAGATAAATGTTTCTATACAAGAATCCGTGTTTGTGACTCAGACACATTTCGTCGTATGGAGCTTTCCTCCTGGCAGTGTGGCCCTTGGATGGGGGGGCGGGCAGCGGCAATCAGCATCCCAGAGAGCTTGTTCGGAATGCAGAATCGTGGCCCCACCCAAACCCACAAAACCTTATCTGCATGTCATCAAGATCCCTGGGTGATGTGCGTGCTCCTTAAAATATTTGAGGTGCTGCTATGGTATAGCTTGACAGAAGCCGTGGGGGGCCACATGTGGCTTCGGGTCCACACAACGCCATTGCCAGTGAAATAGCCACTCTTCGGCAGCTGTGCACCCAGGCTCAGTGCCCCATGAGCCAGTGAGTTAGACGTTCACACGGCCCCCCAGGCAGTTAACGTGAGGCTCACATGAGAACATCTTCCTTATTCTCCATTTGTGCCTTGAAATACTCTATATAGAAGCTCTTCCAGGAAGGTTTTGTTCCAACAGGGGAGTCATCAGGAAGATTTGGGGGAACGCGGTCTGTTCTGTTTTCCAGTTCTTCGGTCTGCACCCCGTCAGTTCATCACCCCTGCCTTATAGTGAGTATCATTTTATTTAACATTTTGTGATGGCAAAATGCATTCCCACTTTATTTATAGGATGTCTCTCACGCCGTACTGGCATTCTGCTGGAGAACGATGCAGGTGACCTGGTCATGGGAAGCTGGCCACTGAGAAGCCCCTGTAGGCTTCGCTTTCTGTTTGACAGTTCAAGGCGTGGAGCCACCTGGGGACGGGCATGCAGTGACCTCTTAGCATCAAACATTCAGCTGTTGCTTTGGGCTCCTGTTTGTTACCTACAGACACAAAAAGAGAGAGAGCGAGTGAGCGAGACAGATCTTTTTGAAAAAGGAAATCGCATTTTTATTCTTTATTGAGACATGTAATTGGGCTCTTTAAATATCAGAGAAACCTACTAGTTTGTGTTGAATGGTCATTGCAACGCTCCGTCTCTTGACACCCAGGCGACACTCAGGGAAACAGACTGCTTTCCGGAACAACAGCTTCCCTGACTGTGAAGGTGCTGAGGATTTGCACATACTCGTTTCTGAAAAAGACGACTGGCAACAAGTCAGAAGGATTCTGGCTGCTCTGAACCGATTCACCTTGCGGTTCAGGGCGCGGCCGCCAGTTCCCCATTAGAAGAGGCGGACGTTCGCGTGCTTTGTAGTTGCAGAGCATTCAATGTAAATTAACTTTAACATTCCAAGATGACGGTTCATGATTTATTTTCAAAATAGTGTATCTGTGAAAAATTAAGAGCCACAAGGATCCAATTATCTCAATGGCTGTCTAATTTATGTGGCATGAAGTACTTTAAAAAAATCGGGAGGGATATTTAGTGAGGCTAAGTTGGTGTTGCCTTGCTGGGTCACAGCTTGAAGTCTATCTGAACGGTGCGGATCTCATTAAATATCATCAACTTAAAATCGCTTCAGTGAGAAGAAAGACGAAGATCATGCTGGTGGAAGCTCCTTTTGTTCATAAATGCACCTCTTCTGGGAGCGTCTCTGACTTCCCCAAGCACACGGCTGTCTCGTGGGCTGCCAAGGCGGGCGGGGCGGGCCCGTCTTTCTGCCCAGATGCCCAGATCTCCGGCAGTACCGCTGTTGGAGGGAGTTCAGATCATCAGCTCCCTGCGCCCCAAAGCCTGAAGGCCTGACTGCATTCTCGTATTGATTCTGGGAAGAAGCTCTGAGATCGATCAATATCCGTTGGCAGCTGAAACCTTCAGATATTTGTTAAAGAACTAGAAAGTCATGTTTCTGTGGGAAGAGAGGGTAGCTGGTGTTCAGAGCTACAAGATTAAATAATGCCTAGTTTAGCTGTTGTTGGTCTGTGACAGGTGGACGCAGGAGCAGTGTTTACCGTAATTAATCTACACAGGAGCACACATTGACCTGTTCTTTTGGCCCCCGCGTAAGGAAGGAAATTTGTCATTTTCTGGTTGGGAATCGGTTTCTCCCTTCTGCTGAGCTCTGCAGACAAAGAGGGTTCCCGAGGAATCCTGCCGCAGCTACCCCAAACCCCAAGCTGCCGGAGGAAATAGAAGACCCTCCCAGCACGGGCACAGTGACTCTTCCCCAGCGTTCTCTCCACACTCGGAAGGATCACAAGAACCAAAGTACCCGAGTTGTTAGGCAGCCACGTGGGGCGGCCATGTCCCAGCATCCTGGAGATCCGTAGAGACCGTGCTTTCCCCATCAGCCTGGGGTCTGGGGTGCACACAACTTCACACGCATCCCAGCTCCCCTACCTGGTGTCAGGAGGGATGCTGAATTCAGAGTGGCCTTCAGCTGTATTTCCCGAGTCAGAAAGAATTCCAGAACAAGCCACTTTGAACCATCTCATGTTGTATGGACCGTATTCTGAGATACACTCCGTACATGACCACCCCCATCTTGTCGGCTTTTCACCCCATTCTGGAGTGACAGGGGGTGGTGGCCTTGCTGTCACAGCAGCAGGGAGGCGACATTCGATACCCAGAGCACGATGAAGTCCATTGGAAGATGGCCAAGCCAATGCGAGAAAAAAGATTCAAGAGAATCAAGATAAGACCCCCTGAAATCCTCAGCTGTTACCAGAATACTTAGATTTTATGTATGGTTTTTCCATTATTTGTTAAGCCTTCTGGGTTTTCTGAAACAGACTAATGAAGAGAGGAGTGTTTGAATTCTCTCCTGGGTTTGCATCACTGCTCTGCCACTTACTGGGTAGTAAAAAAATAGTGTGTGTTGGAGTCTCAGATTCCTTATCTGCCAAAGAGGAGTGATAATCCCCTGGCCCCCAGGGCTCCTGTGCGGAAGAGATGAGCTGTGACACGTGCTGTGCGGGGAGCAGCGGCTCCTTACACTGGGTGGAGATGGTGTCATCTTCCCCTGATGGGCGTGTGTCAGATGGCTTCATCCTTGTGTGTGCGTGTCTGTCTGTCTGTCTGTGCACGCTCAGAGCCGCAGCACTAAATGCGTCCCCATCAGGCCTGCAGAGAACTTCTCTTCCTCCGGATCGGGCGCTGGCTTCCTCAGCTCGAGATCCTGTGTGGTCTTCAGCAACTCTTGGGGATCGAGTCTGAATTCCCAGAGGCACCTGTGCAGGGGAAGGGGTGTTGCTGTTCCGGGAGCCCCGCACACACACCCAGCTCATCAGTTTTTGTGCAGCCTCACCTTTGAAGACGGATGCTCTCCTGGCAGTGGCGTCCTCCAGCAAGTTCAGAGCAGACCACGAAGTCGAGCTGAACAATTTACGAAGGGCTTCCACGTGGATTACTCAGATCAGTTGCATTTTGCCCAGGGGTCACCGACAAACTGTCAGTCATTTCAAAGCTCACCTTCAGGACCAGCAATAAGTCTCCCCTCATTTATGCCAAGGATCAACAGTCACATGGGTCAGGTGTTAATTTCTCACCGGGCGGCTGGAATGAACCAACATCCTTTGTTCAGGACACAGAAAGGCGGTTGCAGGCTGATAAGAGAGAAGCAGACTCTCAAGGCATCTGCAGAAGGTAAGACCGCGAGAATGGGCTCCTTTTCCTGAGAGTTCCGCGCAGCGTCAGGTGGCCCCGGACATCTTACAGGAGCTGCGAAGTACCTTTCTTCCCCTGTGCGGTGGAGACCAGCCGGTTACCATCAGGTGTCGGGACAAATTGCAGGTCTTCCAGCACCAGGAAGAAGGATCTGCTCACGGCGTACTCTGCTCTCACCCTGAAAAAACCTTTCGAAAACTTGCGTGTCCGTTGGGATAAAGAATGCAGTTTCCTGTGCGAGGCTTCTCAACGCCGGTGCGTCCGAGAGTTTGGGTCCGATTTTCTCTGCTGTGCACCCTAGGATGTTCAGAAGCGTCTCTGGGCTCTCTTACCGAGTGAAAGCAGCCCCTCACCTGAGCTGTGACAACCAGAAACAACCACAGACATGCCAAACAAAATTCATTTCGGATTGTGTCCAGCTAGGTTCCGCAGCATAGCCCACCGGAGGCCACGCAAGGAGCCCAAACAGCGCAACCAAGTGCAGCCTCAGGTTCCTGTGGGACAGCACCTCTCGCAAGCTGACTCCTGGGGGGGAGCGTTAGACCAGAGATGAAATGTCTTCTCCCTCTCAAAGATTCCAGCATTTTCATCTACTGATTTTCTCTTCTGGATTGGTAAATAGAAGGAAGCTTCTGGAGAGCATCGCCCTGTCCAGAAGGAGGATCTCATGGGCACAATCTACTACAGACTCAGCATGTCAGGCCCAGGTCCAGTCTTGATGGGAGGAAAGGACCTGCGTAGGACGTGTGCCAGAGGACACGTGGCATCGAGTCCCGCGTGTCCCACCGGAGAGATGAGATGGCTCAGTGGTTCGTTGCTAGGATGGTCTGGACGCGGGTAGCACCCCATGGCACTGCAAGTTTACTGAATACCGTTTAACCTCACGCTTCAAATGGGTAAATGCCAGTATGTAAGTTATATCTCATGTTTTAAATGATGCGTTACTGAGAGGCTGGTTGCTTCTCCTCGCATAATGGTCGTGTGTTGGTAAAACCTGGGTTGAATGTGTCACAGAAAAAAAGAAGAGCAAAACTTATTTTCCAAGAAGGGCGTTTATTGCTTAGAACTTGGAGTATCAGGCCCAGCTGGATCCAGGGGCTCAGTGATATGATTAGGGCTCGCTCTCTCCCCATTGTGCATCTTGGCTTCTGTCTATGTTGGCCTCGTCCCGTCCAACCTCAGGTGGCCAGGGGAGTGGGTCATTTCTCAGACAGTGGCAGCCCCCACAGAAAGAGCCAATGTCCTCTGTGACCTTGAGAGGAAGTCAGTTTGTATGGCTTCAATGTGTACCCTCCTCTGAACCCACCATGAAGGTTAGGGGGAAAGGGTCTCCCCACTGCTTGTGCCTGGTCAGAAGACCGACGCGTGATGGGGCCCAGGTAGCTGACCTTGCTGACAAAGCCCGGTGGGACCGTGCAGAGCAGGCTGGGCTAGCTCCCCAAACGGAAGCGAGGAAGGCAAAGCTCCGTCAGACAGACAGCAGAGCCGACGGAAGAGTGAAAAGCAGACGCATCATAGGGCATCTGCACCTTTGCTCCCCGCCCACATTGTCCCTGGTCCCGGAAGAATGGTACACACATGCATAGGACTTGGACTGAACTCCCAGCCTGGACCAGAACCCAGGCTAGACCAGCTAAGCTGCAAAGAACCTGCATTCCCACGAGTGAGGAGTGCAGGCTGCTTGTCGTAAGCCCTAAGCTCATGGGGTGCTTTGTTACACAGCATCATCCACCTCATAGTGGCAACAGCTGACCGATACTACACTCCCTTTATTTGTGGAACAAGGGATCCGTATTTTCTCATCAGCAGGGAGCTTCCCACAGTGAACAGTAGCATGTGGTCCCTCTCACAGCAAAGCACCTGGCAGCGCCATGAACCCCAGCCCACTCGTGGAGCCGTGTCTCACCTTTTCAGACCCAGCCCCATGGGGAAAGTGGCAAGGACAGCAGTGTTTACACTTTTCTAAGATTGCCTTTTGTATCTGCACAACAGGATGCTGAGCTCACTTGAACAGACTGCCATTCTTTGCAAACAGCCTGCACTGTCCTTCCCCAGAGTGGTGAGCGTCTGTCCCCCACACCTATCTCGAGGGACAGCCACAGTGACCTACTTGGGCCTCCAATCTTCCATACCCATCCAGACCCTACCTGCATCAAGGACACAGATCACCACTGACAGCGAATGAGACGCCGTGCTCCCGGAACCATGGGAAGGCAACCCGGTCCTTCCTCGGCATTGGTTTGCTGATCTGTTTATGAGATTTCAGCCGTGCCCATGTCATATGTCCTGGGGAACCCTGATGACTTCATCATGCATGAGTAAAATGTGACTAAGGAATCAAAGAGAAAGGTCAGAAGTCTGTGCATGAGAGATATTACACACTCTTGGAAATGTGGGGAATACCCCTGAGCAGAGATTCTTTTCCCGAAGGGTTACTATTTCTCATTTTGAGAGAATTTTAGACCTTTGGGAAAGCTGCAGAACGAATACAAAGAGTAGCCGTGCCTCCTTCACACAGCCCCCCTTACGTTAATAACCCTACGTAGTCTTCATCAAAACTGAGAAATCGTCATTTGCCACAATACTACTCACCAGAGTACTGGGCTGATTTGAGTTTCGCATCTTTCCATCAATGTTCTTGTTCTCTTCTGGGCTCCACTCCAGGATCGCACATAGCACTCGGTCATCATGCCTTCTTTGTCTCTTCCAGTTTGCGGAAGTCCTCTGTCTTTCCTTACCCTTGGTGACCCTGACACTTTGGAAGACATCGGTCAGTTATTTTGCAGAAAAGACCTCAACGTGCTTTTGTCTGATGTTTCTTCACGATGAGACCGAGGTTAGGAGTTATTGGGCGGTATACACCCCAGAAGTGGTGAGCCCTCCCAGTGCGTCATACGAGGGTGCTTGTTGTTGCTTGTATTACCCAAGGCCCGCGTGTGTGCGCCAGGATTCGCTGCTGGAAAGTTACTATACTTCCCTTTGCAAACATTAACTATTTGGGGAGCAATGCAAATATCCATTTCTGCTTTCCAACTTGGAATGGAGCGAACAGTAAATGAAAATACTCCCATCTGTAAACTCCCATTAATGTCTTTCTTTTTTTTTAATAATAATTTTTTATTATGCTATGTTAGTCACCATCCCTAGTTTTTGATGTAAAGTTCCATGATTCATTACTTGCGTATAACACCCAGTGCACCATGCAATACGTGCCCTCCTTAATACCCATCACCAGTCTATCCCATTCCCCCACCCCCCTCCCCTCTGAAGCCCTCAGTTTGTTTCTCAGAGTCCGTAGTCTCTCATAGTTCATTCCCTCTTCAGTTTACCCCCCCTTCCTTCTTCCCTTTCTTCTCCTACCGATCTTCCTACTTCTTATGTTCCATAAATGAGTGAAACCATATGATAATCATCTTTCTCTGCTTGACTTATTTCGCTTAGCATTATCTCCTCCAGTCCCGTCCATGTTGCTGCAAATGTTGAGAACTCGTTCTTTCTGATAGCTGAGTAATATTCCATTGTATATATGGACCACAGCTTCTTAATCCAGTCATCTGTTGAAGGACATTACGGCTCCTTTCACAATTTAGCTATTGTGGACAATGCTGCTATGAACATTGGGATGCATATGGCCCTTCTCTTCACTACGTCTGTATCTTTGGGGTAAATACCCAGTAGTGCAATGGATGGATCATAGGGTAGCTCTATTTTTAACTTTTTAAGGGACCTCCACACTGTTTTCCAAAGTGGCTGTACTAACTTGCATCCCCACCAACAATGTAAGAGGGATCCGCTTTCTCCACATCCTCTCCAACATTTGTTGTTTCCTGCCATTAGTGTCTTTCTAAGCCATGGACACCAGATCTGCCCAGTCCTCTGACCCCTTTGCTTACCAGTGCTTGACCTGCGTCTCACTCCCAGCCCCCACCCCACCCGACCCCAGGCCAACCCTTTCCTTTCCGTTCCCCAAAGTGTTATTTGGCCCCAATACCATCAAGATCGAAGGCCATGCCTGGGCAGGCACATGACATGGGTCCTTCAGCAGAGAAGCCCATATTACAGCCCAGGGGAAGCAACCACCAGAACAACCAGGGCAGGCACCGTGACCTCCTGGATTTCCAGCCTCCTCTCCTGACCCTCCCAGACACACAGAGTCCTTCACACCTGGGCAGGGATCCCTGGGCCAGGGTTGGGGGGCCAGTCCTTGGTCTTACAGCTTCCTGGCTAGGGCACTCTCCCCTTCCTTCAGCTGGAAAGTCATCCCATTCCTGTGGAAAGGGGGCATGAGCTTGCAGCTGGGGGATTGGAATGTACCAAGAGCACCCCTGGACCCCCTGTGCTTCCTTGTGAATATCTCCATCCCGTGCATTGGTTCCCTTGGCCAATCTGCTGTGACAGTTAACAGTTCTTCCTTCCCTCCCTCCCTTACTCTTTCCTTCCTTCCTTCCTTCCTTCCTTCCTTCCTTCCTTCCTTCCTTCCTCTCTCTCTCTCTTTCCAACGGAACATAAGTTAATGTTTTCAAACAGAGACATTGATCCAGGATTTCATTTCCTTCCTCTGCTGTTTCTGCTTTATGAGGACCCAAGTGGTTACAGTGGAAACTTTTGACAGACCCAGCAGTCAGGCAAATTAAATCTTCCGGCCTGAGCAAATCCTGACCTGGACCCTTCGCACCATCTGCCTGCTTTTCTGCAGCTTTGCCTGTCTCCTCCGTGATAGGGCATCAGCTTCCCTCCCCGCGGGCTCAGGTTAAATAATAAAAAGCCTGAAAACAAAACAAGCTTCTATTGCAGGCAACCCACTGCTGCTGCTGCTATTCCATTGCAGATGGGAGAAGAGGGGCCCCAAGAAGAAAAGCCTTCGGGGGGGCAGGAGGAAACATAGCAGTGATGGGGAAGGACACGGGGTCTCTGGCTGGCAGCTCCGAGCCGCCCTCCCCCCTGCCAGGGCAGAGACACGCTGTCCGTGTTGCATTATGAATGGGAGAGCTGGCTGAATAGAGCATGAGACTCCCGTGACCCCACTGCACACTCGAACCTTCCCGGGCTCCAGGCTCGCAGAGATGATTCCCCCTCCTCCTGCCAAGCACATTTCGCCTGCACGTCTGCACTGCCCACCCTCAGCAGAGAGAGAGAGAAGCAACCAAAAACCAGGTGGCTCACCCTGGCCTTCCAGGGGAGGTCAAGGCCCCTTTCAGCCCCTCGGCCCAGGATGAGCAGGGACCACGGCCCCTTGCCAGGCCTGACACGACAAGGCGAGAGCCTGTGCCACCGAGGGGCAGTCTGGGCCAAATGAAGCCCATCGATTAGATTTCTCTGGCCCAGGTGATGCCAGACCGTTTTTTTAAATTATTTGTAATGTTTTTAAAAACTAAGATCTTTCACATGAAGTCTAGATTTCTAGTTTACCTGGGAAAACAGGCAACTGTGGGTTCCCTGGGTACCTGCCCCCACTTGGAAGCGAATAGCTGGGATAGGTCAGTGCCCCTCCTTTGATGCCACCGGCTACCCTCTTCACACAGTGGTCCCGTGAGACTGGCTGCTTGGCATCTTACTGGCTGCTTGGCATCTTACAGGTGTCCGCTCTGTTCCTGACTTCGCTGCCCAGTATCTGTAGGCATTCGCCCTGTGACCCCCCCAGTGGAGAGGCAGGGGCTGGGCATGGAGGAAGGGGCAGAGAGCCATCCAGGGGACGAGGAGACGCTGTCACCGGGGAAGCAGGAGGCTGTCCCGGGGTGGTGGGTCTGGTCTGCCCGGGAGCCCGCGGGCAGTACCACTAAGCACGATTTGGTAAAGATGTACTCAGTAGAAAGCAGTGCCGTGTGAGAGCCAGGGGCTCAGAGCCAGATGGCCTCTGCTCCATGAGATCCGACGTCTCGGTTTCCCCTCCTGTAAACGAGGGATGGATTGCATCCGCCCCAAACTGGAGCAGGTGTCGGCTGTGTTACTTTCCCGTGGCTCTGAGATGCTCCCGTGAACAGGGGAGAAAGGGACGGGTGGCCGTGAACACCCAGGGTTTGTCCTCGGCTGAGCTGCTGGGTGAGCGAGGGACAGCTATCCTCCGTGTGTGAGTGTCTCCTAAGAAATGGGGTGGAGGAGGCTGGGGTTAGCTCGGGTATCCTGACTTCAGGATGGACAGCCCAGCCCTGCCCATAGACAGCTGCCAGTGGAGAGGGCCACATGGTGGGGACCAGCCAGGGCATGGACAGTGCTTTCCCTGAGCAGTCATGTCCCAATCCTGTCTCTGCTTAAAATGTGGTCACCTGTGGGACATCCCTGGGGGCTGGTTCTGCTGTCCCTGGCCGCCTGCACTCTGCCTCCAGGGCACACCGTTTCTTAGCTGGACACACGGCACATATCACCCGACCTCACTGGATGTCTTCCCTGCTGGCCTGTGAGTCCCAGGAGATGGAGGCCACATCTGACTCCACACCCCAAGCCAGGGGTGAGCCCAGGGCCGGGTGCAGGTCAGACACTGCAGGACTGCTCACTGAGTGCATGAACTGGACACTCTGCCAGGGACGGGCAGGTGCCCTCTGCCAGCCTCCCAGCCCACGGCATCCTGGGAGCTCCTTAATGAAATCTGAACGGTTTCAGCTGGGACCTGACCTCTGCCGAACAGTCTGCACTTAGCAAGGGCCCCCACTTGCGACACGGGAGAGAACACCAGGTGCACCCAGCCCCTTAGGGCAGCTCTGTGGACACTGGGCTAGCAGGTTTTGTCCTGGATGGGGTGGGCACGGTGGCTGCCATCTGTCCCATCTGCTCACTCGGCTGCAATGCATTGGGGCTGCATAGCACACTCGTGTCTCTGTCTCAAAACTGAGAAAAGAAATACGTTCTTTCCTGCAAGATGAAGACTGGGTCTTTTTTAGGGAAAGGGTGTGGTCCTTCCCATCCCCCCAAGAGGAGATACAGGAAGCATGCTTTCTGGAAGAATCATTCGAAAGGGATTTGGACTATTTTACTTGTAAGCAGAGAACAATGTAACTTTAAGTTCTTGAACTTTCGAGTAGGGTCCTTCTGCTTTTTAAATACTTGGAAAATGGCAGACATTTGTGTTTGACCACATGGCGATGGACTTGCTGACGGAGAGACTGAGCTGCCAGCGGACAGTTGGATGATGCTAAATCTGCACAGAAAAAAAAAAAAATTATGAACTTACGGGACCCAACATTGGGGTCTGTCTTCCTTCATCACCTATGCCAGTCTCCATGCTCTGGGGTTCCCGTGGACGCCCCTCCAATGGAAATGTCTAACATTTACCAACTCTCATATAAACACACCCATGGGAAGCAGACACCTGAATGCTCCCCCTTCTCAGAGGTTCTCGGGGCACATATTAAAGGTCCTGACAAGGGGCGCCTGGGTGGCACAGCGGTTAAGCGTCTGACTTCGGCTCAGGGCATGATCCCGGCGTTATGGGATTGAGCCCCACATCAGGCTCCTCCACTCTGAGCCTGCTTCTTCCTCTCCCACTCTCCCTGCTTGTGTTCCCTCTCTCGCTGGCTGTCTCTATCTCTGTCAAATAAATAAATAAAATCTTTAAAATAAAAAATATTTAAAGGTCCTGACAAGTCCTGCAGGAGAGACCCTGTTTTAACTCACTTTTTCTGGACCTTTTATACCAAGGCAACTGTGATGGAAAAACAAACACACAAAACACTTAGAACACCCCCGGGCTGTCGTGGCAGCAAACACAGTTTGAGGAAGCCTCATCCTACTAAAGAGATGCTCCATCATATGCAGAAATTATCAATGAGAAAGCTAGTACAAATGAAAACTTTGTTCAATTTTTAAACAATTGAAAAGAAATCGGGTACATTTGAGCTGAAATTCCGAGATGGAAGAAAGTCCAAGATACTGACAGCCAGACCGAGACCATTCCGTCCTTCCCTCAGGATGCAGGGCATGAAACATTCCACCAGCCATGGAGCCTTCTCTATGAGCTGTGGACTCTCCCTGACTTTGTGATGCTCGTGCTTCCTGTAATAAGCCCCTCAGTTGTGCACGGAGCCCCTTCGACTCTGCTTCTGCCAAACTGAGAGCCAAGTCCACCACATCTGTGCATCTCAAGTGCAAACCGTCCTCTCGTTAATTCCAAGACGCTGTCGGAAGGACAGGGCTTCTCAGCCGTTGGGCATTTGGGTAGTCGGGCCTCAGCAAGTGTGTCTGCATACTGCAGGGGGCCCTGCCCATCAGGAGGGGCTCACAGCCCTCGCTGCCTGCAAGGAGAGGTCTCGTCTTTCTGACTGCAGTCTTTTCTTTCCCAAAGAAGAAGCTTCCCCAACCTGACTCATGAAACGCGGATGTCGGACACATCTGCAAGCGCCCCCACCATTCTGCTTTCTGACCTCGCTTCCCACCGACGAGTCTTGTCCTTTGTTAAGCGGTGACCGTGGTGTCCTCAGGAAGGAGAGAGTCCCCTGGGACCTAGACAAGACCTCGAGCTGCTCAGCGAGAGCAAAGGCAGGCAGTGATGTTTCCTTATCACGTCGTCTGCTCATTGATCCACACACTCTGGGTAGGAGCCCCAGAGGCCCACCTGGGTGCTGTTCTCCGAGTTTCCTGTTGGGCGGGAGGAGTAGGTGTCTCTGGGGTGTCTGAGGCCCTGTGTTGTTGTTCCCAAAGCACGAAGGTAGAATACAGCATTTCCCCGTTGGGCACTGAGCTTTCCGAGGCCGGGATGCTGCATTGGAGATGGCAGAGAGAGATGCGGGTTTGCTCAGCCCCGTGCGGAGCACCTGTGACCTACAGGAAGTCATCCCATCTCTGATGCGGACCAGCTGTCAAGCTTTCCCATCAGACAGTGGAAGAGTCCATTTCCTCACAGCTCCTGTGCAGAATCCAGTCGTTGTACCAAGGCTTCGCGGGCACCTGCTGGGCACAGGGCTCTGTGCTCAGTGCTGTGGGGCATAAAGCATTGCTGTCATCCTCACAGAGTTCCGAGTGTGCCTGAAGAGGGGAGATGTACAAACATACAACAGGACCGAGTAATAAATGATGGGATGGTTAGGTGCTCGCGTGTGCAGGTGCAGCTACAGAGGGGGGCCGTGTGCTGTGTTTGCCTGTCCAGCTTGTGTTGTGGGGGCGCTGCTCCTCCCCCATTCCATGTGGTTCCCAAGGGACCGTGAACCAGAGGGTCTGGCTCCCGCGGGGGCCCCAGGGTCCTGTCTGCTCAGTGGCACTGCATCCCCAAAGCAACAGGGACTGGCTCCTGTGTGCCCAAGTGGTGCTGGTCAAACCAGTTACCAGAGTAGACAGAATCTTCGGAAAGTGCTTGAACAAAGGGCTCTTTGTGCTGGGACTGCCGAGCCGACGAAGTGGGCACAGAGCTGGGTCTAGGGCGAGGGAGGTGGTCAGCTGGGGCACAAAGCGTAGGGGGTCCTTAGTTCACGTGACCCCTAGAGTGAGCGCCTCCTCGAATTTGTGCAGAGGTGTCCTTGCCTCACCCCAGGCCTGGACATGATCCCCTGCCTCCCGGCCATCTTCCCTTGCCACAGGGAGAAAGCCTACTTGGAGCAGGAGAGAAGGTCTACGTGCAGTGGGAAATAGCACCAAGACACAGAGAGACATAGAAGCTCAGTGACATCGTGAGAGCTCCTAGATCCAGCCATGCCTGCAGCTTCTGTTTGCGGTCACAAAGCTAATACATTGAATTGACTTTCTGTCCTAAAAGTGTCTTGGCAGCTTGGAGTGGAGTGTTGCAGGTGACAGGGTATCCAACGAAGACAAGGCTGAAATGAGGTGGTGGAGAGGGTGGCGAGCATCACTGCCCCCTGCTGAGGACCTTGTGAACTGCGTGCATCGTGTCGTCCTGAAGCAGAGCGTGAGTCTGTCACAGGTTGTTTGGGGAGGCAGGCAGCTGAAGAGTTTGTAGACTGTGGTGTTTGGTGAGATCTGACAACAGAGGAGACTCGGCTGCCTGTCCGAGGGCAGAGCAGGAGCGGAAAGGAGCTTTCTTTATGGTTAGTTTTTGAGACAGGGAGCTCTGGCTCCAGCGGTGCCTCAGGTTCTGAGCTATGACAACCGAGATCGGCCTTTTCTGGGAGCCGTTCAAGCAAGATGGGTGAAACCAAGGGAGTTCTGATGCAGACAGGGTTGGGGTCCCCTCCCCACCTCATGCACTAAACCGTAAGGAACTTGGGGGCCAGGGCTGGGAGTCCTCGTCCACCTTGTGTCCTGGGGCCAGTGTGGAGACTGACTCGGGCAGGCACACAGTCAACCATGGGAAATGAGCCGATAGATGAGTGGGTGGGGAGAGGCGAGCAGGCCTCGCTCTCATGGGACACCTGGACACGTAGCCCCTGGTCCCTCACAGCACCCGAGTAGGGAGGCAGAGAAGGAAGCTTAAGGACTCTCTGGGGACACCAGGGCCTAGGTGCCGGCAATCCCCAGATCTGAGCAAAGGGTACACACTTCCAACTTTCTGGGCCTCCTCCAATCGCCCTGCCTTTGCCATGAGAGGCTCTGGAGCCGGGGCTGGGAGGGTGTTGCAGACACACCTGAAGGTGACCTACAATGAGTCACACCCTGTGCAAATCCCCTCCTGTCCAGTGCCAGCAGACCAGTGACTTGTGTCCTACCAGCAGAATATGGCAAAGGAGATGGGAGGTCACTGTCATGATTGCATCATATCATATGACAACAGTGAAGAGATTTTTCAGTGCAGTGAAGGTCTCTATTTAGTTGACTATAAATGGAGATCAACCTGGGTGGGCCTGACCTAAACCGGTGACGGAAAGCTCCTTTAATAAGAGGGTCTCATCCTCCCCTGACTTCAGAGACTCAGCAGAACAGTGTGCTTATGCTGCCTGTGAAGAAGCAAACAGCCAGGCTGGGAATGGCCCACAGGGAGGGCCAACTTCCAGGAGCAGGGGCCATAGTCAGGCAGCTACAAGCAAGTGAACACACTTGGAAGAGCCCCACAGAAGCAGGGCGGCCCAGCTGCTCCTTGGCTGCGGCTGTGTGAAACCCTGAGCAGAGGGTGCAGAAAGGCCGAGCCTGGACCCCAACACACAGGTCCTGTGTCGTGTTCCAAAGGGCTGTGTTTATGGGAATTGCTTGGATGAATGACAGAAACTCATAGAGCGTGGGAAGGGATTTGAGGGGCTGGGAGAACCCTCTATCATCCTAAAGTGAAAAGCCTTCGACTGTGCCATTCCAACCCTGGGCTGCGGGGCTGGGAGAGCGTCAGCAAAGGGGAAAGCCCCGTGCTGAACTCCAGGGGAAATACTCGGAATACAGAAGAACTTTCTGCCCTCACCCATCCCATTCCTGCCCGGAGCACCAGCCGGGAAGCCCCCACACCCCTCCAGCTCAGCCCCCACCTCTGCCTCGAATCTGTGAAACACTTCTTGTCCCTGATCTTTGTTCCCAAGACTTACTGTGCCTCTGTTTCCCCACTGCACTCTTGGGGACCCCTCCGCCTGACTCCACACAAGCCCCTCACTGTCCCGAGAACCTGCCATCACACAGCAGAGCAAAGGAAACACCCAAATTCCCTCACTCAATGATATTAAATTATACATTGCACAAAAATCTCTCCCATTGCTGCATTATTTAAGGAGAAAGAGCTAAATAAAGAAGCCCTCTATTTCTCATTCCTGATTCTCAGATAATTATAAATGTACTGACTTTTTTTTTTCTTAATCATGGATTAACTTTTACTGAGACAGTTGATTTCCTTTTTATGGAGACATGGTTTTGACAGGAGCCCTAACCTCGCAGTGAAGGTCATGACTAGCCTGACTCCCACTGTGCCCACAGGAAGTCGGCCTGGGCATTGCCAGAGCACCGGCCGCTGGGATCCAGGGCCCGCGGCAGACCGCGCCCTGGGGGCCGGTTTTATTCTTGAACCAGCCCGTTCCATGATCCCAACAGGGCTTCCAAATCCAGGCCATGGCCTCCGTGGGAAATGCGTTCATCATTTTACACAGGGATTTGCAGATCCGTGCAAAACGAATTTCAGCAACTTGCCCATCCCTTACATTTTGTTTTCCCAAGTGAGTTTCGGGTGGGGGCTGAATGCATGGTCGACTCTCCCTGGCTCTGCTGCCCGGCCTTCGGAGACTTCCTAGCTAACTGTGAGAAGCCAGCAAGAGGAGAGCTCACTGTTCCAATAAACCCATCAGTCCATGGTCATGAGGGACGCAGACTCGTAATGCACAAAATAGCCTATCACTTCAGCAGAACGGGGTGGGAGCACGGGTTCCGGATGGTGACCAGAGTTCTGAGTCCTGTGCTGCCCTTGCCCAGCTCTGTGACCTTGAGCAGGTGACTCGGCCTTTCTGTGCCCGGTTTCCCCATCTTCAGAAGAGGATACTAACCATGCTTGGCTCATCGGGCTGTTATGAGGGTTCAGTGAGTTCATGGATTTAGAGCCTGAGACTGGAGCTTAGCCCGTGATAAATGCTGCGTGTCCTTGTTGTTGTCTCCGGCTGCTTCAGAACCTCAGCAAGTCCTGGGTTTGCGCAGCAGGGACGGCAGGTTCGGGCTTCGGCGTCCCGTTCTGCACGCGTGCTCGAGCGCTGAGCCCACGTGAGTTTTCAGTGGCCGACACCTAGCACGTAGGTGGAATGCCTGCGTGTTCGTCTCATCCAGGGCTAACTCTTTCGGAGGGGCAGAGATGAGGGCTCCCCCGGGCACCAGGGTCGGGCCATCACCCCACCTGCCTGCCTGAGAAAACATTGCAGCCAGAGAAAGATGTGCGCGGCCACCTCTCCCGGCAGCGCCATTAATTTCCATCCTGCGACTCAGCCTTCAGCCAGACGTTTATTCTTCCCTTTCCTTATTGCAGCAGGCCTTCCATTTGAGAGAATACGATTACCTATGGTGCACCCGCTCCGTGCAGATAATCAAATTACAGGTTTTCTTTCTTCTTCAAATTTAATCAGGGGCAACATCTGTCTCCCCGAGATGAGACAGGCTTGCCTAGCGCTCCCCTTTAAGCGGACGTGTCCTCTCCAGCTCACAGAGGACTTGAGGATCGCAATTCATTACCCGCGCCCCTCCTGACCAAATGCCCGTGCACAGCAGAGGAACCGCATTCGAGGGAGATAAATGGGAGGAAAGCAAAATTTTTAACAAGTAATTTTTAGACATTTTGATAGCATCTCTTCGTTGAGATAAGAATTTTTAATTAAAAACTAAAACACCCAAAAATCTACCCGAGCACCCAAGCCCCTCCCGCCCACGGAACATCTGACAATGTTTGGAGACATTTCTGGTTGTTGCAGTTGGCATTAGTGGGTGAGGCCAGGGATAAGCATCCCCCCCGTTCTCCAGACAGCCCCCCCAAGAGAGACTGGCCCCCAATGCCAGCAGGGCCGAGGTTGAGCACCCCTGTAACAAGGCCATGTGGGGGGGGGCACAGCAAGCCTATTTTTGTACAACATGCCCTCAAAACGCAGGCACGACCCAACGAGGGACACTGACCATTGTTAAGTACTGGAGTTATCACCCATCTGACTAGAAATCATCGAACATTCTCCTTTAAGCTGTAGAGCTACCCTAAATCATCGTGTTTCATACTTGTGATTATCATTATTGCAAATAGAAAAGATGAAGTATTTGTGGAAGGATGTCATCCTCGCCGTGGGAGGGAAGGAGTGAAGGCGTCCAGCAGCGGACGAAGGCGGGTGCTGCGGGGCGCCCCTCCTGCAGTCGGACGGCTCGTTGCCAGGGCGCGGAAGCTGCCGGTGGGAAGCAGGACTCACGGAGGCCGGCTGGGTGGCTAGCAGCAAAGCTGAGGCTAGAGCTTGCTTCTTGCTCTCGAACTCTGACCCACTGAGAAAACAGCCCTCTGAGCAGCCGGCCGCACAGCCTGTCTCCTGCGGGTCTCTGAGCCTCCAGAGTGTGGGCAGGGCCAGCGGGGGCGCCCAGCATGTCCCCGTGTCTGGGGTGGTAAGTGTTTCCAAGCTGCATGGTTGTGCCACTTGAGTGTCCGTGGGGGTGGGGGGAGATCAGACTCGCCCAAAGGCAAACTCGGGCCCTGGAGACGGGGCTGGGGTCCTGCTCTTTAGAGACCCAGTCCTCCCTCACTTCCTCGAAGATCTCATTTTGAAAGTGCTGATGACGTGCGCCTCTTCTTGGATGTCGCACTGCCTCAGGGGGACGTGCACAAAGGCAGAGAAGCAGAACTGCCGGAAGGTGGCCTGCAGCTCCTGGTCAGCCCGGGTCCAGGCTCAGGGTCCTGCTCACCTGGCGGCCAGGCCGTGGCTCAAACCCTCCCAAGCCTCTGAATCCGGCCCTTTTAAGCCACCAAATCCCGTGGCAAGGACTCTCCTTTTCCTCCTGATCTCCTGAGGGGACCAACAGACCCAGGAAGAAGATGCTGCAGGGAAGAAAAAGGACCCCTCGGAGTCCACACGCTCACGCTGTCTCTGGTCCTGGCAGCACCCCCATGAGGTCAGGGATGTGCCCCACCTGTAGGCAAGAAAGCAGAGGCGCAGAGAGGCCAAGCAGGTCTCCAAGGTCCTTTGACCCATTTGTGGAGTAACCAGGCTCTGTCCCCGACTGTCGGACAGCAGAGCCCCATACTGCCGGGCAGCAGGTGTCCTGGAGGAAGGCCAACACTGCAGCCATTCACCAGTGCAAGTAGAAGGCTGAGGGCACCTTGTGTCTCTGGGCCTATGCTCACCCCTCTTCAGTTTGAAGTTACCATAGTACGTGAGGATGGCGTGTGGCCGTCTGTGTGCAGTGTTCAGCCCAGAACCTGGCACACAGCACATGGACAGGAAGGATGGACCCATCAACACTTCCCGGTCCGGGTGTCCAATGCCCCTGGCCACGCAGAGCCTCCGGGTGCAGAGGACCAAACAACAGTCCCAGCTGAAATCCAACTGTGCATCAAAATGGGCCGAATTTAGCAGAGTTTGATGGTGCAGCCTATCTGCTGTGGACCTCACAGTCAGCTCGGACCCCCTGGGGAACCTGCTTGCACTTTCTCCCCCGGAACGCCACCCTACATCTGCCAGACAAACACACTCCAAACCGCCGCCCTAATGCCTTGATGTAGTTTTCCCCGCAATGGTGTTAAACAGCACGACCTCTATTTCACACTTGAAGTACAATTCTTCAGCCTTTTAGCTCGACCACAGTTGTGAGATTGGGGCAGGCTATCCGGCTGCCAAAAGAAAGAGCCCCAGCAGCCCTTCTCCACGCGTGGTGGATTCCTATCCCATGTGGTAGCGGGGATTGCTTTAATAGTTCCCGTTAACTAGCATGTAGAGTTCCATCTAAACACGCCAGCAAGCACGCAGCTTCCATACGCAGTTGGCCGCGGTCCCAGGGGCTCAGAGCTGATGGGAAAGCTGCAGGCTCTCCTGTTCTTTCTCCTGGCCAGAAACAGGCTCTGGCCGTGCCACAGGACCAAACACAGAGCAAGAAAATGTGCCAACAGAAGCTGGGGCTGATGGGCTCAGGGCAGTCACCTCTCTCTGGGGACGATGGTCAATTTTTCCCTCTAGGATTTATGATGCTTGACTCCCACAAGTTAGATAAAGACTCTAGGTTCTGTTCCAAGGTATTGCCAATGGTTTTAGTCCAGAAGCCTGGGTCCCCCAAGAGAATAATTACCATTCAAGCCAAATAGGCTTTCTGCGTCTTGATGGCTGAGGAAGACGGCTCCAGACCTCTCCTCAGGCCGTGGACGAGCGGCAGCCTCTCACCCGCTTCCTCTGTGCACCAGGCACGGCCGAAGTTTGGGGACTTACGTGGCCTTTTGGTCACCACTGCACAAAAGAGTCCCTTGGGGCCCCATCCAGTTTGCAATCCCAACTCTTCTGAATTCCACTTTTCTCCCCTAATTAAAAAACAAAACAAAACAAAATAACCAGAAATGGATTTCCTTTAAAGGGCAAGGGAATAAGAAAGCCAAGTGCCAACTGGTATCATGTCCTTGTTGGGCTCAGGGGCTGAAGACCAGGGCGGTTGCTGTGCAAGGACAGCGCAGTGCGCACCTCCAAGTCCAGGACTCTGCAGAGCGGGACAGTGAATTCAAACTCCAGGGTGTTAGAACCGGAGCTCCATTCCCAGCCTTCACGGCTCCTTCCCACCCACCTGCTGGTTCTCCACGTGATATCCCTGTGGACATCCCTCTGAAGCCAGAGGTCACCTGGGAGACTCCACGAGCATACAGATGTGGGGTCAGGCCACCAGGGTCTGAGAACCGATTCAAAGCCATTGGCCCCAACACTCAGAGCCTCTACGCTTGGCCCCGGGGAAAGAGGAGAGAACAAGGCCGCCCTGCATTGGTTTGTCTGGAACATGGAGTAAGGTGACGTCTGGCGAGGGGTTGGCACAACAGAGTGCATTCCTGGATTTCCACTTGTGTCATTAAAATCAAAACTGCCTTCAAGACTTCGCTTATGAAAACTACTTTCGAGGAGAGAGGCAGACACTAAAACTATGGGTAAAAATGAAACCAAAGCTAGATGGTCTAAAAAAAGTGATGTTTAGGGAGAATTGGGGACCTCATGACTATCTCAATATAATGAAACCAAGGTCTGTTGTATTATCATCCTAGGAATGGAGGTGAAGAAAAAGGCATTTTGAGCTGAAAAGCACATGGCACATGACTTCCATGGCAATTTGTGTCGCAAGTGCAGTGAGCCCTTTGGTTCTGGGAGAAGACAGGGCTTGGTTGAAGTGTCACAGGCCATGGAGCTGGACAGATGGGCTTCTGGGGTCTCGCAGTTTGGAGTCAGAGCAGTGTCCTAATCCTAAGCCTTGGCTTCCTCATCTATGAAACGGGGACAAAGAAGTCTATGCTTCAGTGCCATTGGAGAATTACTGAGCGAAGACTCCCGAACGTCCCCACACTTGCCTGCTCAAGTGGCTCTTTCCCTTTCTGTTGCCAGGAAAATGTCCCTTTGGCGTCTGGGGGACAGGGAAGTGAGGCAGAAATCCTACTGTTTCAGCACACTGGCCGATCCTCCCTGCTTTCCGATTTCCCTTTCTGGCTAAGGCTTTAAAGAAGAATTTTCCTCTTAAGATGGTAAATGTCCATTCTCATTGTGACTCACTCGTTTTTCCCTATTTACCATTTAAAATATTAATTCTCGCTTTTATTTACCAAGAAGAAAGACTACTCCAGTTTCAGCGGTTTAAACGGGAACTCCCTGCTCGCACTTTGTTTGCTTTCTTGAGTATGCCGTGTGCTTCCCGGGGTTTGTATGAGTGATGGGGCCATTCATAGCGTCTGATTACAGCAGTGGGCAGGCTGGTGAGCGATTCTTCTCGGCTCTGATTCTGGTGGCTCTGCAACAGCAACAGGTGAATTGGAAGAAAGGATAAGGAAAAACAAATATGGGTAAATTAAGGTAGAATAAAACTACCCAAGAGAAAATGTAAGTTATTTCTATTGTGCTTTTTTATTTCAATACACCATAAGGGAAAAACAAAGCCTGCACTTAAAAAAAAATGGATTTGAAGGCTCGAACACCTATGGCTAGCTGGGAAGTGTATGAAATATTATAAACTTTAAATCATCCCTTGAGTGTGCACGCCATTTCCTGCATGTGCGATGCTCTCACAACCTGATCTTATTTTTCTTCTAAATGGTTCTGTCTGTTCAGTGTCGTTAACTCTTCATTGCATGAAAAATCTGAAACTGAAAAGGATGAGATCTTTTTCTCCACAGCCAGGTGACAGGACGGCCTGGCACCTGGACGTTTCACCTAAACCCAGTGTCCTTTTTAATACCCATGGCTGTGTTTCAGATGCCAGGCCGGTCATTCTTACTCTGCAAGATTTTAACCTTATGCTGTACGCGGGGGTGGGGGGCTGTCTCGGAGGGCAGGTAAGAAGGAAAGGGAAGGGAGCACATGATTTCTCTAGAATTATATTTCTCAGCATCTTGGAAAACCTAACCAGGTCAGCCATTTCTTACTGCAGGGTTCCTCAACCCGGACACTATGCATAGCTGGTTGACTTGGGGCTGGACGCCTCTCTGTTGTGCAGAGTACTCTGGGCAGGTTGGGTGTGTAGCAGCATTGTGGTCCCGGTGCAGGGATGCCACTGCTGGCCCCCCTCCTACCACAATCAAAAATGTCCCTGTGTCATGTATGCAACGAGATCCCCTCTGGTTTGAAAGTCATTGGCCTTTTCTCTATGTAGAATAGAACTTATGAGTATACATTATTATTTTCACTGTTTAATTATTTGCTTTATTGTTTAATGGAAAATTCCATTGGAGAACATCCTTGCAATCTCTTAAGTCTTCACTACACATTACAGGGGAAAAGAAAAACAGGAAACTTTTGCAAAACTGGCACGCCGAAAGCAAATAACCATTGTGCCATATGGGTTTGTGTCTGGGCGCAGAATTCTTACAAATATATTTCAGATTCAAATGTCCAAAAATATCTGCCTAATGATATGTAGTTTCAGAGTAAACACTTCATTTTTCTTCTAAATGAGCATTCAGTTTATGGAAAATGAAAAACTAATGTATTTTTCTGCTGCCAGAAACAATCTCCATGGTATTCTGAGACCTTTGTTGATTACTTCTAAGCGACATGATGTTTACATTATTCAAACCAAAAATACCGAAATGATGGGTACAAGGATCATCTTGGATTTGTTTCCTTGTCTGGCTTTAAAATCCAGTTACATGTCTAATCACAAAATAAGAGAGGCATCTTAATACAATGGAGAACTTATCATAGATATTTTGCCCCACTAACCAAATTCCTACTGAAAGGAGCAAAGAAAGCTAAAAGCAGAGAAACCTACAACAGCATCACAAAAGAAAAGTGTCTCTATGTGCACAGAATTGAGGGCTTTCTGCTGGATATGGTGGGACCACCTCAAAGGGACACCAAGGGCCAGACCACAGCCCCCTGCGGCACAGAGCCATGGGGAGTGGAAAGAGGAGCTCCTGATGAATTCACGTGAGGTCCAGCAATTTGGTGGTGCGTGTGCCATCGCACAAAAGTCCCCAAGAGAGACGGGCCACTCCACGGGAGGCCTCTGCTGTGGCTGCAGAAATCCCGGAGAAGCTGCCTCCAGGGTTGGAGGTCAACTTCCCAACTGAAGGGGGAAGAGCGTGCTTCTCACCTCACTCCATCGGTGGTGCCCCAAGAAGCCTGAACACATGCTCATGGGCCAGGAGGGGAGATCTTCCAGACAGGAAATGGGACCGGAAAAGCCAACTCTGAAAGAACATAGTCAGACAACCCGGAGGAGCTATTGCACCCAGTTTTCTTGATGCACTGGCCACCAGCCTCGGGATCCCTGTCGTCTGCCACCAGGAAGGAGAGCTCTCACACAATCCAGGAGGGCACGGAGAGAAATGGGAAGTGGGTAACTTTCAAATTCTAAAATCCATCACTCTGTATACTCTTGTTTCAAAGAGCACATAGACCTCTGATCTCCTGAGCTCCGACCACCTCTCTTCAATCTTCTGTTTTTGGTATTGGTATTTAATTTCCACTTTCCTGATAAGCCACCCAAATGAGACGGTTCCCCAGAAGGCGCCACAGGTATTTATAGAGATGGAAAACAGGAAGCAGCAGTTGAGCTCAGAAGGGTAAGGTGAGTAGGTTCAGAAATAGAGCTTGTCGAATTTTCAGGTGTGACAATGAAGAGATTGTAGGGGAAGCAACAGTCAGAGAGAGAATGCTTCAGAAATTTCCAGAGTTGAAGAACAAGAATCTATACACTTAACAAGTACACAAGCCCTAAACAGCATAAATAATACAAATCCCAACTAATCTTATTGTGCTGAAACAGTAGGATGCCAAGGAAACTGAGGAAATCTCAAAAGCAATCATGGGAGTGGGGAAAATTATTTCAAAGTAAATAACCACGAGTTACCAGATTTCTTTCCATCAAGCACAAAAGCAGCTAGAATAAAAGGGAATGAAACCTCATTGCTAAATGATAAGTTTCTACAATTGATACCCACCGGTGCTGTCACCCGAGAGTGGGGGTGTGTGAAGGACCTTTCAGACCTAAGGCAATTGAGTGTTTTACATTTATAGGTGGTCACTGGAGGAATGACTAAGGACTAGACTCTCCAGCATCATCTCCATATTGCTATGGTTACAAATTACCTCTGACATCTCAATGGATTAAGAAACAAGCAAACAAATGTCCCTTCTCCTCGCCCCGATGCACTGGCTAGTATGAAACCAACAATATTCATATTTTTCCTCACATAAAGTCTGCTATGTGGTGGGGATGGTCTCAATGCATGGAAGAACTCAAATGACTAACTTCTTTTTTTTTTTTAAGATTTTATTTATTCATTTGACAGAGAGAGAGACAGCCAGCGAGAGAGGGAACACAAGCAGGGGGAGTGGGAGAGGAAGAAGCAGGCTCATAGCAGAGGAGCCTGATGTGGGGCTCGATCCCATAACGCCAGGATCACGCCCTGAGCCGAAGGCAGACGTTTAACTGCTGTGCCACCCAGGCACCCCTCAAATGACTAACTTCTAAATTATGCCCTGAAATGCTCACACAAGCACAAGGAGACAGTGTGTACTTACATTTATTATTGCATTTTTATAACTAAAAATAGAGAGTGACTAAGAAACGAGGAAATGGATACAAATTATGGTGTAAGTGGAATACTGTAGAACAGAGGTCAGCAAACTCTCCACGGCACAGGAAGCTTAAAATATTTCCTCTCTATCCCTTTAGGAGAAAGTTTGACAACCCCTGCTCCAGAGCACTTAAAACGCATCAGTGCCAAGACATCTGAAAAATATCCTAATTATAACGTGGTACAGGAGAAAAAGCAGGTTCAAGCAATCTATAGAATCGGCTACACTAATTTAATTGTGAGTAAAACACATAAAATGATACTATATGTCAGCGATACATACACATGTGAAAAAACAGAACAAGAGGCACAAAGTGGAAAGCATCTACACATTTCAGAGCTCTGGTTGCTTCTGCAGAGAGAAGGAAAGGGAAGGACTTGGTGGTGCGGGTGGGAAGGTTATTAAGATATTTCGCCAACATTTATTGTCCTCCCAAATCTAAACGTGAAACTGTGTTAAAGCTCTCTGTCTTTGTATGTTGGAGCTATGTCATAATTTAAAATTACAAAATTATAAAATATCACAGTAACTAAAATGGAAATGCCCCAATAAAAAAGCAGGCTAAAGATGTGAGCAAAACCGTGCACATGCAGGAGGAAAGTACATCCTGAGTAATAATCAAGGGCACATTACTGTTTGAGAGGGTGTAATTGTCCTGCATGGATCGCTATTAAGTGTCAAGGCTGTGGGGCTGTGAGCATGGGTCATATCCCATGGGGTTACACTGCGTGTTGTAACATTTGCTTTTATATATCCCCACTCCCAGGACCACCAGACTAGAAGCTCTTTGTGGGCAAGATCCCTGTCTTTTTCTACCCCTGTGCCTCTAGTGCCTGCCTTGGAGACAAATTGGCTATTTATCATACCTGTGGTTGAAATAAAGTCAAGATTCTGCATTCTCTCTGTTGGGCTTAAAATATTGATTTTGAAAATGTCAGCTGTGCAGAAAAAATATATATACCAACCATCTGGTGCTTTTCATCCCCAAAGTTTAGAACTCTGGTGAACTCTCAAAGCAGACAGACTTGAGCAGAAGAATAGAAATAAGATCTTCATTTCCCAACATGGGAGCAAAGTGTTAGGAGACGTTTTAATGCCAAACAGGTCAATCAGGGTATAATTGCCTCTGATAGACACTCTAGAAATCAGAAACATTCTTTACCTAGAGCTGAGTGCCACTTGAAAAGATGACAGTCTTTCCTGCCTTTGAAAACATCAAAGACAATCAAAGCATCAGCTTCCAACCCGATCCTCAACGTCGAATACCCAGCGAACGAGGCTGGAATGAAGAGGACTCACCAGCAAGGAGACTGTGTTGCAGGCTTCAGGGCGAGCCACAGAGAGGACAGATGCCACGGCATCCCGGCAAGACCCTTGGGTGGCTGAGTCTCCAGTCCAATCTGGAGGGGCCATACCCGGTACTGGATTCAGACTGGCCAGCGCAGATGTGGGTCAGCAGCCCTGACGGTCATCGGCGTGGGGTCGAGAGGCATTAAAAAGGAGATGTTTCCGCCTGCCCGTGGTTCCACTAAAACTCTCCTTTGGCTTAACTTTAAACTTTACAATGAAATGCGAATGGTACCTGGGAGAGGTAACACTTTATTTCAGATCAAACATTAACACCCAATTTGAATTAATTTTAGCAGTTCCTTGGCCCGGAGCAGAGTTAAGAAGCAGTGGGACTATCAAGAAGGAATTTTCTATCTCTGCTTAGACCTTGTTACTACTTTTAAGGACATGTTTTAGAAGGCTCTGCTAGAGACAAATGTAGATGTCATACCTTGAAGACTAAGCTGTTTGACTTAGTTCTGCAGCTTGGCTTGGCAATTGTTGTCTGGTAGGAACATTTGCTATTTCCATTTAGATAACAATTTGTCGTTGTATTTTTAATTGACTTTTTTATTTTGGGAAGGCTGTGGATCCAGGTACGGTACAGAGAGATCCCACATACTCTTGTGTCCAGTTTTCCCCAATGGTTAAGTAGGGGAGAAAAACTTTTCTGCCACCCATCTGAGGTCCTGGCTGGTGTCCTGCAAATTAGACTCACAAAAGACAGATTAACAAGAGGGAAACAAACAGAGGCTCACTAACATGTCCATCACTCTGCCAGGGAGCACTGGCGACTCAAAAGGGGCACTACGTCAAACACTAATGATGTATTCTATGTTGGCTAATCGACCATAATAATAAATAATAAATAAATACATACATTTAAAAAAGGTGGATAGAATCTCAGCTTCTGTAACATCTTAACACGAGTACCTGACACCCTATAAAGAAGTGACAAGTCGGCAGAAAAGGAGTTCAAGATTCTAGGGGCAGGACGTTGTGGGAAGGTCCGTGGAAGGGGGTCCTGATGGAGGAGAAGGACTACTTGGTCAGGTTTGTGGTGTAGAGTCCTCTGGGGCCGCTCGGGGCCATCGGGGTCTAGACGTGTCCCTGTGGCCATCTTCTGTCCTTCCTGGTAGAGAGGCGAGGCGGGGGAACACCTCCACAAGCTTCTGTCCTGCTTTTCGGCAAATAGGAGAGTTTGTATCGTGTCTCCTTCTTCTCAGTTGTCTTCAGTTCAAAGTAATCCTTAGCCAAGGGCAGATTTTGAGGGGGCTGCTCTGCTGCCCTTCGGTAATAAGCCGTGAACCGCAGTGCGGTATCTGGGCAGCATGCAGGCTCCCGCGTGGCATTTCCACCAGCGCAGGGCTCCGCTGACTCCGGCTGTAGCCACACTCTCCTGCTCCCCAGCCCTCGCCCCAGAAACCACCACTCCGTCCTTTCCCAGCGGCGTCATTGCAGGAGCATTATGTGACTACGGAAATACGGAGTTATGTCTTGGCATTGGCGCTTTCCGCGGCACACAGTGCCCGCAAGCTTCATCCGCGCTCGCATCGGTGCTCCCTGGTGCGGGCAGACCTGTTAACCACTCATCTACCGAGAGGCACCTGGATGGTGGCCACTCTTCGGCTGTGGTTAGGGGCATGGACGTGCAGGATTTCGTGTGGGTATACATTGTCATTTTTCTGGGATAAATGTCCCCAGAGGCCAGTTGCTGGGGTGTATGGTAGGCGCATGGTCAGTTTTATGAGAAATTACCAAATATTTTCCGGAGTGGTGTGTCACTTTATATCTCTACAAACAATATTTGTGTGTCGATGTAGTTTAAAGGGTTTTAAAGCTTCATGTCCTTTATCCTGGGGAATCTATCCTCAGGGACAGCTCAAAATATGGAAAACAAAACAAATATATATTTTTAAATATATAAATATATATAAATGTATATTATATGTAATAAATATAAAATATTTACAACCTATATACAAATATAAAATCCTTACAACTAGATAGATAGGTAGGCTACTGTTTTGACACTGGAGATGCATAGGGAAAGTTAGATGGTTATTTTGTAATTAAGCCTAGGAGAAAACCAAGCTAAATTATTTATGGAAAAGCATAATTGAGTGGAAAAACACATTGGCCTATGTTTCTCGGGCAACAATGGTTCTAATAAGCTATTTGTTTTGAACATATGGTCATATCATCAGTACCACCATGCATACATGCTCTCTAGGGAGAGAAATAAATCTGGACTATTGGGTGAGAAAATCTTAGCTTATAAAAGGTTAATTGAGTGGTAAGAAGTAGGAAACTATTAAGGCCTTGAAAATTCCTGAGGCTTGTAGACTGGGGCTGGGGTCACTGCGAGGAGCCTGTATGTCTCATCCGGGGGACGAGCACGAGCGGGTGGGAAGGTGAAGGAGGCGAGGGGCAGGGTGTGCAAAGACCTTTAATCCACATTGAGACTCATGTGAGAACCATGGTTGGGAATTAGCACGTCTGTGTTCCTCAAGGCAAAAACTAAACCAAAGCAAAAACCTTTCTCAGAAATTACATTAAAAAAAAAAACTATTTGAAATCGTAATAGATTAGTTTTTTGGTTTTTGCTTTTTTTTCCAAGAGAGAAAGTAGGAACCTCACAAGCTAGTATCAAGGGGGAGAGACTTTAATAACATTTCCTGTGTCTGTAGGGTCTTTGGGGTTTGTTGCTGTAAGGGCTTCAAGAGGCCTGGTGTAGCCGACACGTGGGTATCATGTGATGGATCTGGGAATCGTATTACAATGCTGTCAATCAAATAAAATCTTCACCCAGAGTTCAGTCCACTTTTTAAAAAGCTACAGATGTGAAATGATCCCTCTATTAAATCCATTTCCCACGGAAGCAAGCAGGGTTTCCACCTGGGACTGCTGTTCCCACTGCTGTGCCCTTTCCTGGATGTGCTGGTGGGGGTGTCATGGGGGACACTGGGGCACGTGTCCCCAGAACCTCAGAGCCTTTGTGTCCTTTTTTCAGGAAGGATTGGAGGCACAGCAATTTGAGCCTTGGAAAGTATTGTGGAAATCATGAGACTCTCTTAAACCCGCTGAACATCTTCTCTCTCCGTATGGAGAAGTCACATGCTGGAAGTACTAGACCTGGATCCTAGTCCGCTTTCTGCCGTGGATTGTGCGGTCTTGCCGAGTCTTGAGTAAGTCACATACCCCTGATGAGCTTCTGTGTGCTCAGCTGGAAATCGGGGCACTAGCTTCAGCTCACGGGGCTGTCCTGAGGGCACACGCAGTCACGATTGTGAATCCTGTCGTTCAAGGCACATCTCACGTGTGCTGTTGCTTGGTGGTGTCCGTGTTCTCATGGTTTCCCTCTTGTCGCTGGGATTTGCGCACCATTGGTGGGCTCGCAAATCCCATTTTCTTTACGATTCATTTACTGGCTCAACAGGTGTTTGTTGAAAGCCTACTGGGCGCCGGGCGACTTCTGAGCACTGTGGCCGGGGCAGCGGGTGCCAGGAAGTCAGCTTCTGTATCGGCTTGCGTTCCGGTGGAGGGACAGGGCTTGTGAACAAGGCTCTGGTGGCAGACGCGATGCAGACAGATATAGCAGAGCCGAGGGAAAGAGAGTGAATGTGTGTGTGTGTGGGGGGGTGCCCCACTCAGAGCCTTGCAGGAAACGACGCTGTGAGAGGGGACATTTAAGCAGAGACCTGAAATAAAGTGAGATTAGGTGGGGAGAGTTTGGGGCTGTGACGTGAGTGGACGCACACTTGATCACAACGCTTCCCGGCGCCGGCTCTTGGCCGCTCCTGCTAAGGAGGTGCTGGACTATTGGGTGAGAAAATCTGAGCTCATAAAAGGTTAATTGAGTGGTAAGAAGTAGGAAACTATTAAGGCCTTGAAAATTCCTGAGGCTTGTAGACTGGGGCCGGGGTCACCGCGAGGAGCCTGTATGTCTCATCCGGGGGACGAGCACGAGCGGGTGGGAAGGTGAAGGAGGCGAGGGGCAGGGTGCAAAGCCCTTGACTCCACATTGAGACTCATGTGAGACGGGGTCACCGCGAGGAGCCTGTATGTCTCATCCGGGGGACGAGCACGAGCGGGTGGGAAGGTGAAGGAGGCGAGGGGCGGGGTGTGCAAAGCCCTTGACTCCACATTGAGACTCGTGTGAGGACCGTGGTTGGGAATTAGCGCGTCTGTGCCCCTCGAGGCAAAGACTAAGGCTGAGTGGGGGAGCTTATTCGGCGTTTGGGGGAGTGCTCCGTGGTTCCCCTTGTTGTCCGCCGGAGGTATCACACTCGCCCTCCTCCTGCGTGCGGACGCGTCCGTGGGCTGGCTTCCACGCCGGGGCGTCCCTGTCCCCTCCTAGGCTCACAGACGTGTCTCCACCAGCGCGCGGGCCTGACGCCCGGAGCCGATCTTACCATCCTCCTTCCGCCGGGGTCCAGTGTGGCATTTGTTGGAGAGTGGACCTTTCCGACAAAAGTTACGGGGTCACTGAGAGAAAAAGGAGAAGGGAAACAGATTTGACTGAAAATCCACGTCTGGAGCAGCATGTCTGCAGCAACAGAGGCTCTTCCAAGATTGCTGGTTTGGTCAAGACAGAAGTTGGCTTTCCCTGGTTGGGGAAGAAGGGGTGGGTGGTCTGAAGATCAGAGGGAGGCTGCAGCCAGGGCCCCTAGAGTGTCCAGATGGGAAGTCCAGAGGCCTGACAGTCACCCTCTGTCCAGGCCCCTCTTCTGTGCTTCCCTCCCCGGCACGAATTCCCCTCTGCGCTGAAGGCCTGCATGCGTGTGGCTCTGTCTCCCCAGGGTGGTGACTTGCCCATGAAGCCGGTGACCATCCTCTTCAAGCCCCTGGTCTCCCCTTCCCAGTTTCCTAACCCATGACTCAGGCATGGGGTGGCTCCGGCTGGGTCTGGGCTGGGCTCTGGGCCTCTCAGCTGTGGACACGGGCTGGAGTCTTCGGCGTCCAAATTTGTCCCGATCCCCTTGCTGGGATCTGTTACGGGCTTCGTCTCCTCGGGAGTTCCAGGGGATGGCAGGGCTGGTGTTCAATGCACAGGCATTCACAGTGCCTCTCAAAGCGCCCGAAGCAGAGAAGCTCAATCTCCGTTAGCCACGACGTAACGCTGGGGGGGGGCGGCCACGAGCAGCCGTGAGTATGACCTTGATAACTGTGCACCTTTAGGAGAAATTTAACGTGTGCTTTTGTCCCCCTAACAGAGGCCATGTTGCTCTTACCTACCTCCTCCCTGCCTGGACCCTTCTTCCCCTCCACACATCTCCAAAATAGCTAACCCCAGTCAGGTACCGGCCTGATCAGGGGAATGTTAATTTAGAGCTAAAAGCAGGGGTTTTCTTTTTTTTTTTTTTAATGATTTTTTTTATTATATTATGTTAGTCACCATACAGTACATCCCCAGATTCCGATGTAAAGTTCGATGCTTCATTAGTTGCGTATAACACCCAGTGCACCATGCAATACGTGCCCTCCTTACTACCCATCACCAGTCTATCCCATTCCCGCACCCCCTCCCCTCTGAAGTCTTCAGTTTGTTTCTCATAGTCCATAGTCTCTCATGTTTCATTCCCCCTTCTGATTACCCCCCTTTTCTTTATCCCTTTCTTCCCCTACCGATCATCCTAGTTCTTATGTTCCATAGATGAGAGAAATCATATGATAATTGTCTTTCTCTGCTTGACTTATTTCACTTAGCATTATCTCCTCCAGTGCCGTCCATGTTGCAGCAAATGTTGAGAATTCGTTCTTTCTGATAGCTGAGTAATATTCCATTGTATATATGGACCACAGCTTCTTAATCCAGTCATCTGTTGAAGGGCATCTCGGCTCCTTCCATGATTTGGCTATTGTGGACAATGCAGCTATGAACATTGGGGTGCATATGGCCCTTCTCTTTACTACGTCTGTATCTTTGGGGTAAACACCCAGTAGTGCAATGGCTGGGTCATAGGGTAGTTCAATTTTTAACTTTTTAAGGGACCTCCACACTGTTTTCCAGAGTGGCTGTACCAACTTGCATTCCCACCAACAATGTAGGAGGGATCCCCTTTCTCCACATCCTCTCCAACAATTGTTGTTTCTTGCCTTGTCTATCTTTGCCATTCTAACTGGCGTAAGGTGGTATCTCAGTGTGGTTTTGATTTGAATTTCCCTGATGGCTAATGATTTTGAACATTTTTTCATGTGTCTGTTAGCCATTTGTATGTCTTCATTGGAAAAGTGTCTGTTCATATCTTCTGCCCATTTTATGATTTGTTTATTTGTTTCTCGTGTATTGAGTTTGAGAAGTTCTTTGTAGATCTTGGATACCAGTCCTTTATCTGTGGTGTCCTTTGCAAATATATTCTCCCATTCCGTGGGCTGTCTCTTAGTTTTTTTGACTGTTTCCTTGGCTGTGCAGAAGCTCTTTATCCTGATAAAGTCCCATAAGTTCATTTTATCTTTTATTTCTCTTGCCTTTGGAGATGTGTCGTGAAAAAGGTTGCTCTGGCCGATGTCATAGAAGTTGTTGCCTATGTTCTCCTCTAGAATTTTGATGGATTCCTGTCTCACATTGAGGTCTTTCATCCATTTGGAGTTTATTTTTGTGTATGGTGTGAGAGAGTGGTCAAGTTTCATTCTTTTGCATGTAGCTGTCCAATTTTCCCAGCACCATTTATTGAAGAGACTGTCTTTTTTCCACCAGAAGTTTTTTCCTGTAAAAGCAGGGATTTTCTAAACAAGGCAGTAGGGGAAAGACAGCGTTTGTGATCCCCACACCCTGAGATCGAACTCCTCCGTGCCTGTGTCCATCTCTGAGCTTACTTTTCTTGTTTGTTCAATGGAGGTAATAGTAATAATAATAGTAATAATAATGGGATGAGGAGGAATATTCTATGTGTGGCTCTTGTGAGGATTCAAGGTAATGATGTGAGCAAAGTGACCAGCATGGTATCTCGAGAAAAAAAATTAAGAACTTAGCTCTGAACACACAGTGGTTTTTTGCCAACGTCCTTCCCATCGCAGCTCCCCTTGGCAGGCTCAGGATGGATGCGGGGCAACCAGGTGTGGTTTTCCAATGGAGATGAAAGACTCACCACGCAATTCAGAGCCACAAGGAGGACAGGACAAGGGAAAGGCAAACGGTCTGGGGAGAAGTCTGACTGATGCCTGCAGGGGCGTGCAGTGGCTTTCCCTCTGCATTCATTAGCCTGTGGCATCTCCTGCCATCCCCCGCCTCTGGGATGCGGGTCTGAACCCTCGAAGGCTTCAGCTCACCTTGGACATGGAATGTGAAGCATGACCAAGATGAAAGATAGTCTGTGAGAAGCACGGACATGGAAATTGTTCACAATTTGGCCATTCTTCATTTTGTGTGATTGGAAGTGCTAGACCCACTTACAAATGACAATCAAATAAAAAGTTTTAAACAAGCATTTTCTGAATGTTGATTTATCAGGGGAGGGAAAAAAATGGTTGTATCCCGCCAAATGATTGTGGCACCTGTAAAACGGTAAGGTCATTTTTCTGCTGAAAATGTCACAGTGAGATTTTTAAAATAGACTCCTGGAGCAGTTTTAATAATGCCGAGGTTAAAGATAAGGAGGAAGAAAGTACTTAACATTGAAAGTAAAGCAAAAATACTGCTGTTTAAAGTGGATCTTGGAAGTAGATTATGTCAGTATAAAATATAACCTTGTATACTGCAAATATTTTATAATTATTTTGTTTGTAATTAATAGCAACGGGTTCCACAGTCTAGGCTGATGAACTCTGCTCTGACTCTCCCGCTGAGCATCATGTAATCAGACTCTGGAGGGGCTGGGGCAGGGAAGGGGACAGGGAGCATAGGAAGCCCTGCAAGATGCCCAGAACAAACCCCACAAAGCCTGATCTGCAGTGGACATTTCTTTTTTTTCTTTTCTTTTTTTTTTTTTAAAGATTTTATTTATTTAGTTGACAGAGACAGCCAGCGAGAGAGGGAACACAGGCAGGGGGAGTGGGAGAGGAAGAAGCAGGCTCCCAGCGGAGGAGCCTGATGTGGGGCTCAACCCCAGAACGCCAGGATCACGCCCTGAGCCGAAGGCAGACACTTGCAGTGGACATTTCTTGGGCGCCCCTCTAGACCCTCTCCTCTTGAACTGACCCCCTGAGCCAATGCCCCCCGGTAATCAGAGGTGCTAAGTGAGCTGGACACTTTCATTGTTGGAGATCGGTGTTGGACACCCGACCCTGGGGCGGGTCCTCTGTCCTGAGAATTTGTGCTGAGGACGACAGCGTAAAGAGGGACTGGGCACGTTATTGGGGTGCCCATCTGCTTCCGTGCACAGGTCTCCAGCTGCTCAGCATGACTTGGATTCCGTGGGTTCCCTGGTAACTTTTGAGCAAATTACCTCTTACCTAAAGTGAGTGCATTACTTAAGACGCTTTATTATCAAAGAAACAATCAATAGAGAGGTTCGATTCCCTACTTAAGATGGATGGAAGGGGGATCCAGAGCTAGTTGGGAGCCCTGGGCAGTTGCCAGTTCCTGTCATCTTCCCCTCCATGTCACAAGAGGGCTGCTGGTGGAGCTCCAAAGTCGCATCCAGACTTTAGGCGAGTTGCCAGGGAGAGAATGTGCCTTTCTTCTGCACTTCTTAGGAGTGCCAGCAGTGTCCCTCCTTGGCCAGTTCTGAATCCTCCAGCCATCTCTAGCTGCAAAGAAGGCTGGGGCTGCTGCTCAGCCCCCCTAATGGAAGGTGTACAAGGAGAGAGGGTTGGGAATGGGTATTGGGTTAGCCCTTGTACTTCATGACTTTATGTCAGCAGCCAGAGTCCAACAGTGACCCTCCAAGCTAAGGACGGGGGTCCTTCAGATTCTAGGTCCGCCTTCTAATATTCCCTCTACTTAAGCCTATGAGGGGGACGAATTCGGGATTCGCCCCATCTCTGCCTTCTCTGTCAGACCACACAGGCAGGCCCAGTGCTGAGCAAGGGACCCCACAACCGTGCTTGCCCACCCAGCACCCCGGTTTTTACTTCATTTATTCCACATTCGAAGCTCCTATTCCACCCTCCCTCTGTCTTGCCCTCCTTCCCTCCCTGACTGCACAGGGCCTGGCTATCATGAGTCAGACCATCACACCCTTCATGGTTTGTAAGTACATTTTCCCATCAATGTGCGTGTTCGTAGCAATGCATAGCATCACATTTTATTCAATGCGGAAAGACTACGCAAATGTCCTATCGCTTATATGTTCCAGCAACTTTCTCCTTTTTTCACTCAATGTTTTATTGGTATGTATTCATGTTGGCACGTGTGACTCCAGTTCCTATGAACCACTGTGCTCTCCTCTGTTTGTGAATAAATCATCATTTATTTCTCTCTCTATCCACAGACTATTATGTTGTTCCCACTTGATTGTCATTATAAGTAATGCCAGAAGGTACATATGTCTTCTGAACTTAGAGAACAGGCGCTCTTCTTCCAGATATGTGCCCGGGGGCTGGGGTAGTGAGATGAGCGACACCGGTGTACTGGCTTCATCGCCAAGTGCCGCCGACAGAGCGCGGGGGCCACCTTTCCACGTGCAGCCGAGCTGAGTGCACGGTGAGGGAAGGTGTTGCCATTGCGTGGACGAATGAGGAAGCCACCTCTTTGCGATCCTGACTCGTGCTTCCTTAGTTACCAGTGAGTTTGAGCATCTCGCCGAATGTCCACTGCTCTTCGGGTTGCTTCGTCCGTAAACTGTCCGTGCCTCACCTCGGTCTCCTATCAGTTGTTCTGTTTGTTGTTTTAGGTATGTCGTAGAACCCCGCTCTATTTGCTCCGCACACCCCCTGCCCGTCGCGTGTGCGGTCATTACGCGGTGCCAGACTGCACCTGCCGTTGGCGCTGCTCAGGGGATCTTGTGTTGTGTAGATGCTTTGAAGGTCGCAGTGATTAACTGTGGCGTCAGTCATTCTTTTGTGGTTTGTACCTTTTTGGTCGCATTCAAGAAACTTGTCTCCATTCAAAATCAGAAAAGTCTGTCATCACTTACTTTGAGAGGCTTGTTCTGTTGGAAATCATTTCACATTTTTCATTATTTCAGTTGGTAGCCAACTCTGGGTTTACTCTGGGATGTGATGAAAAGTAAGAACAGAGAGGTGCTCAGATAGTCCAGTCCCATCTGTAGAACACGTGTCGCTTCCCACCTTCCTTACAGGGCATGCCCGTCCCCCTCCAGAGCCCCATATTCCCGGGATCTCTCTGGGCTCCCTGCTATGTGCCAGGGACGGTTTGTTTGTGCCTGAGCTAATTCTCTACGGGTTTTTATTTGTACATAATAAGTAAAAAGCTGAGCATTTTGTCTTGGTGTCGACTGTAACCATATCAAAACTAAGCCTGACAGTTGCTTGGGTTTTTATTGTGTTAAGAAAGTTCCCTTTTATTCCTAATTGGCCAGAAGTTTTTTTTTTTTAATCATAACTGAATGTTGAATTTTATTACATAATTTTGTTCATCTATTAATTTGACTGTTCTTTAATTTGTTAGTAAGTTTAATTACATTCAGAGATTTCTTGTTAATAAGTTAACGAATGGTAAGTGAATGTCTTCTTACGGTTTAATTGTGTGTGTGTGTGTGTGTGTGTGTGTGTAGGCATTCAGCTTGCTGATAACTAATTAGGATTCTACGTCTGTGCTCCAAAGTGAGAGAACGTAACTCTGGCCAATGCTATAAATAACCCCGTCTTTTACTCCCGGTGCTTTTGTGTTCTGATGGGAGAGTAGGTAACGCATCCAATCAGAAAATTTCCTTTGGAAGGGGTTGTGATAATTAAATAGAAATACAGTGAGGTTTTCTGGGACTTATGTCTGCCCTTATTTTTGTCATGGATTTTACTTTTGGAGGCCGAGTGGGTGGGCTCGCCTTTATGCAGAAGCCAGTCTTCACCCAGTGCTGAGAATGTCTGTGTGCATCCCAGCAAGTGCTCTGCGACCACTACAGCTGACCCGATGGCCCAGGGTGAGGCAGATGTCCTTCCAGACCTCAGGATGAAATCTAGACACTCCACACCAAGCAGGCACCAAATACACTGCAGACTCAGACCTCCAGGCAGAATTTTCAAACACCGGACAAAGGGAAAAAATAAATCCCCAGTGAAAGCTGTTAAGAGATCATTAGAAAACAGAGAAAATCAAGTCAAAAGATCTAAAAGAACAAGGTGGTCTCAGCGACTCTTGTCTCAGGACTGGATAGCCTTGCAGAGATCACAAACATTCTAGCGATTTCTTAGCCTTGATCATCTGGGAGAGGGAGGCTTATCATGGCAACACTTTGCAAACGGTGCATTAGCTTCACGGAAGCTCCAGCTCGAGGATACGATGAGAGACATCGTGACGTTAGAAGCTGAAAGAACCTCAGAGTCCGAATAATTTGAATAAAAAGTGTAACTCTGAAGTAATAACTCTGCTTTGTCTAATGTCCTTTATAAAGTAGTTCTAAGGTAAATGTGATTTGGAATCGTTGGAAAACCTTCCAAGGTGACATCTTTTAGGCCAGTATTACTCGTTCGTGTGCACGTTTTGGCAGGAACTTTTTGAAGAAGCAAACATTCTTTCTGTTTCTTTACAATTGCGTCCTGTGACTGGAAGCCAACTAAGAAAGCGACCGAAGGCGAATTGGAACGTTTCCAGGAAGGATTAGATCTCGCTGAAGTCTCAGGGGTCGCGATTCTCTGTGGCGGCCTCTGCTTCCACGTGCTGAGGATGCCAGTCTTGTCCGGGGCCCTGGGCTGGGTGGGGCGATGGCCCCACAGAGACAGGCCTGTGGTAGGCAGTTAGATGGTTGTATGAGGCCTGGGTCCCACATGGATGCGGAGCTGGGGGCGGATCTTGGTGGGGGAGACATCCCAGACCTGCAGTTAGGCCTGTCCTGCCCAGACCGCCAAGAAGTATTCCCAGAAGCCATAGCATGTACGTCCGCAAAGGAACAAAAGTGTAATTAGCATCGCGGCAGGGACAGTTGCTCCCTTCCCTGCCATGAGCTTTCTTAGGGGATGCTGTGTAATAAGTAAGACAAAAGACCCTTGCGCAGACACACCACCAGGGAGAGCCCTCCTTCCATGGCCAGCGACCAGGGAGGTCAAAGGCCTTTCCTGGCAGCACTCCATCAGGAGCCAGATCAGAGCAGACAGAGCCAACATGGCGGATGCCGTGACAGGAACCCCTGACCAGGTTGGAGGAAAGGGTGCCAAACCCTGCTTCCTGCCCCAAGTGAGGAATGTTCCAGCCCTAGTTAACAACTAAAAGTCCTGGGACCAATTCTGTCCGGGCGCATGAGCCTCTCTCCGCACTCTGGTGAGTGTACTCAGTAAACTCTATTTGCTCACGCCTTCTGGTCTCTTGCTTGGAGTCTTTCCTGTGAGAAGACTAAGGATCGAGGAGGTACTGCTCGAGGTAACACGTCCACCTCGTAGCCCCGGGCAGCCGTGAATGTTGCCTCACTTGGAAAAACAGTCTTCGCAGGCATAATTAAGATCTCGAGATGAGATCATCCTCGGTTACCTGGGTGGGCCTGAAATCTTGGGACAGGTGTCTTTATCAAAGATGAACGAGACGAAGTCACAGGCACAGGGAGAAGAGCAGAAGCCCCGTGAGGATGAAGGCAGAGGCTGGAGCGAGGTGGCTGGACGCGGTGAGGGTGGGTCCCCTGTCGAGCCTCCGGAAGGAGCACGGCCCTGCTGAGGCCTGGAGTTAGGACTTCCGCCCTCCGGAGCAGTGGAAGGGGGAGTCTTGTCGTTCAGAGCCTCCGAGTGTGTCGTGGCGCGTCACGGCGGCCACGGGACACGAGTGCAGCTCCCACCGCGTTCCGTCCTGTCATCTTGGGTGGTGCAAAGCCAGGAAGGACGATGACAACTTCCGTCCATAGGCCGTGAGCACCAACACCAAAACACGAACAACTACAATCCAACTTGCTGGGGTGACTTTAACTAGTAACTTCGGCAGCTTTGAAGTGAAGGTAACGAGATCTTGTGAGAGGCGCCACCACACGGGTCAAGTAACCCCAAGGGACCTTCATATTAGTACAGCTTCTGGAACGAAGGACACTTGTATGCTCTGGCCCCACATGGAGTTCTCTGCTCCATCCTCATGGACACTCTTCAGAATGGACAAGGGGCCGGGGTGGGGGAGGGGGCAGGAAAGCCCATCAGGGTGGAAAAACGGCTCACACCCGGCTGAAGGAAGGTGTTAGCGGAGAGTGAGAAACTCTCACTGAGATCCAGAAGCCATGGGATGGACGCCTGAGTGTCATCTGCGAGCAGCCCCAGGGAGCTTCTGAAACCAGCAGGCGGCCACGGGGTTTCAGGTCAAGAGAAGTCTAGACGCTGGGCAACCTGGGGGAGCCGGGTGATGCTTGCTGCCTCTGGCCTTGAAGAAGGGGATGGAAAGCCCTTTGTGGGGAGGCTGAGAGGGATCTGCATAAACCCTAGTGTGGCGGAGGGGGAAGTCGCCTTGGCGTCAGACTCACTGGGGTCTCAGGGCAGAAACCGCTTCTCCTCACTTTCATTGGCAATCAAGCCCTTGGATACTTACTTCTGTTCAGTAAATGGAATCTTCTCTGAGGTTTAATGTTAGTTTTCCATCCGTGGTTATTAGTTTAAAGCTGCCAGTAAGAAACAGATATTTTTAGGCCCTAAGGAGTAGAAATGTCCCAGGGCCCGGACTCAGTGCTTCAGGGGGGAAATTTTGTGTCATTGGCATGATTTAAGGAAGGATTTTTCAGATTGTTTGACAGGTATTTCACTTTGGGTATAATGTGTGTACCGACGTTATTCATCTGTTTATCCACGTGTGTTTAATGTGTGCTGCCCGCTACCTGCGTCCCCGCGCACCATCTCACTCACTGAACCCCTGCGACACCTGGACGAGGTGGGCTCTCGTTTCCCTTTGGTAGCGGAGACACTGAAACCTTGAACTAATGAAATAATTTGACACAATCAGCATTTATTTGAAATAAAACCATTGGAAATAACAGGAAACAATGAACAGGGAAGGACTTTGCTCTAAGTATGTGGACGGGGCATTTGTGGAACCAGCCGGTGCAGACTGGGGGCTCCTAACCAGGGGCGCACACTCCTGGAAGTATGATGCCGAGCAAGGCGCCCCGAAACCTCTCCCCAGGTCACTTACAGCCCCGTGAGAGGGTCTTTCACCAAATCACGCACAAGCAAATGTGCAATTTCAGCTACGGCTGGCCTTAGAGAGGGATCTTCAAGGAGCTACAAGGTGCGTGATAGAGGGATTTGCTGTCATCAGAAGTCTGGGGAGGCTCCCCTTGGGGAGTGGCCCTGAGAGTTGACACCTAAAGACAATGGTTACTGCAGGTAGGAGGCTCGGGGGACGTATTGGTGAAGGGAGCCACGTACATGAGCAGTAATCTAGATCTTGCATAAGATCCAGGTAGTTCCTGAATGGACCCCTTTTGTAGATCAGTGGTCTTAAAACATGGTCTTGACATCAGCGCATCGGCAACACCCAGAAACATGTTAGAAATGCGGGTTCTTGGGCTCCGCCCCATAGCCGTTGAGTGGGAAATCCTGGAGGTGGGGCCCAGCACTCTGTGTTAAGAAGCCCTCCAGGTGGCTCTGGGGCTGACTCGGGTTTGGGAACAGCGCTATATAAAATGCGGCAGGTGCCCACCCAGATCCCCCTCCCGGCAGGTGCACGCTTTCTGCAGCAGCAGCTGGGTGCAAGCCAGGGAGGGGACAGCTCACGGCAGGGGAATTTCCTTCAGCCCCATGGGAGCCCTTCACTCTGGGGTGCTGAGCTGCCTGCAGCCCACACTCCCACCCATGGCTGGACCCACCCCGGGAGACAGGCGATTCTCTGATATCTGGCGTGATCTCCTTGCCTCAAGGCGAGAACTCTGTTTTGGTGGTACTCTGGAGCGGCCTGCATTCTGCCTTGGAGCCGAGCTCTTTCCCTGCCCTCTCCTGCATCCCACCCACTCCTCCTCCAAAGAACACTTTCCCAACAGACCACTTGAACAAGAATCCCTATCTCAGGCTCTGTTTCCAGAAACCCAACCTAAGGCAGACGTCCACCTCAGCTCCTGGAGCAGCAGACAGCTTGAAGCAAAACTGTGCCCCCCTAGCCCCACTGTTGGCTTTCCATCCTCTCCGGCCTCACGGCGTGACTCAATGCAGGAATTCGTGAAGAGAAAGTGAACAGGGTGAACTGCTTATGTGATATGGAGAATCCTCCGTACTGTGTTTCAACTCCAAAGTTTAAGTTTAAGTTGTCAATACGTGTTGCAGACCGTGGAATTTACACACGTTTTAAAATATCGAAGATGTTGTGCCAATTCAAATAATCTTCCTGCGAAGCAAAATATATTGACAACTAGCTCTCACTGGAAAATGCTCAGAAACTATGTTCACTTGTCTACTCTTTCAGAGTCTCTAGTAACAAGTGGAAAGAAGTACTCAGTCTGTGGAGTTCAGCAGGTGCCTTCGCCTATCAGAGGGCCAAGCATCAACCAGCAGAATTGTCAAGGTTCTCTAAAGCAATAGAGAACAATGTTTGTCCCCACTGTTATCTCCCCCTTCATTTAGAATATACTTCGGCACTATTTTAAGGCCCAGGAATTCGTGCAAGTGAAATTCCTTTCGCAGACCGCATTACCTTGTAGAAAAATAGCATCACAGAACGCAAGCATATGCGTGGCCACTTTTCTGAATATGCATGTGGATTTTTGTGGCCAACAATCAATAGAGAGGGAGAAATACGGATTTCAAAACAGAACCCCTTGAGAGGACGGCATCGTAAGTGCATTTAGATGTTACACCTACATCAGCAGGGACGTTAGCGCCTCAGAGCCCTGGTTTAATGGCGACCTTGCTGTTTGTTTCTTCCCTGCCCCCTTCGGGTCTAAGGTGAGGGTGATGAATGGGTTGGCAGAGGAATCGTACAGTAAGCTCTTCTGATCAGAGTATCCCCTGAGCTACCGCGCAACGGCTCAGGACCGCACAGCCGAGGGTATTGATGAATGGTTTTATGACTCATTTGGGCAGATCCATGAAGCCAATTACTTCACGAGGTGGCATTTCATCACGGTTGTCTTCGATCCGCTGTGGCTGGCTCATTGATTAGAGTTTGCCAAGGAAAGCAAGTGTAGCAGTCTGAGGTCCAAAACTGCTGACGGCTGGATCTGGACTTGAGGCGAGGTGTCCCCGACAATGTGCTGATGATTTCCTTAGGCTGGCTTAATTATCCTGCCATTTGATATGGCTTAGCAATTTGGTATAAAGTGGGAGCAAATCCACGGTGATATTAGAATCCGTAATTCTTCGATCTTGGTAGGATTCATCTGGGACCGCCTCTCCACCTACTCTCCCTTTTTATTGAAGCATTTGAACATTGCATCTAGACACGTATTCATGCATCATTTGCTTGGTTTGGAGAAGTCAATTAAATTAAAAACTTCAAGCTGAAAAAATACACATTAACACTTACTTTTGATTTTTTAGCTTAAGTACAATAGGAAGATGTTTTGGTACAGTTTCATTGATGAAGCATAGGGCTATTAACTAGAGGAACAATTCGCAGCTAGCAAATGGTATATGATTCCATGCACACGTGTAATTGGAAAATTAGGTGCAAATAAAATATTTTTTTCAAATGATGTATTTTTGCACAGTTTGTTCTTTAACCTCATGCAGGTGCATAATTCACTTTACTGACTTTTGGAGACACTGCCCGCCGGTGTCTTCTAACGTCTCAGAGACCCAGTGTGACACCCAATGACACTTCTGCCATCTGAATGCAGAGTAGTTAATGCCGAGGAAGAGGCTTCCGTGCAGGGAAAGAAATGTTGGAGGAGGCAGAAGGCAGCTTCCTTTCTCGAGGAATCTGGAACTTCCTTCCCATCACTGCCATTGTGTCACGAGGCAGTGGAGAACCAGAGAGCAGGGGATCAGAGCTGGTGTGGCTTGTGTCTTTAAGCAAATGTTTTATTTTATTCTAAGAGTCCTGGGATTACAGAGAAAATGTGAAGACGGTACACAGAATTCCCATAAACCCCACACCCAATTTCCTCTATTATTTTTAACAATGCTGCTGAGATGTAATTTCCATACCATAAAATTCATCCACATAAAACACACAATTCAATGGTTTTCAGTGTATCCGGATTTGTGCAGTCAGCACCACAATCAATATTAGACATTTTCATTACTCCAGAAAGAAACCCAGTGCCTCGTATCAGCCACTCTCTTTTGCCCCCAGATCTCTCAGCCCCAGGCAACCACTAATCTATTTTCTGTCACTATCGATGTGCCTATTTTGGGCATTTCATATAAATAGGACCATACAATAGTTGGTTTTTGTCACCGTCTTCTTTCATTTAGCATAATGTTTTCAAGCTTCAACTATGTTGCTTCTTAGGGAATCGATCGCTTTATCATTATGTAAAGCTCGACTTTATCCCTTATAACCTCTCCTTGGCTAGAAACTCTGCTTTGTCTGCAATTAAGACAGCTGCTCCAGAGGCCTTTCATTAGAGTTAGCGAGGTGTATGTTTCTCCATCTCTTTCCTTTAACCTACTGGAGTGTCTGCATTTAGTTTTTTTTAAATATTTTATTTATTTATTTAATATATAGAGAGAGCACAATAAGGGGGAGTGGCAGAGGGAGCAGGAGAAGCAGACTCCCCACTGAGCAGGGAGCCCAATGCAGGACTCAATCCCAGGACCCTGAGATCATGACCTGAGCCAAAGGCAGATGCTTCACCGACTGAGCCACCCAGAAGCCCCTTTATGTTTAGAGTGGGCTTCTTACAGACAATCTGTAGTCAGGTGTTTGTGTTTTTCTTTTTAGATTTATTTATTTAATGGAGAGAGAGAGAGAGAGAGAGCATGAGCGGGGGAGAGGAGCAGAGGGAGAGGGAGAAGCAGACTCCCGGCTGAGGAGGGAGCCCAGCACAGGACTCGATCTCATGATCCCGGGATCATGACTGAGCCAAAATCAAGAGTCGGGCACTCAACCGACTGAGCCACCCAAGTGCCCCAGGTGTTGTTGTTGTTGTTGTTGTTGTTAATATGCTCTGTCAATCTTTTTTCTTTGAACTCGTGTGTTTGACCATGTACATTTGAACCAGTTGATACAGTTGGGTTACTGTTGTCCATATTTGTATGTGTTTTCTTTCTGTTACCATTGTACTTGGTCTCTTTGTAACCCCCTCCACTTTTGTTTCTTCTCTGGTTGAATGGAGAATTTTACACAATTGTATTTTATCTACACTCTTAGAATGTCAGTTATACTTCTTTTAAATACATTTCCAAAGATATTAAGAGGATTAGCAACATACATATTCCATCTACCTCCACCTTCCGATACGTGCCGTGGGTCTCCTGTAAGGCGGCTCCCTCAGTCCCTCCAGTACATCCCTCCGTCCCTCCAGTACATCCCTCCAACCCTGCTGTGTCTTACTTATTTCACTTCTCCGTATGCTTCTTCCCTTCTCCAGTATTTGTGTTACTAGTATGAATGGAACACTTGATTTAAGCATAGCTTGCCTTTTCGATCAATTGGGGATAAGAAACATACCTTTTCCATCAATTGAGAATAAGAAACATAAACTAGTTTGTTTTATTTTCATTTGTATTTTTCTCGGAAGCTACTCCTTTCTGTGTGTAGACCTGCCTTTTGGACCTACGGCACCTTCTTTTTCTTGAAGGACTTCTTTTACCGACTCCTGTAGGGACGGTGTGCAGGCAGTGAGTTCCCATAGTTTTTGCTTCCCTGAGAAATTAGTTCTACTTCCCTTTTGAGGGATAGTTTCCCTGGATGTGGAATTCTAGGTGGGCAGATGTCTCCTGACAACGTGGTCTTTTGCTCCACCCTTTCTTCTTGCACTTTCTGACAGGAAGCCCACTGTAAAGCGTATCCTCATTTCTCTAGGCAGTTAAAACTTTTCCCCTGGTTTCTCCTGATTTTCTTTGCCTTTGGTTTTCTGCAAGTTTCAATGTGTTATGCACAGGTGTAGATTTATTGATAATTATCATGCGTGGTGTGGTCTGAGCTCTCTGGATCTGTGTTTTGGTCTCATTGATTTCGGAAATTTCTCGACTATTATTACTTCAGAATTTCTTATGATCAGTTCTTTCTTTCTTATCCTTCTGGTATTCCAAATGTCCACATTTTATACCTTTTGAAATTATCCCAGAGGTCTTGGACGTTCTGTTCTTCTCTCTGTTCCTGTGGGCTTTCTTCCCCCCCGCCCCAGTCATTCCATTCTGGTTACTGTTGACCTCTCTCCAAGCTCACAGGCTCTGACCTCTGGTCTCCAGTCTCCCTGGAGCCCATCATAGACGTTCTTCATTTTGGGTTTGGGGTTCTTATGTTCTGTCATTTCCTTCCAAATCTGTCTCAGAGTCTCCGTTGTTCTGCTCACATCCCCTGTCTCTTCCTGCAAGTTGTCTGCTGTATCCGTTAGAGCCCACAGCGTACTAATCACAGCTCTTTGACAGTCCGCCTGCGATCATCCCAATGCTGGTGTCATGTCTGAACGAGGTTAGCTGACTGAAGCCTCATCAGCAGCCTTGGGCCCTGTGCTTTAACGTGACCAACGTTTCCTAAAGAGAGGAAGGAGACACCAGTCTTGCAAAATGGCTCACCTGGAGAAATAGAACATTTGGGAATGTCACAAAATATCCAATCCCTATTAAAGATGCACAGTAAATAGAGTATATTGAGAACTTACTGAACGTTGCGTTAATTTTAGAGTTTCACAGTAGAGAAACCAGTTCCAATTTGTCCAAAAAGAGATTTCTGAACTTATTTGAGTTTAAAGCCCTTTGTGGACACTTGTTAACATTACCTGAGTCTTCTTTTTTCTGGAATATGTTTTGGTAAACAATACCATAATGTGCAATGTGTTTCTCCACCTATTACATGATTCTTTTCTAGATTTTGTTAGAATGTGTATAGATGTGTGTGTGTATACAGATACACAGATATATATATATATATCTGTACATACATTATACATATAATTTTTTTGCATGCCATAGGTTAAACATATTTGTTTTGGTATTCATTATATAATTGGCCAGGAGATCTTAGATGTTCACTAAGCCTCTTATTTGTATATTTTTATTTATGTGTTTTTCAAAACTTAGCAAAATAAGCGTGTGGCGGATCTTTACCTTGTCCGCATATATGAAGGCTCTGGCCCCTTAAGAAAGCAGAAGTGCACTCATCCTTCCCTGTTCCAAGGACCCTCGGGCCCTCGTTGTGCAGCCAGCAGGAGTCCCAAGTGCTCTACTGCAGCAGAGACAACACAAAACCCTTCCTCTGACAGAGCTTATGTTCCACGTGTGTGCTTACGAGGCATTAGCCCTTTCCTAAGAGACACACAGACAGTGAATTTTTCTGTGCCCGTATTTTAAGGCCTCTGAGTCACAATAAAGATGGAGTGAGCAGGCTTAACAATGCTAATATTCGCTTAGAGCATGTTGTATTTAAGTTAGGAAGAACAAGTTATCCACCACGGAGTGCTAATTCTGTAGACCGTCGATACGTACCTGCAGCCTGCATTCCAGGATCAAACACCCGAGGTGCCTCCTGTCTGAGAAAAGCAAGCATCCTCCCCTAGTGAGGATACTCTTGGCGCCTATCGTGTTACCATGTTAGGGAATCTGTGTGTGCTGGGGGAGGGGGTGGTCTACAGAGTTTCCCCAACTTGTGTTGCAAGAAACATCTCACGGACGTGGTGTTTCATAATTCACATTTGGGGAAATGTTTTTCTGTTCCCTATGTACATAAGAAATGCCAGTGTACCCAGATAAGAAATTTGAAAATATGCCAATTTTAGAAGCCCCAAAACTAAGGAAGAAAAAAGGAATCTCAGTGGGAGAAAAAATGTCAAAGTATTCTGAATGATTTGAAGCTTGTAGATGATTTATACATTCAAAAAGCAAATCAAAGAAAGGGAGGAAGCAAAAAAATCCCCAAAAAACAAACAAAAAAACCAAACCCCAAACCCCCAAGCTGGAAGCAAGCAGAAACAAACGGGCCTAATTTTATATCAAAGTGGTGACATAGTCACATAGAGAAAAGGTACTCCAAGTAATCTCTGAAAAAAGCACCCTGGCTCCCCAGCCTCGATAATTATATTCTAGGGATAAAAAGGACTGGAGATGAATCTTAAAATTCTCTCCATGGTTTTATTGTTAGTCGTGATTTTGACATCATAATTTTGATGCCATTTTATGTATTTTTTAGAATAAAAAACAGTATTAATATTATTAGTTGAATATAGAGAAAGACAGTCAAAACAGACAAGAAAACCACCTTTGTCCCGCTAAATCTGAATAGGAAATAGTCATAAAAACTCATGCTGTAACCCACACACACCTCTCCTCGCTCTCTCCATCGAGAGCTTAGAAGCAACAGCACCTCCGAGCAACAGCGCTGAAGCTCGTATCTGGATTTGTACCTATCATTCTGCATTAGAAGAAAGCAGGGCTCGGAGACGTAACGGTGTGTCGTAGGTGATTCCACTGGCTAAATGTGGGATTCTTTGTACATCAAAATCCAACAAACATTTCTATTGTAAAATACAAAGTAAGAAATATATGAGCCCATAATGTCATTAAAATATAAAACAAAGCAGAACCAACACAGAATAAACACACACGCGCACACACGCGGACACACACACATGCACAAACACACACAGACACATGGACACACGCGCACACACACACACACACGGGCGGATGAGGGGGTGCTGTCCAGATGTGCCCTCCAAGATAGTCTGGACCAGCACTTGCTGCAGTGAGTGAGGTCAGCACAGGGCATCCCGCCATGGCTCCTTCGGGACCCGCCTCAAGTGCAGGGAGCTGGCCAGCTCAAGGTTATGTTCTTTGGGCAGTGGGGGTGCTGAGTGAGGAGGGCTATAAAGGCCCAGCATTTCAGCCCGGCTTCAGACACGTGGGCAATTCCTGGTTCTGAAGGGCAGTGTTTGCACCGGAGCTCCCCTCCCCGCTGGTGGGGCTTCATGAGCCTGGGAAGGCTTTGGGGGCCTCCCTCTGCCCCTCCCCTTCACAGGTGCTCTGCACCCCAACTCCATCTCAGTATTAGTTTGTGGAGAACCCTATTGTGACATGGAGAAAAGAAAAAATAAGATTGCCATCATTAAGAGTAACAACTTATAACGAACATCTTACCCTGAAAGTTGGTCACTAATGGGAAAGAATTAAGCACTTACTCAGAACCAGTTTATCCTCTACTAATAAGAAAAACTCTTTGCAGAAAAGTAGCAGGTGATAAATGAGGAAGGAGTGATAGAATTAGGAAATCACCCCTTGACAATCCCCAGTGAAATAATTGATCCAGGCGAGTGTCTTCAGGGTGGCGACAGTCATTACAGAGCTTATCAGGGAAGGATTTTGTTCGATTTCGAAGAAGCACATGCCCCACTTTGCTTGCTCTTTGCAAGGGCAAAATACGCATTTGCATGGATAGCTCTTGAGGTCACAAGCTTAACCAAGTGGTGAGAGCTCTCGCAGCTATTTGTGGGACAGCCTTCTAGTCTATGCATCCTGAAGAAAATCAGCAAGAAGGGAACAGCATCACCCATGAAGTCTTCCTGCTGAAAAATATTTAATCTAAAGTTCATCAATACACCTAACTGTTGGGTTAGAGAGAATCTGGGGATAAAGGACTAAATGTCCCAACGAGAATACAGTAGAACATTCCAGAATGTGGAACATTCTATATGAGGTCTGACACAGTGTCAGAAAATCATTATCATTAAAAAAGGCGGTGAACATGGTGAGATGGGGACTCGAGGAAAGGAGACAAATGAAACACAACAGCTAGTGAATTGATGTGTAAATGATGACTAGTTCCCCAGACAACAGAAAGCCAGCCCGGATCCCTAGCTTTCCTGTTAACTGCAGGAATAGCATGCCACTGTTCAACATGCAGATGCCCACTGTTGGGTGTACCTTTCATCCTTACACCCTTACACCCAGGGATGTGTGGCTGGGGATAGAGCTTTCTTAACCTGCCCACTGCATCCACGTCCCCTTCCAGGGGTAATGGGGAATGACTTCCTTAGCCAAACCTTTCATCTCCCAGGCTCCATCCTTGGGATTGAGAGGAGGAGGTACAAGCCCCACCCCAGAAATGGTGGTCGCTCCCACCTGGCTGTTCCAACTCACAGTGACTGGACAACCACATGACTGAGGGAGCACAACTACTTTTTCTATAGAATGATTAGTAAATTAGGAGGCTGTCCACCAGGAGCTTCTGTGCCCATCAATGCCACAGGAAGGGATGTGCCTGGGAAGGAGGAGACACGAGTGATGACATCACTGGGGCTCCTAGATCCAATCATACCTGAAGGCGACACCCAGAACTTTCCAGAAAGAGGAGCCAGGAAATTCCCTGTTTGGCTAAAACCAGTTGGATTGTGTTTCTTTCCCTTGCAACTATGGAAGCGCTGAATAAAATAGATGTAACAGCGAAAAATATGGACAAATTTAGGTGCATGTGTGTGGGAATCATTTTTTTAAATGTAATAGGCAAAAAGATGTGATTTTTTATTTTTAAATTTTAATTATGAAACATTTCAAATGAGCACGAAAGTACAGTAGGTAATAGAACAGATCATCCACGCACCCACCTTGGAACAGATATTAACATTTTGTCACATTTGCGTCGGGGCCCTTACTGAGGCGTTTGGGTGGTATGCAGTGCAAGAAGGGAGCGGTGCATGATGTCCTGCCTATGCTGCCTCCTGGGTGCCGAGTCCTTGCCCCTAGAGGCATCCAGGATTGCCAGTGTGCAGCGCATGCTCTCAGAAACATTCAAATGCATACCTGGGGTGTGCATTGTATCCTGGATGATGGCATTCACGAACATTGACTAATCCTGTAATACAGACTGGAGATTGTCCCATATCAGTATGTACAGAGCGACCCTACCTCCCTCGATATCTGGAAGTGTCCCATGGACACAGGCCTATTGACCTCTGCTCGGATGTGTTCAGTATATGACACTACAGGGAATGTCCCGGTATGTGGGTCACCCCACACGTATATGGGCCTGTCTTAGCATGTTTTTAGGACTGGGAAGTCCCAGTCGAACGTTTTGTATAATTGCAGTGATAGATTTTGCCGAATGTCTGACATGAAGGTCATATCAATTTACACCATATATGAAATAATGTATTCCTCCAATTCTGGTCAAGTATGGTTTATCCAGTCTTGGTCAATGTGATCAGTGGAAAGAAATGTTATTTCCAAGTGGTTTAGAGTTCCATTTCCTATTAAGCACCATTTTATGTCTTTAAGAACCACTTCTATTTCATGTGCTGTGAACTCTCTATATTTTGTGCCCATTTTTCAACCAGACTTGCTTTTTTCAACTGGTCTTATATTCTTCTTAAAAATTAGAACTTTGTGGGGCGCCTGGGTGGCACAGCGGTTAAGCGTCTGCCTTCGGCTCAGGGCGTGATCCCGGCGTTGCGGGATCGAGCCCCACATCAGGCTCTTCTGCTATGAGCCTGCTTCTTCCTCTCCCACTCCCTCTGCTTGTGTTCCCTCTCTCGCTGGCTGTCTCTATCTCTGTCAAATAAATAAATAAAATCTTTAAAAAAAAAATTAGAACTTTGTGACAAAAATAGCAAATGCATTTTACAGCTTCTCATTTGCCTTTTTTTTTTTTGAAAGACCTTGTCTCATTCTTTTTTTTTTTTAATGATTTTTTATTATATTATGTTAGTCACCATACAGTACATCCCTGGTTTTTGATGTAAAGTTCGATGATTCATTAGTTGCCTTTTTACTTTTGTTACAGTTATTTTTATCCTGTAGAATCTTTAAAAATTTACTTTCATCCAGTTGAATGTGTCAATCTATTTTAGGGTTTTGCATCATCTTTAGAGAGTTGTTACGGGCCGAACTGTGTTCTTTCCAAATTCATATGTTGAGGTCCTAACCTCCAGTACATCAGAATGTGACTGTATTTGGAGATAGAGACTTTGCAGAGGAGATGAAGGTAAAATAAGATAGTACGATGGGTCTTTATTCAGTGTGACTGGTGTCCTTATGAGCAGAGGGGATGAAGACGCCGACACACACAGCAGGAAGGCCATGTGAGGACAGAGCAAGGTGACCATCTCCAAGCCAAGGAGAGAGGCTGTTGGCCCTCAGAAGAAACCAACTCTGCTGACACCTTGATCTTGGACTTCCAGCTTCCAGAAAGGTGAAGAAATAAATTTCTGCTGTGTAAGCCCCCCAGTCTGGGGTCTCTTGTTATGGGGCTTGAGCTGACCAATACAAAAGGATTTCTCACAATAGGATTTTTTGAAAAGCAAAGTGTTCCACGTATCCTCTAGACATGTAGATTATTTTATAATTAAATGTTTCTACGTATCTCTTCCCTTCCATGCCTTCTGCAGTGGGTAAACTAACTTTCAGAGGGGTGTTACTTCTTCACAAGGAAGCACCAGGAGAGGAGGCGCCAGCACTGGGTGGCTGACTCCATGTCCCCAGGGCAAACCTCCTCACCGTGTGACCCCTCCCATGGAGAGCACTGACCCCTGGCGGAAGGTGTGTGCAGCCCTTACAGTGAGCACACAGTCCGGCCAGAGAGAACAAAGGGCGCTGGAGAAGGTCTCGTTCATTCTACATCCCAGAAACACATCCGGTAACGATCATTGCCTGGACTTTGCAGCAGAACCCTTGTTCCTCTGTTCAGTAGCATGTCTCAGAAGCCCAGGCCAGGGCGCCCGCAGGACCTTCCTCAACACCAGTGAGAGGCAGTGGCTTCTCTACCCCGCTGTGCTTGCGGTACCCAGGGAGAGATGAAGTGACAGGAGCTCAGCTGGAAGAGAATCGTGTGTGCAGCTCCAACTGCTGGAATTCTGACTTTGTTTTCTAGTCTAGCTCCTGGGAGGAATACTTATTCACTTTGTCCTGCTCATAAGCTCATCATGTAGCTTTAAATCGGGAGAATATCCCGCCTCATTGTGAGTTGGTACTGAAAGTGTTTGATAAAAGATCCCATTTGTCTTTTTCCCCACCGGATTTGAATTTGAGCTGACACAAAGTCACCGCTGAGTACTTGGTCGCACATCAAAGAGTTTAGATGTAATGGGCCTTTGGAGAGAGTGTGTAAACAGTGGGGAATAGTGTCCTAAGGGGGAGTAGTGTTGCTTTAGAACACCACGAGGCTTTTATGACTATGAACACTATTTAAACTTTAAATGACTCTTAAATAAGTTCTTTCAACTTCCCCTTTTCTTTCCTCTTACCACAACACGACCATCAGCAGGGCTGGTCAGGATCACACAAAGCGTTGCCATCACGGTCAGCATACAGTGTTGCCAGCAAAGGGCAGGAAGGCAGATTTGACGTTCCATCACAAACACTTCTGGTCACATGAACAGGACTCTCCTATGTGCATTTCCACAGGATCCCTCAACACCCTTCCCAGACTCTGCTCACTCTCTCAGATCCATCATTTCTATGGACCATGATGGTATTTTCTGGATTCATTTCAAATCTGCCTTTATAGGGTGCTATAGGACCAGAGGCCAAGTAATTAAAACTTGGAACACTTGATTATTAACACGGCATGGGCAGTGCTTCTCTTTCTTTCTATGGCTCGCCAATGAATATTCAGCATGTAACATAGTGTCTGGCCCAGACTAGGACTCAACACATATTTATTTAATGAATACATAAAGAACCTTTTTCAAAATGATAGACAAAGTAGATAAGACCAATTATAGAATATATTAAAAACTCTGCAACAGTATAACAGAAAGCTAACAAGACTGTAAAAGATAATGGGGTTAAGATGTGGGAATGTGGGCTGATATTAGGAGATGCTTCTCCTCTAAGGTCACTGGGGCAAACTAGAAGTCAACGGCCACTACAGCCTCTGCAGAGTGGCTGCTAGTGATCTCAATCTCTGAAACTGGATTGAGGCACTCCAGGGACTTCTATAGCAAGCATAAATCCCTTCAACTAGGACCTGAATCATTTCTACAAACCACTGTAAAAGTACAGCCTCTGGAACCCTGCATGAAATAACCAGGCACCTTGGTACTGCAAGACAACATCAATAGAAATCAGCAGAAAATATAGGCGATAGAAACAGACTCACAGGGGTTCCGGACATTGGAGTTGTTTGACTTTAAAGAAACTGATGATCACGTTCCGGGAAGCAGAGCCTTTGAGAATTCTTACAAAGAACCCATACAATACTTTAAAAAAATAATTAATTAAAAATTGTAGAATAGAAAAAATACATAAACAAACACGTGTAATTAAGCTGGAGGATTTAATATAGATTGGATGCAGAAATAATTAGCAAAGTAGGAGATGGGTCAAATGTCAATGTAAAAAGGAAATCAGAATGACAAATTATGGATAGTATAGAATAGGGTATAAGACACACTGAGGGTACTGAGGGAAGGACCAGTATGCACGTAATTGGAATCCCAGAGGGTGGGGAGAGAAAACTGAGCAGAAATGATTATATTGGCTGAGAACTTTACAAAGCTAATAAAAGACAAAAATCACAGATCCAAGAAGCTTTACAAACCCAAAAATAGTAAATTTTCAAAATGACACACTACGGTACATTATAGTAAAACTTCTGAAAGCCAGAGGCAAAAGGAATTTTTAAAATTCTTAAAAATAACCAGAGAAAGAGGCAAGTTTTCTTCAAAACCACAATATTAACTGAAGCTGAGAACTGTCCACTTAGCAAAAGAAATACAAGCCAGAAGACAGTGAGGTTGAAAGACTAAAAGACAGTAAATGACAAGCTGGACTTCTATAGCCAGTAAAGCAAGAACTTTCAGTAATATAGAGACAGGAACTACATCTTCAGATGTAAACTGAATGCTTCTGTCATCACCAAGCTAGCACTGAAGGAGACACTGCAGTTGTTCATCAAGCAAGGGAAGCCAGACTGAAATGAATATAATCTTTTTTTTTAAGATTTTATTTATTTATTCGACAGAGACAGCCAGCGAGAGAGGGAACACAAGCAGGGGGAGTGGGAGAGGAAGAAGCAGGCTCATAGCGGAAGAGCCTGACGTGGGGCTCGATCCCATAACGCCAGGATCACGCCCTGAGCCGAAGGCAGACGCTTAACCGCTGTGCCACCCAGGCGCCCCTGAAATGAATATAATCTATGTCATTCTTTTTATCTAATACTTTAAAAACTAAGCTATAATATATACAGTTGCATATTTCTGTGCTTAAAGTATAAAGAAAAGGAAGAGGGCATATCATAAAGATGGGGGGGCAAGTCACCTTGGAGGGGGGAGAAGGTGTTTGGTGGGATGGGAGGCAGGCTTCTGGGGTGCAGAACTATTCTATTTTTTGGTCTGGATGGTGGTGTCCTAGATGTGCATTTTTTGACCAATCACTAAGATGTGCTTTTAAAATTTTTACTGTTTTCTGTGTGTGTCATATTCATAATATCAAAATGTTTTTAAAATGAAAGAAATGGAAAAAAAAACAACTTAGGATTGAATATCCTTTCAGACAAATAGCTCCATCAAGAAAAACTCTTAGGAAGACCAAGCAGGTCATACCTGTGCATCACAAATTGGCAGAGAAAAGCATAAGTACCTCAGTTCCCAGTATGTTTCCAGAACAAATCAGGGTGTGGAATGTGCTAGAGTAAGCTGATGTGGAATTCAGGTAGGTCCTCTGGTAACGAGAAAGAGAAAGATTTTAAATGTATTTTAAAAACAATGCATGTTCATTCATTTTTTTTTTCTTTTTCAGTTTATCAAACGAAAGGGCTAAACTCTTGTCATGCCACCATTTAGTCACCGGATACTGTGGTATATATTTTATATGTCTATATAATGTTAGGATATTTATCTACCTGTACAAACAGAATCCAAGTGTATAGAAGGTGTTTAAGAAATGTTATTTTTCTCCTTATCTTCATCATAGGAAATTACTTACATTGTTCAGTTTTAGAAACCTTTGACATTATGGAATGGAATAGCTGCTGGTTTTACAGCAGTGCTGTTTCAGTGGTGCATATAATTACCATCACGCAACATTATCAAGCACCCACCAAGGAGCAGACACTGCACTCGATACAGTATGAACAATATTTAAGGGAAAGAGGCAACCACAGCAACCTGCAGAAAGGGAATTGTTGACACAAAAGAGCAACTCACCTTTCTTTGGGAAATACTTCATTACATGTGGATATCTTTGTGTTTTCCCTGTGACATCCTTTTTAAAAAGCAAGATGAGATAAAGTGTTACAGGCTAGAGGGAAAGTAAGAAATCAAATTATTTCCAGTTTAGGGAAAAATATGGAAGAGCAAGTACTATTCATCATTCTTCATCTACCCATCTCCCCCTGGGCATCTACTCTGATTTTATAACCGGGACAGACACCTCCTTATTGCTGAGTGCCACCCTCATGTCTTAAGGGATATTGGTGTTTCTCCACTACCAACGTCTTTTCCGAAATGACTGCATGTGTCCGCGTCTCACACAGGGACCTCAAGAGCATCTGTGGAAAGCCATTCCACATCCTCTCCTCCTCCATAAGGTTCTGATTTCCCAAATGGGACTCCAGCATCTCCAGGCTCTGCAGCTGGAGCCCTCAGAGAAAGGTTGAAGTTTCCCTGTCCCTCACCCCACATCTCAGGGGTCGCAGCCGTGATGATGATGTCACCTGTCCCTCCCTTCCCCACTGACTGACTCAGCGTCTTCCACACTGGCTTCTGCAAAAGCCTCTGAAAAGTTCTCGAGCTCATTTCATGTTGTTGGCAGTAGTCATGGTATTGTTTTTCAAACACCCTGATCCCATCATTTCATATCCAAGATCAAAGACCTTTATGATTCCCTAGTACCTCCAGGAAAATTTCAGAATTCTTAAATGAGATAGCCAAGCCCTCTTGTTACCTGTCCTAATCTGGAATAACACCAGTAGTTCCATCATTGGCTGCAAATTTCAGCAACCAGGGATTGTAATCCCCTTGCATACCATGTACTTCCATGTCTCCACGTCTTTATTTACTATGTTCCCATTTGCCTGAAAAATACCCCCTTTTCATTGCAGTTACAGCAAACTTATCTTTATCTTCTCAGGTCTAACACAAAATGTACCCTTCGTGTCCCGCCCCTCCTGCAAAGGTAGCTGCATATGGTCCTGTGACAGCCCTGAACAAGGCCTGCTGTACTTCATCACTTTCATTTCACCCTGCACAGTGCTCAGTGCTTCAATAAGTCTGTGTGCATCGATTGAGTTTTCTGTATCAGGCACATTCCCAGGTACCAGGGACACCAGCTAAAAGATGGGGTTGAGTCTGCTCACTTTGGTACTTGTGTTCTAGAGATGGGAAGCAGAATAGCAATAAGGTCACTTCAGAGAGTGGTCAGGAAGACAGGAAAACAGAGCAATGGGGCAGAAAGTAAGAGGCGGGTCTATTCGAGGGTGCAGGGCAGGAAGCCCTCTCTACTGAGATGCCACGTGGTACTACATCCGGATTATGAGGAGGAGCCAGCGTGTGATGAGGCAGTCGTGTTTGCTCCAGACAAAGGAAACAGCGCTTGCAAACACCTGGATCAGGAGGAGCGTAAGGGTGATGTTCACAGGAAAGATGGAAGATGGTACATTTGCAGCATGAACAGTGACAGGAGTCCAGGGCTACATCACATAGATAAATCTCTTTAAGAAGTTTTAATGGTTGGGGCACCTGGGTGGCACAGTGGTTAAGTGTCTGCCTTCGGCTCAGGGTGTGATCCTGGCGTTGTGGGATCGAGCCCCACATCAGGCTCCTCCGCTATGAGCCTGCTTCTTCCTCTCCCACTCCCCCTGCTTGTGTTCCCTCTCTCGCTGGCTGTCTCTATCTCTGTCAAATAAATAAATAAAATCTTTAAAAAAAAAAAAGAAGTTTTAATGGTTGCCCCAAGGGTTGCAATATACACTTTTAATTAATCACAGCTGCCTTCTGATAACACGAAACTCTTCCACATGTTGTGAAAGAACCTAATGACTGCATGATTTCGATTTCTGCCTTCCATCTTTTGTGCTGTCATCAAACATTTTAATTGTACATGTGCTACTGACTTACTGTTGACCGTCCTTTATCCTTTAGAGTGTTTAAAACCAGTCTTCCATAATTACCTTCATTTTAACTATTTATGGAGGCTTTCATTTCTTTCTGTAGACCAGGTTTCTGTATCATATTCCTTAATTCTGAAAACCCTCCTGTAACACCTATTTTACTTCAAGACAGCTGGTAGTAAATTCCATAAGTTCTTGGGGGGGGGGAGGTTTCTTCTTTATTATTGAAACATACCTATACTAGGTATAGAATTCTGGGTTGACTATTTTTTCAGCTATTTAAAGATTTCACTCTGTTATTTTCTGGCTTGTATAGTTTCTCATAAGAAGTCCTCTGTATTCTTATCTTTTTACTTTCTTATATGATGTGCTTTATTCTTTGGATTCCTTCAAGATTTTCTGTTTATCTTTAGTTTTCAGCAGTTTAAGTATAATATGTCTAGGTATTTCCTTTTTTGTGATTTTTTTTTTTGCAATTTTTCATGTTTGAGGGCCTTTGACCTTCTTGAATCTGTCGTTTTACACATTTATTATATTTGGAAAATTTTCAGGCATTCTTTTTTCAAGTACTTTCTGCACCACATTCTCTCATTCTCTTCCTTCTGGAATTCAGTGGACACCTGTATTAGACCATTTGATCTTGTTCCCTATCTTTGAGGTGTTCTGTACTTTTTCACCCTATTCTTTCTTCTCTTTGCACTTCAGTCTAGATGGTTTCTATTAACCTATCCTCAAATTTACTGACTTTTCCCCCATTATGTGTTTTGAGTCAACGGATAAATTCATTCAAAGAATACTTCATCTCTGTTGCCATGATTTTTATTTATAATCTCGCTACTGAAATTCCCCAACTCTCCCTGCATTCTGTCTTCCTTTCCTTCTGAAGCTTTTGACATATCCGTCACGGCTATTTTTGATGTGCTGCTGTTGTTGCTGCTTTTTAGTTTTTATTTCATAATCATAAGCCTCACTTTGCAATCCAGCTAGACTTGGAGGGGAGTAAGGAAAACATGCAACCCATACAACTGCAGCAAGAGCACAAAGATTATAGGATATTTCAGGCAGATGGGGGTGAAGGGGTGCTCTCCGGAGCTACAGAAGGAATGGCCTGGTAGTTTAGATAAAACACAAGTCAATTTTATTAGATTTGTCCACAGTTAGCGATGGTGATCTTCTTGCTGGTCTTTCCATTCCTGACCCAAAGGGCTCCATGGCTTCCCCAATATTCAATCCCTCTCTCATTTTGCCAAAGACCACATGCTTGCCATCCAACCACTCAGTCTTGGCAGTGCAGGTGAAAAACTGGGAATCCTTTTGTGTTAGGTCCAGCACTTACCATGGACAAGATGCCAGGACATTGCTTCAGATGAAATTCTTATTGTCAAATTTCTCCTCATAGATGGAGTTGGCATCAGTGCCATTATGGCTTTTGAAATCACCACCCTGGAACATAAATCCCAGAATAATTGTGTGAGAGCAGAAATGGTTATAACCAAATCCTTTCTCCCCAGTGCTCAGAGCATGAAAATCTTCTGCTGTCTTTGGAACTTGGCAAACAGCTCAAAAGGGACACAGCCCAAGGGCTTGCCCTTCATGGCGATGCCAAAGAATATGACGGGACGGGGTAGACCATGGCCGGGTGCCATGGGAGGCTCCTGGGTGGCGGTGTCTGCAAGACCTACATCATGGCCATCTTAAATCATTTCTATTTCCAACATCTGAGCCACTCCAGAGCCTACTCACATTGATTGTTTTGTCTCTTGGCAGAGTTTTTGTCTCATAACTTCTGGTTTAGACCTGCATGCTACTGACTGAATGTCATGTGTAAGATGATAGAGATTGAGGTAAATAGAATTTTTGTTTGGATGTGGCATGTTCCTTCCTCTGCTGGGTTCTCAGTGTGGGGGAATTGAGCATGGTTTGGGTTTTGTTATTACTGTGGTTACTGGCTTCAAATTCCTCAGCATTATCTTATGTATCAGGTGGGGTCTGGTTTGCCAGAGGGCTTTTCTTAGTGAAACCACTGCACCCTCAGCTTTAGGACTTCCCTGGATGCCTGTGCCTCAGAAAGGGTCTGCATTCCTTCTCTGGGCCCCCATTGAGGACGACTGTTGCTTATTCCTCTGTGCTGGCTAGCCTGGGGGTAAGAGGCAGCTCTCTGCCATTCTCATCCAGGGACAGTCTTAGAAAGGCGCTGTGTCCCTGGGTTTGGAGGATGGGATTTCATCACAAATCCTGCCTCTCTCCTAGCACCAGGAGACCCATTATGATCTATGCCTGTGATGGATTCCTGCTACTTCCCTAGGGGCAAAGACTTCTTTTCCTTCCTCCCAACCACAGTGAGTCTCCATCTGTACCCAAGCATCACCAGGGTTTGCTTCCCCTCCCCCAGCATCTTCAGACTTTAATCTTTGGGGCAGGAGAGTTCAGACAGACTACATGCTGCCCCCTACCTATAGTGTCCATTGCACTTCTGCAGACCACAGCCCTGAAAGAGTCTCCCTCCAGCCTCTCACCCTTAGGCTTTTTCCTGAGTTCCAGGTGGAAGTCTATGGAGAAGGGTCTGCAAGTGGGTGCCCTCTCCTTATGTCTACAGCCCCTAGGGGATCTGTACTCTCATACTATTCCACACCTGGTCTTTACTCTCAGACCATTGCACAAGTCTTTAGCAAGTCACTAAACATTTCTCACTCAATTCTACTTGCCTGCTTCTGTGGCAGCCCCTCTGACTCCCGTGCTCTGCCCCAGGTAAATCTGCTTATCTGACATCTTCCTTGGATTGTCCCTTTCATTGCTTGGATTTTAATCTAGTTGTTTGCCCTGCAATCTCAGTTCCATGATGGATTCAAGTAGAGTTATGACTTTGTAGATGCTTTTTTTTTTCTTGTGAGTGGAAGCAGTGTTCTTTCCAGCTTTCTCCATCGTAGGTGAAAACTGGAAGAGCCATATAGTCTAGTAAGCCATGGTGAGAAGTGTGGTTTGCACATATACAATGCTCGGGAGAAACTTTTGAATTCAACTCATGATTCAAGAGTCTCCCACTATTCCTGACAGTGGGTTATTTTGACTCCTATGGTCTAGTCTTCAAACTCAGCCAAGATGATCCTTTTAAAACATAAATACTCCCAAGGCTTCCATTGATCTTAAAACAAAACATAAGTTCCATTGTTTATTCCTTTGCCATTGTAAATCTGTATCCCTCTATTATTTCCCCTCTTGCTCAATGCACTGTAATGGTACCGATCTTATTTCTCAAATATAACAAATATTTCCCCAATGCCTACTTTTGAGCCTGTTGCTCCTTCTGTCTGAAACATCTCCCCACCCCATTTTTAAGGCTCATTTCCTCTTTTCTCAAATGTCCCCTCTGCAGAGAGGTCTTTCTTAAATAGAACCTGTGTGTCTTAGCACACTGTCCCTGTTGCATTCTCCCTCACACTAACATATGCTCGTATATGCTCCCAGCAGGTCAGGTGTATATTTGTAACTTCTACCCTTGTGAAATCTGAGTTCTACGGGAAGATAAACTCAGCTTTACCCCCTGCTATGTTCCCAGAAACTAATACTTCCCAGATACTCAATATGTCAAGGACAACAGTATCAAGGAAAGCATGCACTAACTATTGTTAAGTTAATAAATCCTTTCTGCTTTTCACTCTTTGTAAAACCCACTACATGGAGTCGACCAACTAAGGAGGCACTCAAACACAGGTCACCATCTACAAACAAGGAGGTCTGGGGCTTCTATTATTATAACTCACATTACGTTTCTGTCCATAGCGATTTAGCCTGTGGGGAATTTCCCCAGTTAGCAGTGGTCCTACCTTTCATTCCACTCCAGTCTCAGTTATACCATAGAGCAGGCCAGCAAGCTGTCTGTAAGTGGCCACAAGCACCGTGACGCCGCAGTGCCGTGGTATGCAATTCCGCAGTAGAGCTCACAAGCGGCCACAGACAATGTGCCAGCAAAAGAGTGTGCCTGTGTTCTAATAAAACGGTATTTTGAAAATAGACATTAGGCCAGATTTGGTCCACAGGCTGCAGTTTTCAGGTCCCTGTTCTGCCTCATTTACATGCTTTCCGAGAGCCTCTGTATTGGCCTTTGCCTATCACATGGCATATCTTTCGTCCCAGACTACTCCAAACATACATCTGAAATTTTGTGAAAATGAGTTTAGCTGAATTTGCATGCATTTTTTCAGATGGACAGAAACTTCAGTTCGCTATCGAAATGCAGTTTATTGAGCTCTTACTCTGTGGCAGGCTCTGTGCGATGCAGTCTGTGTGCGTTATCTCACATATTCATTCAATTGCGTCATGTGTGAGCATCACCAAAGCCCTTTGGCAGCGAACAAGCTAGGCATCGTTGTGGTAATTAGTGCTTAGAGTGAGTGGACTGTGAGGTGTCAGTTGGTTTCCTACCTTTCTGTCCCTCGTATCATGCTTGTTCCTCAGCACGTGCTCATGATTCCCTCCTGAATCTAACTGACATGAACATCTATTGTTAATGTGCTTTGTCATTCAAAACCTGTCCATCTCTGGATCTGCGAACCCTGGAGGCCAGTGCTTTTCCAGCCGTCCTGCTCTATCGGACCAGGGGTCACCCAGGGAGAGTCCAGTCCTGCAGAAGAAAGCACCCTGTGAGGACACTGGCCTAAGGAATGCCTATCCAAATAGGCTCTTATTTTTATGCAAAACATAATTCAGTGGAACATACCAGCCCAGCCAACTTTGGGATTAAGCCCAATAGTTACTGAATCCACTGTTGCTCCAATCACAACAGTAGATCCGATGAGCCCATGTAGACAAGAGATTAGGAAAAATAGCTTATTTTTTCTCTAAAAGGAGATGCACCGGCTAATTCAAAAACTGTCATCAAATTTCTGAATGGTACCATTTGGAAGTGAGTGCATTTGTTCCTCGTCAGAGCTAAGAGTGAAGGAGTGTGCAAATGTGTAGGTTATCCTAAGACACCTGTTAATTCATCATTATTTATTTTAGGTTTACAATAGACCTATTTGAATATTGATTAGATGCATGATAAAGTTAGGGCCAATATTCTAAGAAATTCCAGTTGACCACCTGTATTAGTCAGGATTCCCTAGAGAACCAACAGGAGAAAGCTAGGTAGGTGGATAGGTGGATAGGTGGATAGGTGAAGGGTAAATAGATAGATAGACATGAGCAGATTTATTATTGGAATTGGCTTACATAATTATGGAGGCTGAGATATCTCACGATTTCCCATCTGCAAGCTGGAGACCCAGGAAAGGCAATGGTGTAATTCAGTTCAAATCCAAGGGCCCAAGAATTGGGGTGGGGCATACAATGATGTAAGTCCTTGTCCGGGTCTGAATGCCTGGAAACCAGGAGCTCCCATGTTCAAGGACCAGAGAAGAAGGATGCTCCAGCTAAAGCAGAGAGAGCGAATTCATCCTTCCTCCGCCTTTTTGTTCTATTCGGGCTGACAGTGGATTAGATCATGTCCGCCTGCACTGGTGAGGACATCTTAACCCAACGTACTGACTCCCATGCTGATCTCTTCCAGAAACACACACACACACACAGAAATTATGTTTCACCAGCTATGTGGGCATCCCTTAGTGCAGTCAAGGTGACCCAGAGAATTAACCATCACTCTAGCCATCCAGGATATCCTAGACGACATTGTAAAGATGCATGGAGATTGGGTCTCAACAAGGCCACAATATTCTGTTAGGGCTGTGGCTTTCATGCAGACAAATATCCCTGATAGAAGAAAGCCTGTTGAGGAGGACGGCTGGCTGGCGGAAAAGCCACCGGTCCAATTACCTGCCGCTCAGCTGTACCTCTCCTGGGGACTTTGGCTCCCCGCAATAATCTTGGACATCTTACTTAAATCTAGAGCCGTGTTCCTCCTTGTTTTCTACCAAGCGAGGAGTGTCCTGAGAGATGGCTAGGACAAGATGCTCTACCCGTGCAGACAGCGTGTTTGCTCTGCAGGCTACCGTGGCACCATTCGGTTCCTGGCTGAGTGCATGTAGTCAGAAGATGCTGCATTTATGAACGTAGGGCCACCTGTACTTCCTCCAGGCAGGGTATTGAGTAATGAACGGAAATCAAATTTGCTTTGTCTAGAGATTGAAAGAATAGTGAGAGAAGGACCTCTCATTCTTAAAATGCTGGATTTGCTGTTCAAAATGTCAGATGGGCAAGGGTCCTTCGTTTGGCTCTCTCACCTTACAGGTGGTGAAATGGAGGCTGGCTCCGCGTGGGCTCAGGACAAGGACCTAGGACTTCCCCTCCCGCCTCCGAGACCAGTATCAGCCCATTTGTGCCACACGGAAGACTGAATGTCGGGTAGAGAACGGTTTCCTCTGCCTGGCATTCTTGAGAAGTCTATTTCTGTGCTATCCATGGGCCCCCAGGATTTTATTCCACTCCCTCACACTGGCCAGTCTTCCGAAATGCCTCCTTTGCTACTGGAGGAGGACAAAGCCTGAGCATGCTTTGGGCCCTGCTTGGAAGGCAGGCTGACAAATGGCCGTACTGAACACCAAAGTGCTTGACAGAATAAGGGTGTGTATCCGGAAACCCTAGAAACTGCTCTCACCTCTTTGAAATTAGATCTGTGGGATCATGAGCTTTCTGCTGGGTTGGAATTGGTCCCTAAACAGAGCTGAAAACATGCCTCTTTCTCTTCCTGTCCTAAATTGGAAGCAGGATTTGAAAAGGCATATTAACCAGAAGAGTAAAAACACGCCCAAACAGATGTGATTTGAGAAATGAATTCATACAATTTTTAAGGCCATTGAATAAATATTTATTACATATGGACCTCAGTTGCTCTTGGGATTTCTGGAAACAGTTCTCATTTCAAACATTCACTCTCATTGCCCATTTCGGTAACTTCATACATCCAGGAGCTGATTTCCTAATGCCGATTTCTGGAATACGATCCCTGCTACCATAAGGGATATGGAGACTTAAACCCAGGTTTTCTCAAAAGTTTTCTGTCTGCTTGGAGACGAGCATGTGAAACAGCACATGAGACATCTATGTGCAGGACAGGACTCAGGGCCCCAGGAGTGGGACGAGAGACAGACTTCGGGCACAGTCCTCAGCGGCTGGTGTCTGATGTTTGCTCTGTGTCTGGCTGTGCCTCTCAGCACAGCAGACAGAGGACACACAGCTCAGCTTGTGACAGCTCATTGCAGGTTAATGGGGCTTTGTCTCCTCACAGAACGCCATCCAGTCCGATGCGCCAACATTCCTCGTTTACTGGTGCCGAATTGGCATCTGATACCCTTACTTTACACGCAGTGACTGAGCAAAACAGGGCTTTGTTCCAGATATTGCGGCTGGAAGACTCATTTGCTTCCTGGAGGACAATAGCACAATAAATCCTTAACCGCTGTCTCCATCCCATCTCGTTTTGGTAGCATAGCTGGTGCCCGAGTTTGGGGTCGATCTGTGTGTTAATCCCTTTATCCGTTTTCATGGACGGCTCTGTTCGTGCTTGTGTGACCAGTGCCCACACTACCCCGTAAGAGGACCCTGCGTTTTTATTCTGCTGCTTAGAAGGGTTGCATAGGGGCGCCTGGGTGGCACAGCGGTTGAGCGTCTGCCTTCAGCTCAGGGCGTGATCCCGGCCTTGTGAGATCGAGCCCCACATCAGGCTCCTCTGCTATGAGCCTGCTTCTTCCTCTCCCACTCCCCCTGCTTGTGTTCCCTCTCTCGCTGGTTGTCTCTATCTCTGTCGAATAAATAAATAAAAAANAGTGCCCACACTACCCCGTAAGAGGACCCTGCGTTTTTATTCTGTTGCTTAGAAGGGTTGCATAAACTCGTGTTCGCGGGCGTGGGGTCTCCCCGCTCTCAGACGGGCTATCACTCAGCCTGCTCCAGGTCGTCTCTGAGCTCCGTGTCCATCGCTTCGCTGCACCTCGACATGACTCGCTGGAAGATACAGCCAAGGCTTCGAGCCACAGAGAAGCCCCTTCCCCCACCCAGGGAGGTAATGAGAGCAGCAGGAGAGCTTGCACTCCCCCAGCCCCAGCACCACAGCTTCTTCTAGAAGTTCAGAGTGATTTTCTTCACCCTCGGTAAAGAAATCTTCCCCGTTGACAGCTCAGACTCTTTCGCTGCACAGAGCGCTGCCAGAATCACAGGCTGGCGGAGCACAAAGACCACGTCGCAATAAAAACAGCCATGCCCCTGCCCCACCACGCAGGTGCCAGTCAGCCCTNGAGGTAATGAGAGCAGCAGGAGAGCTTGCACTCCCCCAGCCCCAGCACCACAGCTTCTTCTAGAAGTTCAGAGTGATTTTCTTCACCCTCGGTAAAGAAATCTTCCCCGTTGACAGCTCAGACTCTTTCGCTGCACAGAGCGCTGCCAGAATCACAGGCTGGCGGAGCACAAAGACCACGTCGCAATAAAAACAGCCATGCCCCTGCCCCACCACGCAGGTGCCAGTCAGCCCCGCGCTCTGCACGCTCCACCTCTGACAGTCTTGCTTGTAGCCTGACAAGCTGGGTTTCATTATTATCCCCAGTCTGAAGACGAATGGATTGAAGCCTGCCAGGTTAAATAATTCACCTTGGCCCCTCGGTTAGAAAAAGACAGAGCTGGGATCCAAGCCCAGGACTGTCTGACAGACGCCCCATCCTCTTCGCCGCCCTCTCAGATAGCATCCCATAGCTTCTCTGGGGCCACCTCAGGCCTAATGCTTGAATACTCTGGAAGGTATCCCAACAAGGAGTCATCCTGCCTCTACTTAACCGTAATCCTAGGAAATTCATGATTTCTGTTGTTTCACGGGTGAAGTTGTCACCACTCCCCCAGAGTGTTCCTGGGACATTAGTGCAAGTACAGTTTCCTAGGGATATTCACAGGGCTTCCTGGAAGAAAACCAATTAAGTATTCACATATATTCGAACAGTACCAAATTAAACAAAGTTAAATGGATGCCCCTGCAAGACTTCTCAGAGCCTTTAATATGCTAACGTGGGTTGTGAATCTTTAAGAAGGAGATGTGTCATTCACAGTACGCTCAGCGTGTTTCACTTGGATGGTTTCTTGTTTGCGAAGCACCTGCTAGGGATATTCACAGGGCTTCCTGGAAGAAAACCAATTAAGTATTCACATATATTCGAACAGTACCAAATTAAACAAAGTTAAATGGATGCCCCTGCAAGACTTCTCAGAGCCTTTAATATGCTAACGTGGGTTGTGAATCTTTAAGAAGGAGATGTGTCATTCACAGTACGCTCAGCGTGTTTCACTTGGACGGTTTCTTGTTTGCGAAGCACCTGTGGCATGAGAGTAGACGACGCTTTGGGAAAACCTTGCTTCCAGAGGAGCAGAGGAATGTGCAGTCAAGGCTCCTTATTCACGGTGGCTACGTCTATGATTCCCCCCCAGGCACCGAGCCGATGAACACTGAGCACTTGTTCCTAGGGCTTTATGTACAGATGGAATATTCCGTCTCTCTATAATAAATGCATTTTATGCATAATACATATATATAATCATCTTAATTCTTAAAAACAACTCCTCTGGTGCACCCTATTTTTCTTTATTTGATAAATGAGAAGAGGAAGCTCAGAAGTATTACTTGAGTATTACCTGAGGCCCCGCCACTGACAGGTGCCCAGGTCGGGATTTGAACCCTGAGCACCCTCCCCAGAGCTGGAGCTTCCTGCCCCAGTCACACTGCCCCCTCCCGTCTCCCTCCTCTGTTCATCCCTGTGAGGGTCTCTCTTGCTCTGCCTCAGCTGGGAACACGGCCTCGGATGGCTCCCATTTTCACTGCTCTCTCTGCACACGTCTGCGGGTGATTGCCAACGTGCAGTGGGTGCTGCTTTGGGGGTTACAAATTAGTTTTAGCGAGCAGGCAGGTTTACAAATACAGAATCATAAATATTGAGGATGGACTGTAATTCACTGCCCTGTCTTCAAGCAGCCTCATTATTGGGCAAAACATGCTGTGCGACCAGGCACCCATCTCCGACTTAATTTGCTCCAGTTAGGAGAGAAAAAGGATCAAATGAAGATGCTAGTACCATTTGTCTCAGTGAGAAATATTTCCATTTGTTTTAAGGTCTTCAAAAGTCACACTCATTTTTCACATAGATGTACCAAAGTATGTAAAGGAAGCACGTATTTATGAATAAAGAAAACATTGGAGTGCATTTCTTATTAAAAGATCAGTTATTTATTATTTATTTTTAAAGTGTCTTCTCTTTTTTTTTTCCTTTTGAGATTTGTATTTATTTATTTGACAGAGAGAGCACAAGCAGGGGGAGTGGCAGAGGGAGAAGCAGGCTCCCCATTCATCAAGGAGCCCGATGTGACACTTGATCCCAGGGTCCTGGGATCATGACCTGAGCCGAAGGCAGACACTTAACTGACTGAGCCCCCCAGGTGCCCCTAAAAGAGCAGTTGTTTATTAAGTACAGTTGTAGTTGTTGTATTTTGTGAAAATAACCTTTCATGCAACTCAGAAACGCTCAGAGAAAAATCACTGGATTCCTCATATCTCTCTTCCCTGTCTTCCCAACTACTGAGTCTCTTGACTCTGAAAGCCCATTGCGGTCTTGCCATCAGGGCCCCTCCCACTGACCACAAGAGCAGGGACAACGCCGTGGCACCTGCTCGGAGCAGGTAACTTGATGCACCTGCTTGCTGTTTCCCAGGGGTGTCTCAGGAGCCAAAGGCAGAAGGGAAAGGTGATTACACTTCCCCAAGAAAGCAAGGGACAAGGAATGAGGCACGTCTCTGATGACTTTTTCTGACATCCAAGTTCTACTCCAACCAGAAGTGGCTCTTGTAAGGTGATGGTTTGGAAGAGGGGCAGTAATCACACTGGAGAGCTGGGGAGCTTTGGCGAGAGTCCCAAAGAGCTGCCCTGAAGTGCTCTGTGGACGATTCAAAGTGTGGTCTGTGGACCAACAGCATCAGCACCACCTGCTAGCTTGTCAGAAATGCACAATCCCAGGTTGCTGACTGAGTCCACATTGCACCAAGGTCCCCCCCAGGTGATGTCATAGAGCAGTAAGGACTGGGGAGCGCACTGCTGGGGCGGCACTGAGAACACAGCTCGGGGTCTCGAGGTAAACAGTTCGGTGCATGTTGGAAGTCAGGGTTCAGTTTCTTCCACTCAATACAAAACGTGTTTGTTGACCCCCCAACTTGTCGCTTTTTCTAAGGTGGTGTTGCAGGGGGAAATGTGTTAATGAAGCTACTCTTTTTTTCTTTTCTTTCTTTATCCTTTTTTTATTTCCTTATTCTTTTTATTTAAATAACAATAACACAATTAAAAGAAAACAGGAGTACCTACATTGATGTTAGAGAAGCAGATTTCAAAACAAGGAAGGTTGTCAGGGATAAGGAAGGACTTTCCATATGACAAAGGGGCCAATCCCCAAAGAATGCATAACAGTTCTAAACAGTAAGTGCCCAACAGCATGTCAAACTATTTGACAAAAACAGAGCTGCAAAGAGGAGTACGTGAGCACACTATCATAGTCAAGACTCCAGCACCCCTCTCTCAGAAGTGGGCACATCCGGGAATGGAAAATCAGTAAGGACTCAGTTGAACCCCACAGCACCACCAACCAACTGGGTGTAACTTGACACCCACAGACGACTTCATCCAGCAGAGCCAGAACACGCATTGTTCTCAAGGTCACATGGAACACTCACCAAGATACACCACATTCTGGGCCATAAAACACACCCCCACAAATTTAAAAGAATAGAAGCACACGACGTCTGCTCTCAGACCACAATGTAATTAAAACTGGAAACCAATAAAAGAAAATTTTAAAATATGTTGAGAAAAAACAACAGACTTCTAAAAAATAACCACATAGGCCAAAGGAAAAATCTCAGGGGAAATATAAAGATAGTTTGAATTAAATGAAAATCTCAATGCAAGTTATCAAAAGGTGGGGGGATGCGGTGAAAGCAGAGTTTGAGGGAAATTTATAGCACGGAGGGCATGGATTAGCAAAGAAGAAAGACCTAAAATGGATAATTTAAGTTTCCACCTTAGAAAACTAGAGAAAAAAGAAGAAATTAAAACCAGAGTAAGTGGAAGAAAAGGAACACCAAGGAGTAGTGCAGAAATCAATGAAATTGAAAACAGGAAATCAATAGATAAAACCAATGGAAACAAAAGCTGGTTCTGTGAAAAGCTCAATAAAATTGAAAAGCCTCCAGTTAGGCTAACTAAGCAAAAAAGAGGGACAAGGGGGTTGGTCACTGTTCATCCAGAATTGGTGTATTGAGCAGATCAGCTAAGCTGGGCGTGGTGCTGGAACGCCCCGTGAGCAGGACGGGCATGGCCCCCACCTTGCTGGGCTGCGTGTTTTGGGGCACAGACAATTTGAGTAAATCTCTAAGCGAGACCATTTCAGGTCAATTATGTGCATGAAGGGCAGTATGTGAGGGTGTTAGGATGACAGTGAACGGGGAGCTCCTTTCACAGGTGTGGACGAGGAGGGGTTCTTGGAGGAGGCGATATTTAACAGAGCCTGTGTGAGCAGGGGACACCTGATCAAAACCTGGGGGGGCAGACCATCAGAAGTAGTGGTGACAGGGGAGTCCAGAAGCCTGAGTGGGGCATAGAATGTCTGGAGGAAGACCTGTGGTGGACAGAGCGGGGTCGACAGGACGGGGTGCACAGACGCCCAGTCGTGCAGGTGTGGTGGGTGGGCCATGCTGCGGAGGCTGGGGGTTGTTCCCAGCGCTCTGGGGAGCCACGGGAGGGTTTATAGCAGGGAGTGTGTTAGAGGGTCTCTCTGGGAGCAAAGGGGGGATGGGTTTGTAGAGCAAGAGGAAGGAAGGAGACCCTTCAGGAGGCTGCTGGAGTTGACCTGGAGACAGATGATGCCCGCGTGGACCAGGATGGCGACCCCGCAGTAGAGGGGTGAGAACATCCGGGCACAGAGCTGCCGGGTCGTGCCTGCGGGTGGGATGCGGGCCATGCCCATCCTGGCCTGAGCAGTGGTGGGTGACGGCAGGTCCCCGGTGACAGGAGGCACTGGCTGAGCTTCCACGCCAACTAGTCCAGCAGGGAGGGCTCCACAGACCCCGCAGATCCCGCTGGCTTCTGAGAAACCGTCAGGACAGAACGTCACCCGGGAGCCACAGCACGAGAGATGCTACTGGGAGGGAGGGAACGAGGCTGAGTCCTTTCAGGAGGTAAATGCAATGTGTCAGCCACTCCGGGTGTGACCCGACTTATGGGGGTCACCATCCTCATGTTAAAGGGTCATTTCAACCCGACTTGCTGCTTGACAGAGCTGAGACCTCTCTGGGCACCTTCTCTGGCCCCTTGTCGGCTCTGTCCCCCTACAAGAACCCGGGGGCTGCATGCTCCCCAGCCGGCCTTGGGAAGTGCTTGTGGTAGCTCGCGTCCGTCGGATCACAGCTTTGGGACTGAACGAGTAGCAAGGCTTGTGGGGTGTATTCTGGACCCGAGAAGTCCACCTGCTCTGGGCAGAGAAGTGAGGACTCAGACATGGAAGAAATGAATCCAGAAGCCTCTATAAAGCCATGGGCAGGACTCTGGGCTTCAGTCAGAGGCCGTCTGCAACCCCCGTCAGCAGGTGTGGTGACAGAGGCAGAGATATTTCTGACACAGTAAAGGAGGCCCCAAGTTACGGTAGGGACACCAGGGTGGATCGATTGCAGGGAGGCAGGGTGACCTCACTGGAGCCGAGGCTGGACATGCAGAGGGCGAGTGTCAGGGAGGAGCTGGACATGACCGTTCTGCCACCAAGGAGACTTCCTCGAGCCCCGAGTCTGCGCTCCCTGGCTCTGCCCGCCGCCTGGCATCTGTGTGCACTTCTCTCTCCCATGTCCTGTCTCTGTCCCCGCGGCACGCCTGTGGCTGTGAGTGCAGGATCCACACCTCCGTGTGCATCTCCCTCTCTGGTCTCTGTCCCGGGGGGCATCTCCTCCTCTCCTTCCCCAGGGCTCCCTGCCAGGTTGTCCTTCCACGTGGCTGAGGCCTCAGGCCGGAAACCCGAACCTGCTTCCAGGCTAAGCCCTCTGCACTGATTGCAACCTGACAGGAGGCACGGGGGTCCGTGGCCCGCCCTGTTCCAATCAGCAACGGCCGTGGAAGGGATGATGCCCTCCCTGCATGGTTTCCGGGCAGCCGCATGTGTGGAAGGGATGGGGCTTCCTTGTGGATGGGAGGGCTGTGGGCAGGAGGGAGGTTCTAGGCAAAAGTCCCTCGTGGACTGGTCTCGCAGGATGCAGTGTGACCAGCGAGGAAGCGTGCAGCTCTCAGCAGGTCTTGGGCATGTGGTTCTGTCCAGGCTGCTCTGTTTGGATGTGTCACCCAGCACCTGTGCTAGAGGAGATGTCCCCAGAGAGAAAGAGAATAGTGGCAGAAGCATGACAGTCCTTTACATCTGAAAACTCTCAGACACATGCTTTCTCCTGCTTCCTGCCACCATGGACAAAGACAGGGAACTCCTGCTCCCGGAAGCCTGCACTGGACCCTGGGGGACGCTCTCCGAGCACCCGGCCGGGGGCGGGGCCCCTAATGTTCTCAAGGCTAGTGGTTATTTGCACACGCAGATGGCTGCTTAGTGTGTAAGTGGAATAAAATATTTTTAACATAGTATTTAACCAAAGGGGAGAAGGAGGCCTCACATCATACTACCCATCATATCACTCGAATGCCGTGCGTCCTGCCTAAGCTCAAAGGCTGCCCTGCGCTCTCGCCAGGAGTGTGGGGTTTCGTGTGTTGTGCTAAATTCAAGGAGAGAAACCATGGGAACATCCTTGGAAATCTGCACCCCTGCGTCCCTGCTTCCCCGGCCAAAGCATCCCGTGTCCGGCATTTATCCAGAATCTCCTTCCACACACACACGCCTTCCTCCCTGGCCTTTTAGTTTTAGTTCTAAATGTTTTGTCGTTCTACTCGCGCAGCGTTTTCCCCTTTGGGCTTTTATTCTGTTTCTACAGCTACTAAATTTCCTATGCCAGATATCATTCATCTCTTAAATATAGGTGCATTCAGCAGACAGCCCAGACACCCCCTTCCCCGCTCAGAGCCTCTCCCTGTGTGTCTGGAGTTCTTTGTCTCTCCGGCCTCCAAGAGGAAAGGGTGAATTTTCAAAAGAATTGTTTCGATGATAAAAAGGTAGGACCTTCTCTGACATTTTGCACTCTGTTCATATTTTTCAAAACAGAAGGAAAAGTAAAAACAGCCCCCACACAGTATTTCCCCAAATTCTGCCCCTTGTCTAATGTCGCCTTCTTTATACAAATCGCCTCCATGAGTCTAAAAACAATCGTGTTGGGAAGGGGCTTAATATCATGACCACAGGTGAGCTGGAGGTCGACCCCCGAGCTTCATCCTACGCTGTTTGTCGACACAGTCTGAGCTCTGAGCAGCAAGCGTTCTTGTCCCTGGGGCCTCCAGGCTCTGAGTCCCTCATGTGAGCAATGTGTCAAAGACACAGACCCATTTGGAACTTTCTTCTCCAGAAATGAGAAGTCATTTCTCCAGGGCCATTGACCTGACATTTTGTGCTGGCCCGTGGCTCTCCCAAGGCCCACTCTGGTGTGTCGTCTGCATCCGAGACCAGTGTGAATGGACCCGAATCAGGGGAATTTACTGCCGGAAGGGTCTCCAGGCCCCCAAACCCCTTCCCGTCAGGCCAGAAGCACTGAGGGCATAGAACCCAATGTGCCCTCCCGGGGTCCCACGGATCGCGCACCGCTGCGCGGCCCAGATTTCTTATCCCGGACGTGCCCACGTGCAAACGGCAATGGTTTACACTTGAGAGAGTAGGGTTCTTTCGGGGCAGCATGTTGCGGCCTATCGTCAAGGGCCCGGGCGTGTCGGCCTGCCACTGTCCGGAAGCGTGAGCGCAGCATCCGTACCCGGACAGGTACGGAGCCTGGATGTAAAGCAGCCGGCAGGGCTGCACCTCCATCCGGAGCCCCAGCAGCCCCGGGGCTGAGGCTTAGTTTAGGAGGCTTCCCGAGGAAGTCCCACCCGCTCATCTTCTCACTAAAGGAGGAAGAGGGAGTCATTGGATGTCTTTGCACCGACATTATTCAAAGTCACACCAGCCTGATCGCTATGGCTCTGGACCCCAGCAACCTGACGATGTTGAAAATGAAAACCCACATAATTTGTAAACTGTCAAGTTTAATACAAGATCTTTGTGTTAATGGGATTGTATTGACTCCAGCGTTTCAGAAGAAGAGGCTGATGGAGCCTCGGGGAGGAAGTGAAGGCGCAGCTCATGGCATCTCCGTGGCCGACATGTGTGGTCGTTGACTCCGAAACACGGGAGCTTGGCGGCCAAGGTCCAGCTCAGCACCGCAGTGCCAGACGTCGTGGCCGGTGCACTGGGCCGGAGGTGCGGGCATGAGCACAGATCAGAGCTCGCTGCCCTGCTAGAGACGGAACAGGTGAGGGGCCTGTCGCTGTTCTTTCCATGCCTGCTACCCACCCGCCTCCCCATTCCTCTCTCTTTCCTCGCATTTACCCAGCAGTGCTCTGCCCTGGATGCAGACCGAATGCTGGAGGACATTTCACGGGGACAGTGGGGTGCCGTGGGGCTCTGGGGTGCTGTGGGCAGAGCCAGCATGAGAGGCTAACTTCCCTCCACGGCTCTTTAACCATGCTGGCAGGGCTCTGCTCACCCCGGGGCAGGTGCCAGCCCGCTGCACGAGGAGGAAGTCCACCCGGGGCTTCAGGGCAGCCCTGTGTCTTTCCCCATAGAGGGTGTGGGCTTCGGCTGCTGCTGGGCTCCCGCCTGGACAGAAAGGCCCCCAGATCTGCTGGGGCTCCTGCAGGACACCCCTGAGTTGAGAAAGCAACTCCGGCAGCTGCTAGATATATAGACTTCCTAGATATAGAGACTCCGGTTACATGAGGCCCTTAGGTTAGTGACTCAGGCTTCTGTCAAACCCCATCTGAGAGGCAGTGATGCTGTGGGTCTGGTTGTCACCTCCCGGCAACTCTCTTCACTGGGACAGTGGACCCTGGCCCTCAAGTTGCATATGGTCCGAGGAGACGGTCTTTCCTGCTTGGATCACCACCATCCCCTCTCTGGGGACACGGCCATGTTTCAGGGACCACACACCTTTGGCTTTGGCTTAAGACCTAGAAAGCCTTGTCTCTGCAATGTGAACTGCAGTCCTCCGGTTGACAGGATTTCACCGGATGCCTCAGCAGCAGACGTGAGCTAATGCAGGAGGTGGAGCGTGCCACGTTCAGCCACACGTGGGACCCGCTCGCCACGGCACGGGCTCCTCTCCGCTCACTGCTATGGGGGGCCGGGGGAGGGCAGGAGCACAGCGCCCTCCTACTGAGGAGGTGGGAAGGCTATGGGGTCAGGAGGACGAGGTAGGCAGGCGGTGGCGGTCCACAGATGGATCTGCCCTGTTGCCGTGTGCAGGGCCCTCCGGATGGAGGCCACATTTGTGACAATGGAAGGAGCCGTCTGTCTAACGGGAAGCAGATTCTAATGCTGGACGGACTCACTTCTCTCCAGTTTGTTTTATTCTGTCGATGAGAACAAGGCTCAAGGGTTTCCTCTCTGAGAAACTCTGCCTTGGGACCTAGAAGTATCAGGCCAATTAGAACAGGTCTATAATTTTTATCAGAAAACATTATGAAACCTTAAAACACATTTAAAAAGTATAAAAAATAATTTAGAAAATGCCCACAGACACACCCATCCTAAGGGAAATTGGCCGCAGCCACACCTGTTCCCTTCCCTCTGTGCCAATCTGCTGTCCTGGACACGATGCCTGCGACCCGTGCACTCCATGGACTCACGTACGTGTGCATTCCTAAGGAAATCAGAGCATCATTTTGCGCTCTCTGTACTCTGTATAAACTTCATACTGTACAAGAAACGGCAACATATTTTCCTGCACATTCTCAGTACCATCCCTGCTGACATCTGTAGCTCACATTTTATCCGTTTTCAGTGCTGTGTAGAGTTCTATTGTCTCTGTATATCATGGTGTTTATCCAGTCTTACGTTGTTTCCTTTTTCTTTCCTATTATGAACAGTGCTGCCAGGAACGTTCCAGAGTAGGCCTTCTGACAGACATGCGAGAGCTTGTCTAGGGTACAGCTCCGGTATTTTGTCTCACCTGTGTTGGAATTACTGTGCATCACCGCCTGTCTAGAACAGTGGCCTCCCAAGGTTAGCCGTGAGTCCCCAGCAGCTGTGACTCTGTTGGGTTTCTTGGCACGGGGGGATTGCAGTGGCAGGTGGAAGTGAGGTTGCTAATCAGCAGGACGTGGAGGTTACCCTGGGTTATCCCGGCAGCCCCAAAGTAATCACAGGTCCTGAAAAATGGAAGGGACAGAGGCAGAAGTGTCAGAGTGTCATGAGGAGGGCCGACCCTTCGGGGACAGGGAGGGACGCAGGTGGTCTCGACAACTGGGAGGAGCAAGGAACTGGGTTGTCCCCTCGAACCTTCAGAAGGAGTGCAGCCCTGCAGACACCTTGACGTTGGCCGGCGAGACCCACTGCGGACTCCCCTTCCGTAAAGCAGGAACAGTGTGCTGTTTAAGCCGCTGTTTGTAGTGGTCTGTTACGGTAGCCAGGAAACGCATCCACTTGTCACGCGACGTAGTCAGGGCGAGTTAATGGGACTGACCTCACGAGATTGAAGGGGGTGACATGAGACCATTTGCGGCACTGGCCACGAGGAGACTGCCCAGGAAGTGCAACTTATAACCATCAGTGACCTCACTTCTGCAGAGTGGTCTCCTCGGCGGCACGTGGCATTTCGTGGGGCCCCACTCCTATCTTGTCTGTTGTATCTTCTGGTGCGGACACAAGCAGCCTCTGAGCAGGGACTGGCCACTTTCTAAATCCCCACACAGTATGAGGCCTTCGGGAAAGGCTGTGGCCGGCCTGGTCAGTCCCAGCAGGGGCTGGCGTGTCTCACTGCCCCCTCTGTTGGCTGCAAGAGCCACCCTCCTCTTGCTTCTCTTTTAACAAGTACTGCGGGAGAAAGTACACTCCGAGTACAGGTGTACAGATGGGATCCATCTGTTCCTACTCTTCCCATGACCAGGCTCCACAGCAAAAACTCAGTGACTGGCCTCCAAGGGCCTGTGTCATCCCTGTGCGCCTGGACGCCAAGCCCGTCCTCTTGCTCTTTGCCTTCCCTCTGCCACCTGGTCCAGCAGCCCGAACCCATGAAGTTCCCACCCGTGTCTTGCCCATTTCTCTAAGGCTCACTGGGTTCCATTCTCCCCAGGACATGGCTGCATCTCTCACCTGCCCACCTGGGCTCTCAGGCCTGCTACCACCTCCCTGTTTCTAGCACATTCTGGCTTTCTCAAAAATTCTGTGTATTAGCATATAGTGTCCACCCAGCACTGTGATAGGGATTCTTGCAACGTATGGTAGATACGAGGGGTAGATGCACACAGAATGGTGAACGGATCGATGGGCACTTTTAACGTAAGAGAGGATATTGCGGGAACCTGGACCAGCTAAACATCAGTCTACTCATTTCAGGATTTGAGTAACACAGAAGAAGAAATATTGCCAAACCTGCCAACGGCTGGAGGGCTGGGGTTGGAGACCCATGTCCTGCATGAAAGCCCCTTGTGTGGGGCTGAAAGGACCAGCACTCTTGGACCCTTCTGGGATCTCCCACAGTGAGGCATCGGTGGGCACTGTGAGGACAAGATCCCACACCTTAATCCCAACATTTATTGCTGCTTGCCCCAGAGCCTAACAATTATAGTCTTAAAAAAGTCCACAGAAATAAATCTTTATTAGAGAAAGAGTTTGTAATTGCGTATGGATTTGAGAAAGGATTAAACCTTGCACGGGTTCTGCACCCTTTCCTCACATGATAAAATGCACGTTATGGTTTCCTAGTGGACCACGTCTGTGGTCTTTCCCCCTGGTACCCAACTGATTGTCTTCTCCGGACCATGTGGCTGGCAGCCTCCCAGCCTCGGCCCTCAGGGCAGGTGGCCTTTGTCCTGAGTCCTCCCCGAGTTGGCATTTCCTCCCCAAGCAGCCCAGGGGCTGTGGCTTTGCACCATTCCTTCTCTTTGGCTCCATTTCAGAGCTATCAAATCCCTGCAGCTAGCACTCTGGAACATTCACATCTCAGAGAGTGTAAGTTAAAAAGACATTTACTAAAAGTAGTTCATCATCCCCAAATCACTTTTCAACCTCTCGATGAAAGATAAATGAATAAAGAAGTTATCTTCCAAGACAAGGACAATGTTGCCAGATATTTCCTCCCCACCACCCTCAAATTCTAAAAATAATGTGATTTTTTTGTTGTTGTTTAGGAAATTAGTCAATAAACACTAATCCTGGTTAAAAAAAATGCATGCTGCATAATTCATTAAGCTCTGCAGGCTTTCTGCACACCCCACCATTCAGAAACGTGTTAACACGCAGAGCAAACGATTTTTGGTGTAATTAAGGAAATGAATTGTGTTGTGTAACTGCAGGACTCTGATCGCCAAACTCCATCCCAGCCGCCTCTTGTCTTATTATTATTTTTATCCTGGAATGTTCTACGGGAGGCGGGATGGAGGAGAGGGAGGGTGGAGACGGCGTGCAGAAACCCCACGAGAACCCAGCCCTCAAGGAGGTGGATGGACCTTGGATCCATCTGGCTGGATGTCTAGTCTTCCTGCTTCTGGAAAAAGTACCCACTGATTTTTCTTCTTCTTCTCTTTTATTAATTTGTTTTTGGTTGGTTTTATTATGTTTTTGGTAATTCTCCAAGTTGTGAACAAACTGGCTGCTAGAGAATAGGAAAGCCACAGGGCTGGCCCTCGGGGACTCCCGTATTTGACCGGTTCTTCTGGTTGTCTCCCGGGCACCATGGCGTGAGGATGTGTCCATGGTTTCAAAGCCATGCGTGGATATCGCTGTGGTCTGCTCGTTTGCGTGCCCCCAAAGTTCATGCTGGGATTTTTCCCCTCTCAGGTGGTGATGTGAGTGGTAGGGCCTTTGGGAAGTGAGTAGGTCCCAAGGGTAGAGACCGATGATGGGGTCAGTGCCCTTACAGGAGACCTCAGAGGTTTCCCGCGTCCCTTGTGCCCCATGAGGACTCTGAGAAGGGCCCTCACTTGGCCCAGGCATCCCAGTCATGGCCTTCCAACTTGCACAACCATGGGCCAAACTTTTCTGTCATTTACAAGCCCCCCAGCCTGTGGTATTTCGCTCAAACAGCTTACATTGGCTAAGACAGGCATGAATTTAACTGAACTTGGATGTGCACTGAGACATCCACGTGCTGCCAGCAAGGGTGTGCGCTTGCTCATGGAAAACCAGGCACACGTGCGCGGACTCATGCCCCAGGGTGGTCAGCGCAGCATTCTGGAGACACAAAAATTAGGAGGGTGATAGTGTCATTAATATGAGTACCTATGCATGAATTATATCTCACGGTTGATGGAGTGATATAGAGCGGCTAAAATAGTTACCGATCTAAATTGATAAACATCTCAGAACATCGTGGTGAGTGAAAGAAGCAAGTTTTGGAGACTCAAGATGATACAACTACAATTGCTCTTAAATACAAGATGGTGTACATGAATTATACAATATATATCTGTCCATATAGATATGTGTAAGATAATATATAATGTATACTAACTGTATGGTGGTTCTTTGTACTATTTCTGCATGTGTATGTGTGTATCTATATACTTGTATTAATTCTGGCAGAGGGATGAGCATCTGCCTCCAGGCCCACTCCAGGCCTCAGTTCCTCGTCACGTGGCCCAAGCGTGGACACCCCTGTCCTGCGGCCCTCAGCATAACTGAGAGAAGCCGATGTTTGCCAGAGGACACGGCACAGAAAACGTACTCAGCCATTCTGACGAAAATTAAGACTGGATTAGGACTCAGGATCCCATGGAGGCTGGGGGGGCGACCTTCCTCGTACCTCCCCGAAGCCCTTCGTGTGGCAACAGTTCTCCAGGCCCTGTCCGTGTCATGTTGTCCACGCCGTAACCGCCTTACGGATTCTCCAGTGCTTTACCCACCGTTGAGCCGGTGTAACCACCAGTGCCCGTTCAGGAACCATGACTTCCCTCCATACTCTTTTCGCTTTTCATCCCTGTGTTTGGAGATGCGAGAGGCCCAGAGCCCATAGCTGGGGGAGGCCAAGGGGCCCCAGGGTGTGGGGAAGGGCTTGGGCCTCTGCGGTGGAGTTTGACCCTGAGCAACCGGGTCTGGAGGCTGTGGTTGGGTCTGTTAGGGAGTGGGGAAGACAGAGCAGATGTAAATGGACCACGTGTTTGAACACGGTGACCCTCGACGTTTGAGCCCTGGGCCTGGTGGAGTTTTGAATGGAGAAGCTGCTTAGGTTGACTGGGAATGCACCGCGCCCTGAGGGCGTGTGTTCACCGACTGGTCCGAGAACCTGGCAGGGGGTTAGGGAGGTGATGTGAAACATCAGGTAGAGTGCTGCTTACAACCCATCAGGGTCTCCCCACTGCTTTCAGGAGGAAAACCCAAACCCGCCACGTGGCTTGTTAGACCCCAGTGACCTGCTGTGCACCTCACATGCATGCATCACTGTCCTGCCCCACACCCGGGTGCCCTGACCTGCTCTTGGGGCCTGGGTCCCCCAGCCACAGGACCTGCCTTCCTATTTGGGGCATCATCCCTCCTTCCCATCCCTTTTTGCCTGGTACAGCCAGGGAACAGCCAGGGAAGGGAGACTAGCTGTTCTCAACCATGTGTGAGTGTACCCTCAGGAGACCTCTGGCCATGTCTGGAGATGATTTGGGTTGTCTCAACCAGGCAGTGGACGCTCCTGGCATCCGTGGGGTAGAGGTCAAGGATGCTGCAGGACATCCTGCATGACCTCATAGAGTGACCCAACATCAACACCAGGAGGGTTGAAGTGAGGAATTTTGGTTTAGACTCAGTCCAATGCCCCTTCCTTCCTGAAACTGTCTCCTGCCATTCTGACTGCAGGTGCTCTGTTGAAACTCTCCAGACGTGCTGCTCAGGGTGCTGGTTGCAGCCGTCATTCTGCATTCGTGTTTGAGGGTATGTGGTTGGTGTCTGTCTCCCCAACTGGTTCCGTGGGGCCAGGCACTGCGGTGTTCCTCCCACCCTGTGCATCGTGCCTGGCCCCAACCCACACACTCAGTATGTACCTGCTAACAGTAGGAGTTAATAAACAGAACTGTAGGTCCTGGGGACTTCTGTGGGAGCAGATTTGAGGATTACGGGGACGCGTTTTCAAACAAAACGTGCTTGGTGGCCGCACAAAGGGGAGCACAGCCTGCAGTCTGCATGCATGGTGCATGTGTGGCTATAGGGTGAGTGGTTCATGCCGTCTGTGGTTTTTCATCAAGAGCCGGTGTCATGTGGAAAGTGGGGTGAAGGATCCTTGAATGGGAGGCAGGGAAAGCCCATGGATGTGGACACTTGTGGAATGGAATGAGTTCTTGTCACAGAAACTCACTAATGGTGGGGGGTGTGGTCCTCTCTGTGTGGGGCTGCCCCCCATGCACAGACATGCACAGAACCTGGAAAGCATCCTCAAGGTCCTCGTGGTTTGCTGGAGCCTAATGAAAGCTTCAGTCTTTCCCAAGGAGGGTTATTAAGGGAGGCAAGAGCAGAACTAGAGGACAAGTCATTAATTACAGCAATGACTGTGACGTCTGTACCCTTCCTGGGGAGGTGGGGGAAGCAGTTCTGCCTGAACTGGGTCCATCAAGGATGACCATGCCTCAGTCCTTCCCTGTGTCTTCACAGTGATCCATTTCTGCTCGGCACCAGAGCACAGATTTGACCCATAATATGGTCCACAATTAAAACATAAAGTAAGTGCCCGGTGCCTCATCCAGTCATCGGTATCCTTTGGAAATATGTTTAGCTGTGACTAACAGAAATCCCAGTGAAAAGTGGCTAAAACAGTCAGAAGTTTGTTTTCTTGTATTGCAAGTTGTCAAGAGGCTTACGAGAGCCGTCACGTACCCAGATTATCCTNACTTGGATGTGCACTGAGACATCCACGTGCTGCCAGCAAGAGTGCGCGCTTGCTCATGGAAAACCAGGCACACGTGCGCGGACTCATGCCCCAGGGTGGTCAGCGCAGCATTCTGGAGACACAAAAATTAGGAGGGTGATAGTGTCATTAATATGAGTACCTATGCATGAATTATATCTCACGGTTGATGGAGTGATATAGAGCGGCTAAAATAGTTACCGATCTAAATTGATAAACATCTCAGAACATCGTGGTGAGTGAAAGAAGCAAGTTTTGGAGACTCAAGATGATACAACTACAATTGCTCTTAAATACAAGATGGTGTACATGAATTATACAATATATATCTGTCCATATAGATATGTGTAAGATAATATATAATGTATACTAACTGTATGGTGGTTCTTTGTACTATTTCTGCATGTGTATGTGTGTATCTATATACTTGTATTAATTCTGGCAGAGGGATGAGCATCTGCCTCCAGGCCCACTCCAGGCCTCAGTTCCTCGTCACGTGGCCCAAGCGTGGACACCCCTGTCCTGCGGCCCTCAGCATAACTGAGAGAAGCCGATGTTTGCCAGAGGACACGGCACAGAAAACGTACTCAGCCATTCTGACGAAAATTAAGACTGGATTAGGACTCAGGATCCCATGGAGGCTGGGGGGGCGACCTTCCTCGTACCTCCCCGAAGCCCTTCGTGTGGCAACAGTTCTCCAGGCCCTGTCCGTGTCATGTTGTCCACGCCGTAACCGCCTTACGGATTCTCCAGTGCTTTACCCACCGTTGAGCCGGTGTGACCACCAGTGCCCGTTCAGGAACCATGACTTCCCTCCATACTCTTTTCGCTTTTCATCCCTGTGTTTGGAGATGCGAGAGGCCCAGAGCCCATAGCTGGGGGAGGCCAAGGGGCCCCAGGGTGTGGGGAAGGGCTTGGGCCTCTGCGGTGGAGTTTGACCCTGAGCAACCGGGTCTGGAGGCTGTGGTTGGGTCTGTTAGGGAGTGGGGAAGACAGAGCAGATGTAAATGGACCACGTGTTTGAACACGGTGACCCTGGACATTTGAGCCCTGGGCCTGGTGGAGTTTTGAATGGAGAAGCTGCTTAGGTTGACTGGGAATGCACCGCGCCCTGAGGGCGTGTGTTCACCGACTGGTCCGAGAACCTGGCAGGGGGTTAGGGAGGTGATGTGAAACATCAGGTAGAGTGCTGCTTACAACCCATCAGGGTCTCCCCACTGCTTTCAGGAGGAAAACCCAAACCCGCCACGTGGCTTGTTAGACCCCAGTGACCTGCTGTGCACCTCACATGCATGCATCACTGTCCTGCCCCACACCCGGGTGCCCTGACCTGCTCTTGGGGCCTGGGTCCCCCAGCCACAGGACCTGCCTTCCTATTTGGGGCATCATCCCTCCTTCCCATCCCTTTTTGCCTGGTACAGCCAGGGAACAGCCAGGGAAGAAGGAGACCAGCTGTTCTCAACCACGTGTGAGTGTACCCTCAGGAGACCTCTGGCCATGTCTGGAGATGATTTGGGTTGTCTCAACCAGGCAGTGGACGCTCCTGGCATCCGTGGGGTAGAGGTCAAGGATGCTGCAGGACATCCTGCATGACCTCATAGAGTGACCCAACATCAACACCAGGAGGGTTGAAGTGAGGAATTTTGGTTTAGACTCAGTCCAATGCCCCTTCCTTCCTGAAACTGTCTCCTGCCATTCTGACTGCAGGTGCTCTGTTGAAACTCTCCAGACGTGCTGCTCAGGGTGCTGGTTGCAGCCGTCATTCTGCATTCGTGTTTGAGGGTATGTGGTTGGTGTCTGTCTCCCCAACTGGTTCCATGGGGCCAGGCACTGCGGTGTTCCTCCCACCCTGTGCATCGTGCCTGGCCCCAACCCACACACTCAGTATGTACCTGCTGACAGTAGGAGTTAATAAACAGAACTGTAGGTTCTGGGGACTTCTGTGGGAGCAGACTTGAGGATTACAGGGACGCGTTTTCAAACAAAACGTGCTTGGTGGCCGCACAAAGGGGAGCACAGCCTGCAGTCTGCATGCATGGTGCATGTGTGGCTATAGGGTGAGTGGTTCATGCCGTCTGTGGTTTTTCATCAAGAGCCGGTGTCATGTGGAAAGTGGGGTGAAGGATCCTTGAATGGGAGGCAGGGAAAGCCCATGGATGTGGACACTTGTGGAATGGAATGAGTTCTTGTCACAGAAACTCACTAATGGTGGGGGGTGTGGTCCTCTCTGTGTGGGGCTGCCCCCCATGCACAGACATGCACAGAACCTGGAAAGCATCCTCAAGGTCCTCGTGGTTTGCTGGAGCCTAATGAAAGCTTCAGTCTTTCCCAAGGAGGGTTATTAAGGGAGGCAAGAGCAGAACTAGAGGACAAGTCATTNAGCAGAACCAGAGGACAAGTCATTAATTACAGCAATGACTGTGACGTCTGTACCCTTCCTGGGGAGGTGGGGGAAGCAGTTCTGCCTGAACTGGGTCCATCAAGGATGACCATGCCTCAGTCCTTCCCTGTGTCTTCACAGTGATCCATTTCTGCTCGGCACCAGAGCACAGATTTGACCCATAATATGGTCCACAATTAAAACATAAAGTAAGTGCCCGGTGCCTCATCCAGTCATCGGTATCCTTTGGAAATATGTTTAGCTGTGACTAACAGAAATCCCAGTGAAAAGTGGCTAAAACAGTCAGAAGTTTGTTTTCTTGTATTGCAAGTTGTCAAGAGGCTTACGAGAGCCGTCACGTACCCAGATTATCCTGTTTTAGTGCTCTGTCACTGCCCTCCCTTGTGTATGGACTTTGGTCACATCTGTTGCACACTGTCACAAGACGGCTGCCATCACTCCACCCATCGACTCATGTTCAGTGGGAAAGAGGGCAGCAGCAAACACACATTTGCATTTTGTACAAGAAAGTAGAAAACTCTCCTGGAAACCTCCTAACTTCTGCTTGCTTCTTACTTTCTGGAACTTTGTCTCATGGCCAGTCCTTGATGCGGTGGGGTGAGAAAATAAATATTTAATGTTCAAGTGTTTCTGTCTCAAGGGAGAAAGGTGTTGGAAGTGACTGTTGTATCAGCTGATGAACATTTTCTACCGACTTATTGGTTAATCCACATTGTCTCTTTTGCTATTTTTTGCAAATGTTTTATACTGGAACCCTGAGGCACAATAACGCCATTCATTCACTCACTCACTCACGCGTCCTTTATTCACATGACAAGTGCTTATCATTGGCCTTGTGCACTTCAGGCCGTGTGCCGGACCGGGGGACTCCACAGCAGACAGGACACGTCTCTTGTTTGACGTCAGGCATCCGTAAAGAGAATGGAGTCGGCTGTTTGCCACGGGGGCCACGGCGAGGACAGTGGAGGACAATCAGGGGAAGTGGACCTAGGGGGGAGGGGGAGGCAAACTTACATTGTTGAGCCGTGTTAGATTCTCTCAAAACAGGCAAAGTTACAGACCTGAGAAACAGTGAGTCAGCCAGGATTGGTGCGTGACAAGGGAGGGGTGAGGACACCCGGGACCTGTTCCCCGCCTCACTCCTGGCAGCCCTGCCCAGGGCAGCTGAGAGAGGGGCCTCCGGGTGCCTGTGTCCCCCTCACATCCTCCGCGCATCAGCGAGGGAGGGAGAGAACCAGGCTGAGGCTCCGGTGCCCGCTTCCTGTCCGCAGGTCCCGCGGGCCAGCCGCTGGGACAGCCCCTGGGGCTGGCACATCTCTCTCCCGCGGCCCCGCAGGTCGGATGCTCACTCACACTTGCGGAGCTGGCTTGAACGGCACACGAAGGCCCGATGGCCAGGCCATCCACGTCTGTGTCCTCGGCCCTGGCGGTTCAGAGCCGGGAGGCTGTCCGTGGGGCCTGCCCACCCGGCGAGGGCTGCCCGGGCCCCTCCAGTGCCTGCGCAGCTGCGAGACGCACGGGAGGCCCGGCCTCCTGCTCCCCGAAGCCCGTGTTTATTTATAGCCCAATTTCTGACACAGACCCCGCCGAAGAACCCATTAAAAATGAGCTCTGATTAATGAATTTTGTACCACGGAGCAGAGCCCTCCCCCGCTATTTCAAACTTCCTGCCAAAACATGACAATACGCTGGAAGCCAATTTATTCACAATAAGCAAACTACAAACCGCGATTAATGAAAAGTCTATTCCTGAGGACACGCGTGTGCAGCTGTGTTCAGGAGCCAGTCCCACCGTGACGGCGCGCACACCGCGGCGGTTCGCACGGCCTCGTTTGAAAGCTGCCAGGGCCGCTGTTTAGACGGAGGCGGACTCGGCACCATGAGGGGTGTGGTGGAGAGCGTCTGCGGGGGGATCCGGTCCACGGGGCTCGGTGGCCAGGCGGGCCTGCCCGCTCCTCCGTCCTTCCCTCCCGTCCTCCCTCTGGTGGGAGCCTCGGAGCTCAGCCCTGGCCTCCAGGGTCCCCGCAGAGGCGTTGCGGTGGGGGTGACTCCTCAACGCGGCCCTGGCCCAGCTTCCCTCCCCAGGCTCGGCTTCAGGGCGACTCCGGCTCTGCCCCTTCCCCGGAGACGGGTCGTGGTCGGGGGCGATTTGCCCCAGACAGCGTGGAGGACGTGTGGCAGGGGCACTCGGTGCTGGGGAGCAAACGCACGCACACACATGTCCCTCACACACAGGACAGAATGCAGTCAAGCTTCCAGACCTGATTTGCAGGAAATACGGGGCTCAGAGAAGCCGTGGTAAGTGGCACCATGAGGATTTTGTCTGCGAAGTGCAGGATACGGGGAGCAGGACGAAAGGCTCAGTTTGCTCCATATATGCCAGTCAGGAGTTGCGGGGGGGGTGGGGGTTTCCAAGAGACAAAAGCAGACTTGGGACAGCTAAATGCAGGGTGGACATTCTTGGGGTCTTCATGGGAACAAATTAAATATAAACATGTATTTATGGAAGTCCAGAAAAATTAATTACTCCTTAGCTGTTCAATGGTATCAGGAAGCTATTAATCATTTCAGTTGTGGTACCATCATTAGCTTACATTTAAGAGTTCAAATTTGGGGGGATATGGATGGAGGATTTAAGGGGGAAGCATGATGATGCGTGGAGTTCATTTGGGACAAACCCAGTGGAGGCAAAGGGAGGCAGGGAGGGGAGTGGGGCCACAGCAGACACCAGACAAGCCACACGCAGTGCCGTCTCTGGGTAGCGGGGCAGGAGCTTCTCTGGATTCTCTCTCCCTTTGTGTCTGCTCGAGAACTTCCACAGTAAAAGTGAATACAACACAAGTGAGTGTTGTGACCCAGGGCCCCCCAGAAGCAGAGGCTGGGGCAAAAGCTTGCCCACCAGGAACACAGCCGCAGGGAGTAGGGCTGAGGGACACGGATGGGAGCAGGGATGTGGGTGCCAGCCAGCTCCCTCCCATGGGACCATCTTCGGGACTTCACTCAAAGCATCTCACAACTGCTTGCTCAGGTGTCTGATTGGGGAGCACTTATGATTCGTCCGCTGGGTCCCATCGGTCAGGGGTGGCCCCCAGATGCTGAGTCCTGGGCCCTTCTACCACACCTGGACCAGTGGCCGGGCCTCCACAGGCACCTCGCACAGTTGAGAAACTCCAGAGCGGGAAGCTAAGTGCTACAGGGATGGAAACGAAGGCACAAGATGGGAACGAGGCCAGGATGCTCGGGCCACACCTGCAAGGGGCTCACNCCTGCAAGGGGCAAGCCCGGACGGAGCGGGGCAGGGCTGTGCTAAGGTGCGGTGCAGGGGCTGCACACGTGTCGCAGAGGGGTCCTACACAGGGAGGACGCAGGAGGGGGGCTGCGTGGTCAGGGACCCCCGCAGGCCCCCTGAGACCTTGCATGTGATTGTGACCTTCTGTGGCAAAATGAACTTTGTGGGTGTGATTACGTGGAGGATGGTGGTACTTGGAGATTATCCAGGGTGACCCAGACTTGTCTGAGGGAATCATGGGGGTCTTTGCAAAACAGAAGCAGGAGACCTGAGAGATAGAGGGTCCTATGATGGAAGCAGAGAGATTTCAAGATGCCGCACTGCTGGCATTGACGTGGAGGCAGGACCAGGCACCCAGGATGCCAGGAAAGAAGTTCGAGGGGCCGGAACAGCCAGGGCGGGAACCACCTGCAGGCTGCAGGAGGAGCCAACCCTGCCGGCCTTCAGGGTAAGCCAAGGACAGCGACTCTGACCCCAGCCAGGACCTTCAGATCATAACCTGGTATTTCCAGCTCTAGAATGGATGGTAGTCTGTCCCCGCAGCTGCAGGGAATGAACGCAGCGGGTGCGGCCTCTCTCTCGCCTGCCAGGCCGGTGTGAAATGCTGCGCTAATGTTTTCTTTGGCATCCCTCCTTGCTCACCGGGCCATGCATTCTTGTATTTATTGGACATTCAGGTTTCCTCTCCTGTGGATTTCTTGTCAAAATATTTAGCCAGGCCTTTCCCCCCCCCCATCATTTAAAATAAATTATTATTTTCTTACTCTGAATATTTTGGGGATCACACTTTGCTCTGGTTCACATTGCAAATGCTCTCTCCCAATTCGTGAAGTTGGCTTGCATCACTCAAATATTTTAAACTTTGTTGTAGTCAAATTTATCAATCTTTTCTCTTAAGAATTTTTTTTTTTACTATCCCAGTGAGATAAAGATATTATTCTATATTTCCCTTCGAAACATTCGCTTTTTCACATTTAGGCCTTTAATCCATCTGGAATATATTTTTGTATATGGTGTTATGTACGGATCTAAATATATTTTTTCCATATGTCTCTCCATTTGTCCGCACACCAGCTATTACGGCCCATCTCCTGCCGTCCTCTTGAGGCACCGCTCCGACCCCACGGACCTGTCTTAGAGCCGCTGTGATTTCCGCGGGGTCAGCCCTGCTGGCCTCTCTCTCGTAGTTACTTATCTGTGTTTGGCCTTGTACTCTGTTATGTGGCTCTGAGAATCAACTGTCAAGCTCTGCTCACTTGGGAGATTTTGTTTGGGATACACTGAATCTGTGCATTCATCTGGCGAAAATTCCCATCTTCCTACTAGGACTTCACCCGCTTTCCTCTCTGGTGTCGTTGGCTGGCTCTTTCTCGTGTCCTTGCCCTGCCAGGAGGTCCCAGGGCTCAGGGCTGAGAGCAGCCAGCCGTGCCCATGCCGAATTAGTGGAGTGTAGACTCCAGCGTGCTTTCTGATCACCTGCAGGCTTATTAGAAATGACACGCAGAACCCTGTCCACGGGGTTTCTGACTCTACTGCACATGTCGGGGGCTGGGAGTCAGTGGTTTCTAAAGCTTTCCAGGTGATACCAGTGTGTGGCCAAGATGGAGAACCAGTGGTTTACAGCATCCTTGGTCCCATCGCAGACTCACTCGGACGGAATCTATAGGGGAGGGCTGCGCATCCCTGTGTCTTATGAGCGTAGCAGGTGCATGGTCTCCTCTGGACCACTGTCTCCTCACCAAGTCGGCGGGAGCGAGCGAGAGCACAGCAGAGACAATACAGTGTCATCAGAGCTTAAACAGGCCAGGTCATCACTTGGCTATTGGATCAAGCAACTGGAAAATCCAGGACTCACAATTTTAGAGGACCCCTAGCTTTCCCTGTGCACTGGTCTGTTCTTCTGTTCGTTGAACCTTTATTGAGTTCCTCCTATGTGTCATGATCTGCTCCCCTATTTTGTTTTCACATAATTTGCCTCAGCTAAGATGACTGAGTTATTAATTTTTGACTCTCCCTCTCTGATACCTCCATAGCCATAGCAGAAAAACAAAGCTAGTTAAATTTCAAGTCAAAATGGAATTTAAAAAATACATGTATAGTAAAAACGAATATCAGGAGCCCTCTCCCCTGTTTGGGCAATGCCTTCTGAGTGTTAATGCATCAAATGATGTTTTTTTCTGGACCTCCCTGCCTGTTCACAGAGGAAAGATAAAAGATAAATTGTCCTCATCGGTAGAGCAGCCCCTGGCACAGCAAGGAGGCCGCTCTGACATGCGGCACTCTATCCTGTACCACTCTCTTCCCAGTGATGGCCCTGCTGACATCTGACATTTCCGAAGGAGAGACAAAGCACGCATTTGCCCTTGCATATCCCAGAGAACGTCTAGAAATCCACACCATCTGCCCCCTCCTTGAGCGCCATAGAACTATAGGTCTTCGTAGCTGGCAGGGCCCCCATTGGTGGTATTGTCTACACTTTCCCACTCCAGAGGAAAAAGCAGCTGATGCTCCAAGAAGGGAGAGGTGTGGCCAGAGGCAGGGCCAAGACGGCCCCAGAGGGCCTGCTCTTTCTCCCCTCCCCACTCTCAGCCAAGTACCGGAGACAGGATCTGTGGACTATGGAGGTGATTCATGCCCTTTCCACCGATGCCATCCGGGCCAAATCGATGTGGCGAAAAGGCAAATGCACACTTTGTGATTTCTGCCAAGACAGCTGAGTTCACAAGCAGTGAGAATGTGTGCACATGGAGATGAACCCATCAGCAGTTCTCGTTCTCCCGGCCTGATCCAGGGTAGTCGAATTTACGGAGTGGCCGAGATTCCCCCTGCGTGATGGAATGCTCACCACCCACTTGCATTTTTCTTCGTTTCCCAGATTTTTATGACAATATTCAAAAATGTACTCGAAGACCAGGGAAATATTTACATCAGAGAAGGGTGTAGTCCACTTACCTGAAAGGTCAGAGAGGTCATGTAAGGCAGAGGGCAAGAAGGATTGGGTCACCTGGGGGAATCATGAGATGAGCAGGGAATGCCTGGTGGGGAAGGAAGAGACAGGATCAGCAGAGGGACCCGGAGCGCCAGGTGCTCAGCAAGGGCGGGAGGCCCTGGGAGCTGGGCTCTGGGCATGAGGAGCAAGTGATAAGAACTCCCTAGCTTGCAGGGGTCCCAGTGACCCCTCTCCTCTGCACTGCAGCTAACAGCTAACAAAAAAGCAGCTTCCCAGTAGCGGGAAGCCCCCGCTGCCAGGACCACCCTGGTTGGAGTAGTGTGCTCTCTAAGGCCGGTCCTAAGGCCGGCCCCTACCAAGCGCTTCGGACAACAGAACCGTGGTTCATCAGTGAGGACTCAGTGAGGCCCCCTACAAAGGCAGCCCGGCGTGGGCACCAAGGGACAGAATATCAGTCACGGGCTCTACTCTGAGAAACCTTATAGCCGGGTTCCTGAGATAGAAAATCCACAAGGCATTTCAATGCCACGATCCTGCTGCCGTGAGGGGCCCCCAGAGGAACCCCCTGCATTTCCAAGGTCTCGAGGATGGTGGGTCTCTCGCGGGCCCCCTAAGGAAAGACGTCGGGGCAGTGGGGGTGTTAGTGAGATTTAGGGCCCGCGGTCGGAGGAAGGGGAGTCGGAGGTGGAGTGACAACCCAGGGGAAATGGTCAGTCCTGACGTCCCCGCGGCCTTGTGGGTGGGGGGACAGACAGAAGAGTGATTGCATCACCCAGAGAAACTGCTGCATGGATCCCAGGTTTCCGCCTTCGGCGCCATCCTCCGGGTACTCCTCACTTTGCTGGCTTTATCAGCAGAAGATCCAATGAGGACGTTTATGAAGACACACACATAATTAATGGGGATAACTCATTAATTTACAAGCCAGCTAATCAATACTGAGGTCAATCCACTTGGGCATCTGCAGGCTCCCGGCCTGTCTCTCCATCACGCTGCCGTATGCTCGGGCCCCACGTCATCAGGTTGCTGGCGGCTGTGAAGTCGACCGTGTTGGTCACCACGGACAAAGCGGATGGATTAATTTCTGCCAACATGGTACTCTTCCAGCGAACGCGGCATATTAATAACCCACGTCCAGAAGATGGCAGTTCCCGTCAGGAAAAAAGATACATTTCTCTCTGGTTTGAAATTTCTAATCTTTCTTTTACCCCGTTTAATTTTCTCGCTTGCTTTTATGTATTTGAAACATAAGGAAAAATTTACTTTGTTTTTTTTAAAATACTTGATCATATCATTCAGAGGGCTCTGGGGAGAGACGAGTGAGGCAGACAGAGAGGTGGCGAGGTGTGCCGAGGGTCCAGGGACACTGTGAGAAGATCCTGCTTGCCAGGGAGGTTTTAGGTCCGATGGAAGCCAGACCAGTAAGGAAACGAATGAACCGGGCCAGGTGGCATCGGGGCCGATGGGCCAGCCCTTGGCTCCTCTCAGTGAGGCCCCTTCATGGGGCTCAGGTGGTCGCTGCTTTTAAAGATTCCCAAAGGTTTTCAAGAAAAGCCAAATCTCTGGGTGAGGCAGTTCCATCAGACGGACTTCTTAGCTGTAGGCGACAGAACGCCATTGTAGGAGCCTGGGTGGGGTGTAGCATCTGCCGGAAAGCCGGGGAATCCAGCCTGATGCCACGGAGCCAGGCCAGAGCCATCTGGGGACAACTCCACCGCGTGGAGGCTGGGCTGACCTGTGCCATCCAGGCCCCTCCCTGCACCTGCGATGCCAGGGGCCCGACACAGCACAAGGGACCACGACCACGCCTGCACTGCCCCCCGCCCGGCAGGACTTGAGGCCATCTGCTCGGTAGCCGCTGGGCTGCCTGCGGCACCACGGTTGGCCACGCGGCTGGCCACAGTTGCTGCCTCTACAGTAACCTGTTTGCACACTGGTGTCTTACCTCATGCACCCCGTGCCCTTCACAGCACCCTGCCTGGGGCTTGGCACAACACTCGAGGGGCTCCGAAGCAAAGTGAAGGAGGCCTGGAGGAGGTGGGTGCGCTCTCCCCGCCTCACCTCCTGTACCCCGACGGCCTGAGCTGCTCTCTGTTCTCACACACGACCTTCTCTTTGACAGGCATTCCCTCCAAAGCTTACCAACGCTCTCAGAAATACCTTGTACCCTGAGAGAACAATTTAAACTGAGCTGACTCATTTTAGGAGCTGTTTAGGAAAGAACTTTGTTCTTCTCAATTATGTATGTTGCAGCATTTGGAAGAAAGGGGTGACTGATATTTCCTGTCCTTCAGTCAGGAGGGAGTGTCTGCTGGGTCCAGGATTTTCCTGGGGCCCCAACCTGGTCTGGTTTTTGTTCATCTATGTAACCCCAGAAAGGATCCCAGTGTCTTGAGAATGCTGGTGTGCAGTGAACATTTGACAAGTGAATGAAGAATGACCCCATGAATTAATGGGTGAGTGTAACTGGCCCTCCCTTTCATGATTCAAGAGCTTTCCCAGGTGGGTTCCTTGGTCTTTCTTCTTCTCGTCAGGTTTAGTCAAATAAGCAAGTTCCAAGTTGAATTCCAGCCCATAAAACTCAGGTGTACAAGGAAGGCCTTGACTTACCTTCAAACTAACTCAATTTCTGGGTCAGTTGCCCATTTTTGCAAGAGGCGGAGGGTAAATGTCAGTTGGCTCAGGGTCCCCATTCTCCCCAACCTGTGTCTGGTCTGCATCTCACACAGACCCATCCACTGAGCTCCGAGGTGCTGCTCCCTTCCTTCTCGGGGGCATCATGGTGTGTTGGGACCCCCGAATGAAGTCCATGGGGGGTGTGATACCCTCAGAAGCCCAGGGAAATCATCCAGCATCCAAGGGGCTGCTTGATGCATGCTGGCCATGTTGGGGCCACCCAGCTAGATAGAGGGCCCTCTGGGGTCAAACCAATTTCCTAGGTCCCACCTAAAGTTGGTATAGTGTCCTCTGCATTTTGTCCCTACAATGGCTCTGAGAGCTCTGTCATCCACAGACCAGAGTCAGCTCTCAGGGCTTCCCACCCTGGGGAAACCCCCCTCTCTCCTTTCTGACTCCCCGTCTGTCTTTCTCCTCTTGATCCCGGATGGGGCGTCTCCATTATCTGGAGGCAGGAAAGCTGGTTCCGGCTAAGACCATATCCTGAGTCATCTCACTGACTGATTCGACAATTACGTATGGAAGGGCACCCTAGATGCGCATGTGTTGGGGACACAGAGATTGTGGGGATGAAACAGACAAAGAGCCCCAGACACAACTTACAAAGACAGGGGCACCCCAGATGGCTGTGGGTTCTGGGCAGAGCATTTAAATCAGGCAAAGGGACCTTAAAGGCAGGGTGTCGAGGGAAGGACCTTCTGTGAGGATCCCTCTACATTGAGGAGGCCCCAGGGGTGGGTGATTTCAGAGAGCAGTAGGTGGAGACACAGAGCCCTGAGGGGCTGATTCTGGGGCTTGGGGGGCTTGGAGGATTGCATGTTAAATGTAAAGAGAAGTCATCACAAAGTTTGAGGCTGGAACAGGGCCTGGTTGAATTACCTAAAACAACTTTATTGAAATATCTGTGCATAAAATAAAATGCATGGATCTTAAGAGTGCAGTTTAATGAGTGTGACAAGTGTGTGCACCGGTGAAATCTCCCCTCCGGTCGGGAGAAAGAGAGGTCGATCCCTCCAGAATATTCCCAGAATATTCGCAGTGGGCAGCTGCCCCACACAGCCTAGGCAGGCCTTGATCTGCTCTTAGCACCTGGATTAGTGTCCCCTGTTTGGGAACTTTATAGGATTGGAATCATACAGAATGTGCTTTTATGTGTCCTGCTTCCTCCGTGAACCTGGTGTTTCTGATCTCCATGCGTGTCCTTGGGGGATCAGTGTGGTTCCTTATTTCACCGCTAAGGAGACTCCCAGCGGATGAAGGCACCACCATATATTCATCTAACATCTGCTGTTAGACCTCCTTTTGAATAGTTCTTGACTATCACAGAGAAAACTGTAAATATTGGCATGCCAGTCTTTGTATGGGTATGTATTTGCGTGTTTCTTGATTGGATATTCAGGAACAGAAACTCTGAGGCCAAGCATAAGACGTGTTTCATGTAAAAACCGCGAATCAGGCTTCCCCATCGAATGTACTGCCTCACTCCCCCGCCAGCAGCAGTGAGGGTTTCGGGCACCTGCGGGGTTGCCAGAGTCTGGGTGCTCGTGTGCCGTGCCCGGGAGCTGTTGGACAGAATCGCAGAGGGCCAGGCTCCGAGCCCCTGCAGAGACTTCACACGTACCGCCCTCCCCCAGCCCCTGCCAGTCCTCCTGCACCAGCGCTTCCCGAGGTGGGGGGCCATGCACACCTGCCCTTTTGCGGAAATGCCCTTACTTGGTGCGCAGGAAGGGCGTGGAACAGGATGGGGAGGAAGCAGCCCCCCTTCCGTTCTTTGCAAAGCTCCTGCACACTCGAGAAGGTACTGCTTGAAAACATCTTCCTAACCCTCGCTAATCTCCTTTTTAAAGTTTAACGTTGTAAAGAGGTAGTTGGGAGAAATGATACGGAGAGACCTCCTGTACGCCTGCCTGGATTCCCCCAACGGCAGCCTCGTGCGAATCCGGAGCGCATAACCCGATTGCCTTCTACAACAAAGAGAAAGCGCGCCAGGCCCCAGCTCAGAGCCTTTGTTACGTAGCTAAGATTTAATAAGTATTTTATTTTATTACACTTCGTTTGAAAGGTTACATTCTGGGGCGCCTGGGTGGCACAGCGGTTAAGCATCTGCCTTCAGCTCAGGGCGTGATCCTGGCGTTCTGGGATCGAGCCCCACGTCAGGCTCCTCAGCTATGAGCCTGCTTCTTCCTCTCCCACTCCCACTGCTTGTGTTCCCTCTCTCGCTGGCTGTCTCTATCTCTGTCGAATAAATAAATAAAAAATCTTTAAAAAAAAAAAAAAAAAAGAAAGGTTACATTCTATTTATAAAAAATGAAACTGGTTTTCCATTTACCATAATAATAAAAGTTTTATTACTAAATAAATTGATTTAAATTTAAAATTGAGTTATTTTAGACAATATGTTACAGAAATGATAGTGCTAGCCGTATGCAGATATAGGAAATCGTGAAAGAGAATAATATATAATGAATTTAGGGAAACACTGAAACGATAGTATCAGAGTGTTTTTCCCAGACCCTTCCGCTTCTGCATTGAGCAACTACTATGAATTGAATACACCCTGAGCAAACCCATCCATTCACGCCCTTCATTCAAACAGCAAACGCTGACTGAGAGCCTCCTGATGTAAAGGGTCCAGCGGGCCCTCCAGGCAACACGAACGCAGGGAGGGTCAGGCAACGTTTTACCACGTGACTCGTAGCCTGGCAGAAGGACAAGCACTCCGTTCATAAATATTTATGGGCACCCAGGGGTGAGGCAGGCGGGCGGCGTGTCCCACAGGCAGGTCAGGGAGGGTCTAGCAGAGGAGGGCCATGGGCGCCGAGGCTGAAATAATGAGCACACGGAGGGATGGGGGCAGCAATCCCGGCAAGCGCCAAGACCCGCGAGGGGAGACTGGGACGTGTGTGATCGCGGCCTGGTGGTTAGAACACAGGGAAGAAGCACCCAGTGTCTGAACGATCCGGAGGCTGGGTGTGAGGTGAGGAGCAAGGCTGGAGACGAGGACACCTATGTTGGATGAGCGCAGATCAGGGTGGCACACTTCATTCATTCACTGCTGGCCGGCCGCACTCATTCCTCTCATGCCGCCGGGTGTCAGATACGGTGTCAGACACGCGGGACGTGAGCATCGATCCAGCCCCTGTTCTTAATGGAGGCACGGTCTAAAGAAGGCGACAGGGACATGGTGAAACCATCGTACTCCTTGAGCTAGATGCTGACACATGTTCATTCATCCGACAGACATTCTCTGGGCACCTGCTGCCGTGGCCGGCGGTGTGCCATGGGGAGTGGGGGCGCGATGCAGCCTGACGCGGGCCCTTGCCTCACAGAGCCTGCAGGCTCGCCTGATGCACCGCACAGAGAAAGAGCAGGTGCCGCTCCTGGGCCTCAGGGGGCCCAAGAGAGCAAGTTCTGGAAGGAAGCAAGGCTTGAGGAAGAGTAGGAACATTCTAGATCAACAAGAAGCGGGAAGAAGTTCCAAGGAACAGAAGGTATGACATGGAGCACGCGACCGTGGGGTGGGCCAGCCGTTTAAGAAGGAGCCGATCTGGCCTCCATACTGTCTCATGTCTCCAGGAAAGGTGTTCCTCGGTGCCCCCACAGCATCGCTTCACAGGGAGCATTTGGAAGCCACCAGAACACCCATCGGAGCCTGGCTAACTAGCGTCCACACAGGCGGCACCACCGGGAGCTTCTCAGCTCAGCACCTGCCGCTGAGGGCTGGATGGTGCTCCATCGTGGGGCTGTCCTGGGCCCTGGAGGAGGTTCAGCGGCACCCCTGACCTCCCCCCTGCCAGCAGCATCGCCTCGGCATCGTGACGGCCGAAAATGTCCCCAGATATCCCCAAGTGGGCCGTGTTGTGGGGATGGAAGCAAAATACTGCCAGGACGAGAACTGCTGATCCTAACAGTACCAAGCATCATTCATGGACCAAAGGAAGACGATATCTTAATTCCTAACCCACGTAAAAAAGACAAGTCTACGTCTGTGTGCCCATCTCGTGGCTACACTCCTTGAAGACGGACTGGCCTGGCTCTTCCAGGTTAAAGATCGCCAGGAGGAGGAGAGAGTCATGTTCANCTGGCATTGACGTGGAGGCAGGACCAGGCACCCAGGATGCCAGGAAAGAAGTTCGAGGGGCCGGAACAGCCAGGGCGGGAACCACCTGCAGGCTGCAGGAGGAGCCAACCCTGCCGGCCTTCAGGGTAAGCCAAGGACAGCGACTCTGACCCCAGCCAGGACCTTCAGATCATAACCTGGTATTTCCAGCTCTAGAATGGATGGTAGTCTGTCCCCGCAGCTGCAGGGAATGAACGCAGCGGGTGCGGCCTCTCTCTCGCCTGCCAGGCCGGTGTGAAATGCTGCGCTAATGTTTTCTTTGGCATCCCTCCTTGCTCACCGGGCCATGCATTCTTGTATTTATTGGACATTCAGGTTTCCTCTCCTGTGGATTTCTTGTCAAAATATTTAGCCAGGCCTTTCCCCCCCCCCATCATTTAAAATAAATTATTATTTTCTTACTCTGAATATTTTGGGGATCACACTTTGCTCTGGTTCACATTGCAAATGCTCTCTCCCAATTCGTGAAGTTGGCTTGCATCACTCAAATATTTTAAACTTTGTTGTAGTCAAATTTATCAATCTTTTCTCTTAAGAATTTTTTTTTTTACTATCCCAGTGAGATAAAGATATTATTCTATATTTCCCTTCGAAACATTCGCTTTTTCACATTTAGGCCTTTAATCCATCTGGAATATATTTTTGTATATGGTGTTATGTACGGATCTAAATATATTTTTTCCATATGTCTCTCCATTTGTCCGCACACCAGCTATTACGGCCCATCTCCTGCCGTCCTCTTGAGGCACCGCTCCGACCCCACGGACCTGTCTTAGAGCCACTGTGATTTCCGCGGGGTCAGCCCTGCTGGCCTCTCTCTCGTAGTTACTTATCTGTGTTTGGCCTTGTACTCTGTTATGTGGCTCTGAGAATCAACTGTCAAGCTCTGCTCACTTGGGAGATTTTGTTTGGGATACACTGAATCTGTGCATTCATCTGGCGAAAATTCCCATCTTCCTACTAGGACTTCACCCGCTTTCCTCTCTGGTGTCGTTGGCTGGCTCTTTCTCGTGTCCTTGCCCTGCCAGGAGGTCCCAGGGCTCAGGGCTGAGAGCAGCCAGCCGTGCCCATGCCGAATTAGTGGAGTGTAGACTCCAGCGTGCTTTCTGATCACCTGCAGGCTTATTAGAAATGACACGCAGAACCCTGTCCACGGGGTTTCTGACTCTACTGCACATGTCGGGGGCTGGGAGTCAGTGGTTTCTAAAGCTTTCCAGGTGATACCAGTGTGTGGCCAAGATGGAGAACCAGTGGTTTACAGCATCCTTGGTCCCATCGCAGACTCACTCGGACGGAATCTATAGGGGAGGGCTGCGCATCCCTGTGTCTTATGAGCGTAGCAGGTGCATGGTCTCCTCTGGACCACTGTCTCCTCACCAAGTCGGCGGGAGCGAGCGAGAGCACAGCAGAGACAATACAGTGTCATCAGAGCTTAAACAGGCCAGGTCATCACTTGGCTATTGGATCAAGCAACTGGAAAATCCAGGACTCACAATTTTAGAGGACCCCTAGCTTTCCCTGTGCACTGGTCTGTTCTTCTGTTCGTTGAACCTTTATTGAGTTCCTCCTATGTGTCATGATCTGCTCCCCTATTTTGTTTTCACATAATTTGCCTCAGCTAAGATGACTGAGTTATTAATTTTTGACTCTCCCTCTCTGATACCTCCATAGCCATAGCAGAAAAACAAAGCTAGTTAAATTTCAAGTCAAAATGGAATTTAAAAAATACATGTATAGTAAAAACGAATATCAGGAGCCCTCTCCCCTGTTTGGGCAATGCCTTCTGAGTGTTAATGCATCAAATGATGTTTTTTTCTGGACCTCCCTGCCTGTTCACAGAGGAAAGATAAAAGATAAATTGTCCTCATCGGTAGAGCAGCCCCTGGCACAGCAAGGAGGCCGCTCTGACATGCGGCACTCTATCCTGTACCACTCTCTTCCCAGTGATGGCCCTGCTGACATCTGACATTTCCGAAGGAGAGACAAAGCACGCATTTGCCCTTGCATATCCCAGAGAACGTCTAGAAATCCACACCATCTGCCCCCTCCTTGAGCGCCATAGAACTATAGGTCTTCGTAGCTGGCAGGGCCCCCATTGGTGGTATTGTCTACACTTTCCCACTCCAGAGGAAAAAGCAGCTGATGCTCCAAGAAGGGAGAGGTGTGGCCAGAGGCAGGGCCAAGACGGCCCCAGAGGGCCTGCTCTTTCTCCCCTCCCCACTCTCAGCCAAGTACCGGAGACAGGATCTGTGGACTATGGAGGTGATTCATGCCCTTTCCACCGATGCCATCCGGGCCAAATCGATGTGGCGAAAAGGCAAATGCACACTTTGTGATTTCTGCCAAGACAGCTGAGTTCACAAGCAGTGAGAATGTGTGCACATGGAGATGAACCCATCAGCAGTTCTCGTTCTCCCGGCCTGATCCAGGGTAGTCGAATTTACGGAGTGGCCGAGATTCCCCCTGCGTGATGGAATGCTCACCACCCACTTGCATTTTTCTTCGTTTCCCAGATTTTTATGACAATATTCAAAAATGTACTCGAAGACCAGGGAAATATTTACATCAGAGAAGGGTGTAGTCCACTTACCTGAAAGGTCAGAGAGGTCATGTAAGGCAGAGGGCAAGAAGGATTGGGTCACCTGGGGGAATCATGAGATGAGCAGGGAATGCCTGGTGGGGAAGGAAGAGACAGGATCAGCAGAGGGACCCGGAGTGCCAGGTGCTCAGCAAGGGCGGGAGGCCCTGGGAGCTGGGCTCTGGGCATGAGGAGCAAGTGATAAGAACTCCCTAGCTTGCAGGGGTCCCAGTGACCCCTCTCCTCTGCACTGCAGCTAACAGCTAACAAAAAAGCAGCTTCCCAGTAGCGGGAAGCCCCCGCTGCCAGGACCACCCTGGTTGGAGTAGTGTGCTCTCTAAGGCCGGTCCTAAGGCCGGCCCCTACCAAGCGCTTCGGACAACAGAACCGTGGTTCATCAGTGAGGACTCAGTGAGGCCCCCTACAAAGGCAGCCCGGCGTGGGCACCAAGGGACAGAATATCAGTCACGGGCTCTACTCTGAGAAACCTTATAGCCGGGTTCCTGAGATAGAAAATCCACAAGGCATTTCAATGCCACGATCCTGCTGCCGTGAGGGGCCCCCAGAGGAACCCCCTGCATTTCCAAGGTCTCGAGGATGGTGGGTCTCTCGCGGGCCCCCTAAGGAAAGACGTCGGGGCAGTGGGGGTGTTAGTGAGATTTAGGGCCCGCGGTCGGAGGAAGGGGAGTCGGAGGTGGAGTGACAACCCAGGGGAAATGGTCAGTCCTGACGTCCCCGCGGCCTTGTGGGTGGGGGGACAGACAGAAGAGTGATTGCATCACCCAGAGAAACTGCTGCATGGATCCCAGGTTTCCGCCTTCGGTGCCATCCTCCGGGTACTCCTCACTTTGCTGGCTTTATCAGCAGAAGATCCAATGAGGACGTTTATGAAGACACACACATAATTAATGGGGATAACTCATTAATTTACAAGCCAGCTAATCAATACTGAGGTCAATCCACTTGGGCATCTGCAGGCTCCCGGCCTGTCTCTCCATCACGCTGCCGTATGCTCGGGCCCCACGTCATCAGGTTGCTGGCGGCTGTGAAGTCGACCGTGTTGGTCACCACGGACAAAGCGGATGGATTAATTTCTGCCAACATGGTACTCTTCCAGCGAACGCGGCATATTAATAACCCACGTCCAGAAGATGGCAGTTCCCGTCAGGAAAAAAGATATATTTCTCTCTGGTTTGAAATTTCTAATCTTTCTTTTACCCCGTTTAATTTTCTCGCTTGCTTTTATGTATTTGAAACATAAGGAAAAATTTACTTTGTTTTTTTTAAAATACTTGATCATATCATTCAGAGGGCTCTGGGGAGAGACGAGTGAGGCAGACAGAGAGGTGGCGAGGTGTGCCGAGGGTCCAGGGACACTGTGAGAAGATCCTGCTTGCCAGGGAGGTTTTAGGTCCGATGGAAGCCAGACCAGTAAGGAAACGAATGAACCGGGCCAGGTGGCATCGGGGCCGATGGGCCAGCCCTTGGCTCCTCTCAGTGAGGCCCCTTCATGGGGCTCAGGTGGTCGCTGCTTTTAAAGATTCCCAAAGGTTTTCAAGAAAAGCCAAATCTCTGGGTGAGGCAGTTCCATCAGACGGACTTCTTAGCTGTAGGCGACAGAACGCCATTGTAGGAGCCTGGGTGGGGTGTAGCATCTGCCGGAAAGCCGGGGAATCCAGCCTGATGCCACGGAGCCAGGCCAGAGCCATCTGGGGACAACTCCACCGCGTGGAGGCTGGGCTGACCTGTGCCATCCAGGCCCCTCCCTGCACCTGCGATGCCAGGGGCCCGACACAGCACAAGGGACCACGACCACGCCTGCACTGCCCCCCGCCCGGCAGGACTTGAGGCCATCTGCTCGGTAGCCGCTGGGCTGCCTGCGGCACCACGGTTGGCCACGCGGCTGGCCACAGTTGCTGCCTCTACAGTAACCTGTTTGCACACTGGTGTCTTACCTCATGCACCCCGTGCCCTTCACAGCACCCTGCCTGGGGCTTGGCACAACACTCGAGGGGCTCCGAAGCAAAGTGAAGGAGGCCTGGAGGAGGTGGGTGCGCTCTCCCCGCCTCACCTCCTGTACCCCGACGGCCTGAGCTGCTCTCTGTTCTCACACACGACCTTCTCTTTGACAGGCATTCCCTCCAAAGCTTACCAAGGCTCTCAGAAATACCTTGTACCCTGAGAGAACAATTTAAACTGAGCTGACTCATTTTAGGAGCTGTTTAGGAAAGAACTTTGTTCTTCTCAATTATGTATGTTGCAGCATTTGGAAGAAAGGGGTGACTGATATTTCCTGTCCTTCAGTCAGGAGGGAGTGTCTGCTGGGTCCAGGATTTTCCTGGGGCCCCAACCTGGTCTGGTTTTTGTTCATCTATGTAACCCCAGAAAGGATCCCAGTGTCTTGAGAATGCTGGTGTGCAGTGAACATTTGACAAGTGAATGAAGAATGACCCCATGAATTAATGGGTGAGTGTAACTGGCCCTCCCTTTCATGATTCAAGAGCTTTCCCAGGTGGGTTCCTTGGTCTTTCTTCTTCTCGTCAGGTTTAGTCAAATAAGCAAGTTCCAAGTTGAATTCCAGCCCATAAAACTCAGGTGTACAAGGAAGGCCTTGACTTACCTTCAAACTAACTCAATTTCTGGGTCAGTTGCCCATTTTTGCAAGAGGCGGAGGGTAAATGTCAGTTGGCTCAGGGTCCCCATTCTCCCCAACCTGTGTCTGGTCTGCATCTCACACAGACCCATCCACTGAGCTCCGAGGTGCTGCTCCCTTCCTTCTCGGGGGCATCATGGTGTGTTGGGACCCCCGAATGAAGTCCATGGGGGGTGTGATACCCTCAGAAGCCCAGGGAAATCATCCAGCATCCAAGGGGCTGCTTGATGCATGCTGGCCATGTTGGGGCCACCCAGCTAGATAGAGGGCCCTCTGGGGTCAAACCAATTTCCTAGGTCCCACCTAAAGTTGGTATAGTGTCCTCTGCATTTTGTCCCTACAATGGCTCTGAGAGCTCTGTCATCCACAGACCAGAGTCAGCTCTCAGGGCTTCCCACCCTGGGGAAACCCCCCTCTCTCCTTTCTGACTCCCCGTCTGTCTTTCTCCTCTTGATCCCGGATGGGGCGTCTCCATTATCTGGAGGCAGGAAAGCTGGTTCCGGCTAAGACCATATCCTGAGTCATCTCACTGACTGATTCGACAATTACGTATGGAAGGGCACCCTAGATGCGCATGTGTTGGGGACACAGAGATTGTGGGGATGAAACAGACAAAGAGCCCCAGACACAACTTACAAAGACAGGGGCACCCCAGATGGCTGTGGGTTCTGGGCAGAGCATTTAAATCAGGCAAAGGGACCTTAAAGGCAGGGTGTCGAGGGAAGGACCTTCTGTGAGGATCCCTCTACATTGAGGAGGCCCCAGGGGTGGGTGATTTCAGAGAGCAGTAGGTGGAGACACAGAGCCCTGAGGGGCTGATTCTGGGGCTTGGGGGGCTTGGAGGATTGCATGTTAAATGTAAAGAGAAGTCATCACAAAGTTTGAGGCTGGAACAGGGCCTGGTTGAATTACCTAAAACAACTTTATTGAAATATCTGTGCATAAAATAAAATGCATGGATCTTAAGAGTGCAGTTTAATGAGTGTGACAAGTGTGTGCACCGGTGAAATCTCCCCTCCGGTCGGGAGAAAGAGAGGTCGATCCCTCCAGAATATTCCCAGAATATTCGCAGTGGGCAGCTGCCCCACACAGCCTAGGCAGGCCTTGATCTGCTCTTAGCACCTGGATTAGTGTCCCCTGTTTGGGAACTTTATAGGATTGGAATCATACAGAATGTGCTTTTATGTGTCCTGCTTCCTCCGTGAACCTGGTGTTTCTGATCTCCATGCGTGTCCTTGGGGGATCAGTGTGGTTCCTTATTTCACCGCTAAGGAGACTCCCAGCGGATGAAGGCACCACCATATATTCATCTAACATCTGCTGTTAGACCTCCTTTTGAATAGTTCTTGACTATCACAGAGAAAACTGTAAATATTGGCATGCCAGTCTTTGTATGGGTATGTATTTGCGTGTTTCTTGATTGGATATTCAGGAACAGAAACTCTGAGGCCAAGCATAAGACGTGTTTCATGTAAAAACCGCGAATCAGGCTTCCCCATCGAATGTACTGCCTCACTCCCCCGCCAGCAGCAGTGAGGGTTTCGGGCACCTGCGGGGTTGCCAGAGTCTGGGTGCTCGTGTGCCGTGCCCGGGAGCTGTTGGACAGAATCGCAGAGGGCCAGGCTCCGAGCCCCTGCAGAGACTTCACACGTACCGCCCTCCCCCAGCCCCTGCCAGTCCTCCTGCACCAGCGCTTCCCGAGGTGGGGGGCCATGCACACCTGCCCTTTTGCGGAAATGCCCTTACTTGGTGCGCAGGAAGGGCGTGGAACAGGATGGGGAGGAAGCAGCCCCCCTTCCGTTCTTTGCAAAGCTCCTGCACACTCGAGAAGGTACTGCTTGAAAACATCTTCCTAACCCTCGCTAATCTCCTTTTTAAAGTTTAACGTTGTAAAGAGGTAGTTGGGAGAAATGATACGGAGAGACCTCCTGTACGCCTGCCTGGATTCCCCCAACGGCAGCCTCGTGCGAATCCGGAGCGCATAACCCGATTGCCTTCTACAACAAAGAGAAAGCGCGCCAGGCCCCAGCTCAGAGCCTTTGTTACGTAGCTAAGATTTAATAAGTATTTTATTTTATTACACTTCGTTTGAAAGGTTACATTCTGGGGCGCCTGGGTGGCACAGCGGTTAAGCATCTGCCTTCAGCTCAGGGCGTGATCCTGGCGTTCTGGGATCGAGCCCCACGTCAGGCTCCTCAGCTATGAGCCTGCTTCTTCCTCTCCCACTCCCACTGCTTGTGTTCCCTCTCTCGCTGGCTGTCTCTATCTCTGTCGAATAAATAAATAAAAAATCTTTAAAAAAAAAAAAAAAAAAGAAAGGTTACATTCTATTTATAAAAAATGAAACTGGTTTTCCATTTACCATAATAATAAAAGTTTTATTACTAAATAAATTGATTTAAATTTAAAATTGAGTTATTTTAGACAATATGTTACAGAAATGATAGTGCTAGCCGTATGCAGATATAGGAAATCGTGAAAGAGAATAATATATAATGAATTTAGGGAAACACTGAAACGATAGTATCAGAGTGTTTTTCCCAGACCCTTCCGCTTCTGCATTGAGCAACTACTATGAATTGAATACACCCTGAGCAAACCCATCCATTCACGCCCTTCATTCAAACAGCAAACGCTGACTGAGAGCCTCCTGATGTAAAGGGTCCAGCGGGCCCTCCAGGCAACACGAACGCAGGGAGGGTCAGGCAACGTTTTACCACGTGACTCGTAGCCTGGCAGAAGGACAAGCACTCCGTTCATAAATATTTATGGGCACCCAGGGGTGAGGCAGGCGGGCGGCGTGTCCCACAGGCAGGTCAGGGAGGGTCTAGCAGAGGAGGGCCATGGGCGCCGAGGCTGAAATAATGAGCACACGGAGGGATGGGGGCAGCAATCCCGGCAAGCGCCAAGACCCGCGAGGGGAGACTGGGACGTGTGTGATCGCGGCCTGGTGGTTAGAACACAGGGAAGAAGCACCCAGTGTCTGAACGATCCGGAGGCTGGGTGTGAGGTGAGGAGCAAGGCTGGAGACGAGGACACCTATGTTGGATGAGCGCAGATCAGGGTGGCACACTTCATTCATTCACTGCTGGCCGGCCGCACTCATTCCTCTCATGCCGCCGGGTGTCAGATACGGTGTCAGACACGCGGGACGTGAGCATCGATCCAGCCCCTGTTCTTAATGGAGGCACGGTCTAAAGAAGGCGACAGGGACATGGTGAAACCATCGTACTCCTTGAGCTAGATGCTGACACATGTTCATTCATCCGACAGACATTCTCTGGGCACCTGCTGCCGTGGCCGGCGGTGTGCCATGGGGAGTGGGGGCGCGATGCAGCCTGACGCGGGCCCTTGCCTCACAGAGCCTGCAGGCTCGCCTGATGCACCGCACAGAGAAAGAGCAGGTGCCGCTCCTGGGCCTCAGGGGGCCCAAGAGAGCAAGTTCTGGAAGGAAGCAAGGCTTGAGGAAGAGTAGGAACATTCTAGATCAACAAGAAGCGGGAAGAAGTTCCAAGGAACAGAAGGTATGACATGGAGCACGCGACCGTGGGGTGGGCCAGCCGTTTAAGAAGGAGCCGATCTGGCCTCCATACTGTCTCATGTCTCCAGGAAAGGTGTTCCTCGGTGCCCCCACAGCATCGCTTCACAGGGAGCATTTGGAAGCCACCAGAACACCCATTGGAGCCTAGCTAACTAGCGTCCACACAGGCGGCACCACCGGGAGCTTCTCAGCTCAGCACCTGCCGCTGAGGGCTGGATGGTGCTCCATCGTGGGGCTGTCCTGGGCCCTGGAGGAGGTTCAGCGGCACCCCTGACCTCCCCCCTGCCAGCAGCATCGCCTCGGCATCGTGACGGCCGAAAATGTCCCCAGATATCCCCAAGTGGGCCGTGTTGTGGGGATGGAAGCAAAATACTGCCAGGACGAGAACTGCTGATCCTAACAGTACCAAGCATCATTCATGGACCAAAGGAAGACGATATCTTAATTCCTAACCCACGTAAAAAAGACAAGTCTACGTCTGTGTGCCCATCTCGTGGCTACACTCCTTGAAGATGGACTGGCCTGGCTCTTCCAGGTTAAAGATCGCCAGGAGGAGGAGAGAGTCACGTTCGAAGGGGTTTTAAGGCTTCACTCCGCACACCCCTGCAGTGCATGACCTTTCATAATGAGAAGGCTTACGTGTATTAATCGTGTAGCTGAAGAAATGTAAGTGTGTGCTCTTCTTACGGGATTAATTCCCTCTTCCTGCCAGAGAGGGCCCTAATGGGGGACGGCGGTGGTGAGAAGGGGACACTCACAGTGTCTGTGTGAGTCCCCGAGGTGCAAAGGAGAAAAGAGCACCAACTTGAGGGGAAGCGTCCTGGTTATTGCCCCTGTACTAGGAAAACCGGCCGAGAGGTCAGAAGTAAAAATCTTAGTAAATATGTACACTGGGAAAATCATTTGGGAAAAAATATTCGGCTGTTTTCCAAATGTGTTTAATTTCTCAAGTTAAAAAGTCCTTCAGTGCAAAACACAAAAAAAGGAAAACAAGCAAAAGAAAAGGGAGTTATTTTAATTCATCCACTGGAAATTCCGAGGGGAAAGGGTGGGTTCAGATCCTGGGCAGGGTTCAAGGCCCAGCTCTGCCCCCAGCTGTCCGGGCCTTAGTGAGGCCTCCGTGTCTCTGGACTGCCATTTCCAGGTGGAGAGGCTGTCAGCCCAGGTCCGCCGGGGACCTTCCTGCAGGCCGACATTGAGTAAATCCGAGTCCATAGCGACCCATCCTCCAGCTGAACCCAGAGTCTCTGTGTAATTTAGAAAAGGCCTCGTCCCGTCCGCAGGGGCATTTGTGCCGGCAGACCACACAGGGCTGGGTAATCAGGGTTTGCAGGAGGGACGGGGAGTGAACAGAAACAACAGGACGTTCACGCTCCGCCCCAGAATAGCCAGGAATCAGCACTGCAAAGGGAGCCACAGGCTCCCCGCCCGCTTCTCTTCTCGGGGTGCAGGGCTGCCTCCCATACTAGTCCCATGGCCCCAAACTAGGTGTTTCCTGCTCTCACATTCAGCCTTTCTCTCCCTTGAGATAATTTCCCAATAGACCAGGGGCTTCTCCAGGGCAGAGCTGGCTCTCACTGATCACTGTGTCCTTGGATGATGCATGATGGCCGATGCTGTCACAGGTCGCGTGCCCGGGTCCCCCAAGTGCACACGGTGAAGCTCTAACCCCAGCAGGATGGGATCAGGAGAGGGGGTCTTTGGGAGGTGATCAGGGGCAGATGAGTCAGGAGGGTGGAGGCCCCGTGACGGGATCAGTGGCCCAGCAGAAGAGCTGGAGACACCCGAGCTTCCTCTCTGGGCCGGGAGGACTCTGTGAGAAGGGAGCTGCCTGCCGGGAAGCAGGCCCTCATCCAGGACTGAATCCGCCGGCACCTTGACCTCAGCCTTCCAGCCGTGAGTACTGTGCAAAGCAATCATGTGTTGTTCAAGCCGCCCATTCGATGGCATTTTGTTAGAGCAGCTGGGGCTGAGACAGGAGCTAAGCCGTGCACTGCTGGGGGGACCCAGGACCACGTTCCCCACAACGGACAGAGCCAGACACCGCCTGCAAACAAAGAAAACAAATAGACTGCCGAATCCACGGGTATCTTCTGGCGCAGATGATTTCTTTGTTCTTGAGAGTCTAAAACCAGATGAAAATATTCCCAGTTAAATTTATAAGGTTGGAATAACCCTGACACCAAAACAAGATAAGGATAGAGCAACACCAGGCAAATTTAGCTCTCAGTGAATGAAGATGCAAAGTGTATTCATAAGATATCTGTTAGTTCCATTAAGCAATAAAATATCTAACACACACACTGACCTATAGACTTCATTCCAGAAATGAAGTCATAGCAACAAGGTATCTACGGGAATGTTAACAGCCAGAGAAGAGCAGAGCTGTCACGGGGACAGGTGCCAAGAAGGACCTGATGACATGCGACGGCAGGAGATACCCATTCCGGACGCTGTTTTAGGACAACAGCAGTAAAAGTAAACTTCTTCAGCTTGTCAGAAACAGCTACCTAAAAACATCATCTGGAATGATGCCTGCCTAGGAGACAGTCTGAGTGATTCGTGCCAGGAAAGCGCGGGGCCCCTAAGCCAACATTACGGGATCAGCTTTTCCCGGTGATGTTTCAGTTAATGCCGTAAGAAAGAAACATTGTCAGATGTATCAATATTGTAGAAATGTAGATAATTTTACTTCATTAGAGAATCAACTTTACTTTTTTTATTTTTTTTAAAGATTTTATTTCTTTATTTGAGAGAGACACTATGAGTGGGGCAGAGCAGAGGGAGAAGGAAAAGCAGGGAGCCAGATGTGGAACTCGAACCCAGGACCCTGGGATCATGACCTGAGCTGAAGGCAGATGCTTCACCAACTGAACCACCCCAGCGCCCTGAAAATCAACTTTCATATAATCATTAAGTGAGAATTTAGAAGTTGGGCATGTGCCAAGTTAGTGTGTGTGTAAGCGTGTGTGTCCTGGGACCTCCGAGGTGGCCAGGGGAGGCCAGAGTGGGGGGTGGGCCCCGAGCCAAGACCTCACAGGCCTTACCTGTGGGACAGGAGGAGAGGGAGGGTGGGGAATGGGTCCTGCGGTCCATCTACCGTGGTCTTACACACACACACACACGCATACACACACACCCCACAGGCACGCCAGCGCCCCACACTTGCAGTCCCCCCGCCTGGGCCTCACTCCCCAGGTCTGCAGCTGGAGGTCCCCCCCTACTCCACCATTAGATTTCAGCTTAAACGCTTCCACTCAGACTGTCTCCTAACCACATTTTCTACCTGCCTACCCACCCCCGTCATGGGCCTCTGTAGCCTGCCCCCTCTCTGACCTAGCAGTGCCTCTCCTACCCACCCTCTGTCCTGCTTCGCCGCAGCCTGGAACCCACGCTCCGCCACATCTGGAACACGCAGCCCATGGAGGAGGTCTGCCAGCACCGCTGGGACCGACGAATAGAAGAGACCACATTTATGAACGTACCAATTCCGCTCAGCGTTGTGCTGGGAAATTTAAGGAGCACAAAAAGCAAATCGGAAGCTTCCTTACAGGCTCTACCAGAAACGCACACAGCTATCCATGCAAATGCCCAACTCCTAAGTCCAAACCTTAATTTCAAAGCTCCCATTCATCCTGGCGCCTCTTTGTTCAACCATTAAGCTGGAGCCTGATGCCTGTCTGTGTAATTGGAAAAGAAGGAGCGTTTATTGCTAGAATGATCTCCCTCCACACACATACGGAACTTTGTATCAAAGCCTGAGGGTTAAAACGTAGTCAGGTGTGATTCTTGGGACAAAGAGCTAAAATTGTGATCAAATATCATCGCTTTATAAAAGGTGAGATGAAAAACATCCCTTATGTCACTGGACTGCCAACCTGTAGAGAGTTGTAGAATCTTTGAAGGAATCAACGAAACCACAAATGAAAGCCGTGCACTCCACGGATGACAACAATTGTGAATTGCAGTCACACCCCACGGACGGGCCACGTGCCGGGCACAGTTCTGAGCTTTGTGTAGCCATCAGTTCCGGTAATTTTGATAAAAACCCGCTAGGTCCGTTCTGTTGATGACTGCACGTGACAGGGGAGGAAAGGAAAGGACTGGAAGCTTCCATGACCCCTCCTGCGTCCCACAGTTGGTAAGACGTGGACCTGAAATTCCATCCCAGACAGCCTGGCTCCCTCCAGAGCCGCCTCAGCCGTGATGCAGGAAAATGCACCAGAGACATTGAGAACGGAGCGAGAACACTACGCAGGATATTGTGAGAGCAGAAAATCTGCTTGGAGAGAGCTCCGTAGCTTTTTTTCTGTAATTGCCAAGACACCTGCGTGAAAAGGGACCCTGCCATCTGAGCAGACATGGATGTCTGTCACAACACCCGCACTCGGGCAGGTGCACCGGGCCATCAGGTTCCGTGGAACAGAGCCCCCGGCAGGAGAGGTTCCCGACGGCCCCTTTCCTCACCTGGACCCAGAAACCTGGACCCCAAGTTCAAGCATGCCAGGCCCATCACCCCGACGACATCATCAGGAGCCGTCAGCAAGGGCTCTTGGGTATCGTTCGTAATGTTGAAGGTGGCTCTCTGCTTTCCACATTGAAAACGAAAGAAACCACTCAGCTCTACCGACTGTTTAAGAAGAGTTTTGGAAAGGCAGGTGCGGGGGTTGGAATTCGACTCGAATCAAACTGTATGTATAGGAGTTTAATGAGCAATCAATTATTCTAATCAGGGGAATGGAAGGCCTGACATGCCTCAGCCTCACTGATGGTTATGTGATATTTTTACAGACGTAGATCAGACAGCTGGAGGAGTCTGAGCCTTGAACTATGCATCTGAGGAGATCAAACTGATTTCTTCTGACTTTTCACTAAGGTGCCACTGAAGTGTGATTTATCAGCCTGTCAGTATTGTTATTTCTGGAAGGCATTTCAAAACATTCTACAAGGATCTGAATTAATTTTGTAATAATGAGATCATATCAGAATATGTATCTGATATTTTAGATAACGCTGCCCAGTGCTTTCGGTTATGCAGTCAGTGTCGGCTGGGTATTAGCATGTGTTAGTAAGATCATAATGTCAATACATCTCACAGAAACACACATTCTCAGCCCTGCTCTTCCAGCCTGGAACAATTTTCATCTCAGTGGGATATGGGCTATGATTTTGATTCTAAGACAACTAGTAAAATTGAAACCTATTTCTCTGCCCCCCCACACCCCATTCTTTATTTCTTTTTTCTTTGCTGGAAACCTGCTTGAATCTTTAAAAAAAACAAAAAACACTCTTCCCCAAGAGGTCTCATTTACTAAGAAAATTTAACTCCATTTCAGAGCTGAAGGAAATGTCAACACAAGAAAGATTTTAATGACCACCTGGTTGACGTAGCATTCACACACGAAGAAGTCTCTTGTTTGGGAAACTCACAATAATTGAAAATATATAGTTTTAAAATTACGTATGTGCTTATAATGCTGGTGCAACGAGGATAAAAAGCACCCACCAAAACCGAAACGCTTTCCCTCCTACATCGCAGTTGGAAGTACCTGAATTTCTAGATAATCACAGACTGCTGTGCCCCCCACGCAGGCAAGCAGCGTGCGCCACGCTCCAGCTGGTGGGGCTGGACCCTCGGGGTGCTGGGGCTGCCCACGACCTGAGCGTGACCACCAGAGGAAGGACAGGTCTCGGTCTCCAGTCTATTAGAAACAGCGTCAGGGAAGGTCACGGCACCTGCCCGAGCGTCAGATATGTGTCCGCCGTTCCCGCTGGACCAGAAAGCCGGTGTGGGTCAGAAAGCCATTCAAAACCATCTCAGTGCCTATAAGACAGAGCCACCACGAAAATTTCAAGACAGGCCTGTGATCCCAACTCTTGGCTTCCGGGGGTCACCCCAGGCGTTGCTGGGCGCCCGGCCTGCGAGAGCCTTGACCCCTGCCCGGACTGTGGGCGTCACAGGCGATCTGCTGAGCTGTGATGACTGCTCAGATCGCCTGTGCTGGGCCGCCATGAGGCCCTTGGAATCACGGTGACGACAATGGTAGCATAGTTGTTGTAACGAATAACGGTGATGAGTCAAATCATTACTTTGTTCACAGTCTTGAACATCACACGGCGGTGTCTTCATCTGCTCAGGCTGCTATATCAAAATATATGAACCTGGAGGCTTTTAAACAACAGACTTTACGGGGCACCTGGGTGGCTCAGTTGGTTAAGTGTCTGCCTTTGGCTCAGGTCTTAATCCCGGGGTCCTGGGATTGGGCCCCATGTCGGGCTCCCTGCTCAGCGGGAATCTGCTTCTCCCTCTGTCCCTCCCCCAGTCATGTGGGGTCTCTGTCTCAAATAAATAAATAAAATATTTAAAAATAAATAATCAACAGATGTTTACTTCTCACAGTTCTGGAGGCTGGAAGTCTGTGCTCAGGGCAAGGGCAGGCTACAGGTGGCCGCAGTCTCCTTTCATCCTCAAATGGTGGAAAGACAGACTGAGCTGTCTGCCCCTTCCTACAAGGGCGCTGATCCCATTTGAGGGGCTCCACCCTCGTGAGCTCCCAAAGGCCCCCCGCCCAGATGCTGTCCCATGGAAGTTCCGTTTCAACATCAGAGTTCTGGGGGGACACAGACATGCGGTCCGTGGCTGTGCTGCGCCTGGTGCTTTGTCTGCTCTCCCATCCGACGCCACAGGACCCCAGAGAGGCAGAGATCGTATCAGATGACAACAGGAGCTAAGCCAGGCTAGGTGGGCATGGGGTGAACTCTCAGGCCACCCTCTCCAACAGAGGCTGGGCTGCTGGGCAGGGCCCTTTGGCCAGGAGCCCTCAGGGACTGCCTTGGAGGCAGGGGGCTTCCTTGCCTGAGGTCAGACCCCTCCCCACAGAGTTCAGTCTGATGACTGATGGACGCAGAGGTGTAAAGGCCCAGCCACCTAGCCCCGTGAAGGGGCAGGCAGTGTCATGGCTGCTTTAGCTCCAGAGCTCCCGAGAGGTCAGCTGGGGCTGCTGATCATGACCCCGTCACAGCATAACTCTGCACCCTTCCTCTTGCTCCCTCCTCCCCTCCTTCTCTATCCTCCCCATGTCCTCCTCCCCCTATCTCCTCATCCCCCATCTCCTTCTCCTCCTCTCCCCCCTTCCCCCTCCTCTCCACCTCCTCCTTTTCTCCTTATCTCCTCCTCCTCCCCTTCTCCTGCCCCCCTGCCGCCCTGCCCTCCTGCACAGGATGGACCCTAAGGACACACTCTGTAATCGTCCCGCTGCACACCAAACTCCATCTCAGCGTCCTCTTCTCCAGAACTTTATCCATGACTGGGGTTAGGACACATGACCAGGTCACACTTGGATTCAGCAATGAGGTCAAGACCCCCATCCACTCTGCCTGACCCCTGAGACCATGCTGGCAATCCTCACGAGTTTCCTCCCTTTCCCTGGTCCTCCTCCCTGAGGTTGCAGATAAGCAGACGTTCACCTCTGTGTCCATCGTGCTCACGCCGCCATCACGCTGCCCAGACTCTCCCTTCTGGGCACGTCTACACAAACCTGCAGAATCCTCTGAAGAAATGCGTACCCGCAATACAAGGTCCATTAGAAGATCGGTGTTAATTAGTGAGAGCTACGGATCCGAAAATGCTGGTACACGTGTGTTATTGTATACTTCTTGAGGAACTATGTCAGGAAACTAGCAGCTAAGGAGAGGAACTCAAAATAGAATTCCTATTTGTTCTCTTGTGATCAGTCTGTTGGTGACCACAATAACCTCGAAAGCAATTTGTTCTCCTGCAGATGTCAACATATACCTTCTGCAGCCATCCCTGTTCACAATTCATCTGCTGATCAATTTTTAACAAGGGAAAAGGAACCTTCCTTCTGACCCACATCTTAACGCTCACAAATTTCAGGTTGCCAGCCTCGGAATTAACGAGCTTCTGCCGACTCTCCTTTCCTTGTGTTTTCTCTTACTTTCAGCTTCTTCTTTCCTGCGCATGAAACAATGAGAGTACCCTGTTGGTGATGTGTCTAACCATCACGTCACCCAAAGCCCCAGAGACCCCGTCACTCTGGGTAAAGCACAGACCTCGTTCCTACCCGAGCTGTGTCAGTGACAGCACACTTCAATGCTCTAAGATCCACGCCATCAGACCCAGCATCATGCCGTCTGTTCATGTTCAAACATCTCATCTTCACGGTACCATCCCGATGCCTCAGGGAGAAGCCCATGTCTCCCTGGGGGCCCAGATGTCCCTCTGGAGGTGGCTTTTCTAGGAAGGAGCTCGCATTCTCTAGGAAGGCTTCCAGACCTCCTCCACCTTGGCTCTCCATGCTGCCTCCATTCTCCTGCTCTGTTCTCGTCTCTTCTGTATTAATTCTAATGGGGGGATAGACACTGGAATTCATTATAATGGTATGTGGGTTTTCTTTTTTTAAAATACATGTGGAATCCTGCCGTGTACCAGTCTGGGTCAGTGGGAAATAAAGAAGCCAATGTGTCGTGACCTCTGGCCCCGGAAACCCAACGGAGAGGTGCATCGAGATGCAGTGAGCCCCTCCCCTGCCCCTCCCCTGCACGAAACAAGTCTAAGTGTCTTCCATACACCATCTCAGCAACAGCACCTCACCAGTCCTGGGAGAGAGGCACCCCGATGACACCCATGTTACAGATGAGGGAATGACAACTCTGATGCAGTAACAAAGTAGACACTGAGGATTGTCCATGAGCAAGGGCCGCAGGTGCCAAGGCCGTCATTCGGCACGGCCATGCCCAGCCCTGTCTTAGCTGCACTGTTAACCTGAGCGGCTCCCCTTAATGCCCCGAGCTTTGGTTACCGCACCTGTCAGGGGACCTTCGTCCTTCCAGGTTGTTGCATGACACGGGTTCGGTGCGTGTAAGCGTTTCCTGGAATTCATATCCCCATTCGGCAAAGATTTATTGAGAAAGTGATAACTACGCTTAATTTTGCCAAATGAGTGTCCTCCAACACGTTAGTTATCCTGTTGACGACCTCCAGGGCCTGTTCTCATCCGCATTGTCGATGGAAGGAGCCTCTGTGCCCAGCGCTACACACCCCTCGAGGGGCAGAACTCGGGCCGAGCCCCTGTCCCACGGGCTGAGCTGCCACAGACCACACGTGTGAGGGATGCCTCCCATGTTCCGCGTGGCCGTCACAAATCACCCCAAACTCAGTGGCTTTGAATGACACGAATCCGTTACCTTATGGTTCCAAAGTCCAAACAGGGTCCCGCGGCACTGAAAGTAAGTGTTGGCTAGGCTGCCCGCCTTCTGGAATGTGGTCGTCAATTTTGTGTCCACTTGGCTGGACTGAGGGAGGCCAGGGTAGCCGGTGAAACCACGTTAGCTCTGGCCTCGCCTGGGAAGGTGTCTCTGGAACAGACTAGGAGGTGACTCAGCCAAGGAGAGGCCCTCACCCCTGTGGAGGCCTTGGAGCAATCCCTTGAGGGCCTGAGAGAAGGGAAGGGTGGAGGAAGGCCGGGTCTGCGCTCTCTTCCGTCGCTGGGCCCTCCTCCTGCCCTCAGACTTCACACCTTGGGACTTACACCTTCGGCCTCTGGATGCTCGGGGCCTCTGGACTCAGGCTGTTATACCACCAGCTTGGCTGGGTTTCCGTCGTGCACACTTCCCAGCCTCCATGATCACATGCTCATTCTTGTAATAAATCATATATATATGATTTATAGATGCTATAAATATATAGTATCTATCCATTATATGCATTGCATATGTAACCTATATATTTATATATACATTGATATCGCTGTGTCTTCTGTTGGTTCTGTTTCTTGGGGGACCCCTCACTAGCACATGGAGTCTCTAGGAAGAACCCCATTTTTGGTCCCTGCTACCTTCTGCAGGCTGCCCATGTCTCTTGGATCACAGCCCCTTCCATCTCGAAGCCGGCAATGGCCTGCCAACTCTCTCACATGCTGCGTCACTCTGCCTCTGACCCTCTTGCCTCCCTCTCAAGGACCCACGTGGATAACCCAGGATAACCCCCGCATCTCAAAACCTGCAAATCCCCTTGTCCCTGTGAAGAGACAAAGGCCCAGGTTCAGAGGATTAGGACGTGGATATCTTTAGGGGGCCATTCCTCTGTCTACTGCACTGGGGTCTTTTGCCCCCTGAAAGGGAAGTCGCCACCCCATGGTCATGCTGGGGTAGCGGACAGCCCTGCTGACCTGGCATCATTATGCAGATGCGATGAGGAAGCCCCACGTTGGGAAAGAACCCTGACCTTCCTGCCGTGTTGGTCAAAGAATGCCGCGGGTTGCGGATTGAATCGCTCCAGTGGCTCTTGTCCACCACTGGACGGTCTCTGCCCCACACTGCCAGGCCTGGCGCTGACATCAGTCCTCCATTCTTGGGCGGGAGTGGACAGGGCGGCCGCGCACAAGGGAGGCAGCCTCCTCTCGCCTTCGGCGTCTCACACATCGCTGGCGCATTGTAAGTGCTTCTTGGCTCCTCGGAACTCACTTTCTTTATCAATCCTGATGATGAAGAGCGTCGCTA
>NC_048230.1:47656182-47673012 GCF_002007445.2 Ailuropoda melanoleuca | reverse complement strand
ACCTGAGATGACCCCCTGGGGGCGAGTCCTCCCCCATTTGGCCACGTAGATACGCACTTCACTAATGAGACAGAGCCAGTGGCTTGAAAGCCCTCATCGCTGCGTGTCCAGCAGCATCTGCAACAGGACGCACAGGAACTGCCCCCAGGGAAGGCTTTGTCTTGGGCGGTTCCCCATGGACATGCAGATAGCTGATGCAGCNACAAAGACTTACGAGAAATCGTATTCTGCCTGCGGGTCTCGATAGAGCTAAAACGAACCTGAGATGACCCCCTGGGGGCGAGTCCTCCCCCATTTGGCCACGTAGATACGCACTTCACTAATGAGACAGAGCCAGTGGCTTGAAAGCCCTCATCGCTGCGTGTCCAGCAGCATCTGCAACAGGACGCACAGGAACTGCCCCCAGGGAAGGCTTTGTCTTGGGCGGTTCCCCATGGACATGCAGATAGCTGATGCAGCATTTGCTGGAAATCCCTGGAAGCCTTAGTCTTCTCTGTGTGGGTGCCAGTCGGAAACAGACGTTTTGGTCCTCTGCACCTTCTTGCTAAGATTTCCAGTTATCGCCTTCATCATGCTATCCCCAGCTTTCTAAGGGGGTTGTTCTTTATGCCTTGAGGGACCTCTTCAAATGTTAGAATCTCAGGCCAGAATTTTCTAGAACACACAATCTATTTCATGTGTATCCTTCCTTTATACTTTATTGCAGGGCTCCTGCCCCTAAGCCCTCCTAAATTTCAATAAGAATATGCATTTTATCTAATTTGGTGCAGGCACTTCACTCATTAGAGACCCAAGATCAGCAAGGAAACGTACTGCGCTTAAGGGCATCACGGTNCTCGCCTTCATCATGCTATCCCCAGCTTTCTACGGGGGTTGTTCTTTATGCCTTGAGGGACCTCTTCAAATGTTAGAATCTCAGGCCAGAATTTTCTAGAACACACAATCTATTTCATGTGTATCCTTCCTTTATACTTTATTGCAGGGCTCCTGCCCCTAAGCCCTCCTAAATTTCAATAAGAATATGCATTTTATCTAATTTGGTGCAGGCACTTCACTCATTAGAGACCCAAGATCAGCAAGGAAACGTACTGCGCTTAAGGGCATCACGGTCTGGCCGGGGAAACACTCGGGCACATGATTAACCGTCCCGAAATCGGGTACGTGGCCAAGCTGGGATTTCACAAAGTGCTACAGGAATGTGGAAAATGGAGAGATTAGCCTCGAAGAGCGGGAAGCCTCTAATTGCTATGCTAGGGGAATGTCTCTTGCTGGCTTCATGGAATTCCCCTGAGGCCCTGCTTCTTCTATCGTGAGGTCAGCACACCCTCCACACCAGCCAGTCAGAGCACCCTCCCCTTCTGGGACAGTGACTGGTCCAGGGATGGACGAACGATAACCAGGGTCGATCCTGTTTAAACAGCTCAGGTCTGGTTGGGAGACTGATATGGATCCTGGGAAGGGAAACGTCGACATTTCCAGCACGGTCAGCACTAAGCTGCATAGAAACCCAGAGCAGCCAGGACTCATCTTTGCTTCCGTTTCGAAACAGTCTACTGGAGAAGGAAGCCAACAGAGAAGGAAGCAACCAAGACAGGGAGAGACCAATGCCTGACAGTATTGAACTCCTGGATCCAACCATGCCTGAAGTAGGCCCTGTTTTTAGCATTCCCAATCAAACTGATCAATGAACGACTTCCTCATTGCTTAAGCAACTGCAATGACACAGAAGTATGGGCTAGCCCTCCTAGTCTTTAGAAAAGACTTCTGGCTGGCCAGTGTTCTCTTAGTTCGTTTTATTGTATGAAGTTACTGAACTTATAATTAATCTAAGGGAACACTCAAGTTCTCGTCACACACACACACACACACACACAAATCAGAAAGCTTTTAAAGCTACTGAATAAAATATAACGTCTTTAGCCTGATAAGGTTTCTAGGAACTAATCAAACCTGCTTTCACATGGTTTTGATCCTGGAGAAATAGAAATACCCTTCATTTACACAAACGGGGCCTCTTCTTCTTTACCCATTAGCCACTATTCCTGCTGCCCCTGTGTGTAGATACACTGCTGTCGTCTGCCCTGCCGAGCACACACCAGCCCCAGCACCCCGTGCATGTATGTCCAGGAAGATGCTTTTTTCCTCCCTACCGAACAGTGACCTTCTCGAGAACAGGATTTCAATGCAATCTTGAATCCTTTATCCTCAGAAAATCTGGGATCTCTTTCTGCACCATAGAACCTCATTAAATGCCTGGTGGATGGAAGGGTGATTGTTTTCGGTGCAGACCGATGGTGTTAACTGGTCCTGTAAGATTGAGGATTAGACACAGCCTGTGGTCTCTCCTCCTCTGTCGGAGTCCTGCACCAGGAGAGCCACACAGAGCAAGAGGGAATTCTCCACTTCTTTCACTCTTTTCTTGAGAACTGAAGTTGTTAAATCTTCAGTAGCAAATTTCAGCTCAGGCTGCCAGGGGAAAGGCAACATAATCCGTCCAGCGGATTTGGTCGCTGTGGTCGAAGACACAGTTGGCTGGTCCTGGAGTTGACGCCGAAACCAAACGTCTGTGTGATGCTTGGTGATTATTTTGTGTTTTGGATCTGAATGTTGCTCAGCGATGCCAGAGCGTGGTGTGGGTAGGGAGGNGTCAGCGATGCCGGAGCGTGGTGTGGGTAGGGAGGCGTGGCTGGCAAGGGCAAGCCCACCACAAGATAGGGGCCTTTGCCATGGACATTTCCCTGGGGTTTCGTGGGCTACTTTAAAAACCAGCCACGCCTGCTGAGGGTTTGTATGCTCATTTGGTTGTGCTTTTCTCTGTCGGGCTCTGGCCACTCACTGAGTGTCTCTGGTCCTTCGTTTCGTCGCCTGTGAAATGCAGCCAGGATAGCAAACATAACCACCACAGAGCGTCCTTGAGGATGGAACGAGTTGATTCTTATCAAGATTTAGAGCAGTGGCCAGCATCTAGAAAGGGCACCGAACTGTCAGCTAAGATGATGNGCTGAGGGTTTGTATGCTCATTTGGTTGTGCTTTTCTCTGTCGGGCTCTGGCCACTCACTGAGTGTCTCTGGTCCTTCGTTTCGTCGCCTGTGAAATGCAGCCAGGATAGCAAACATAACCACCACAGAGCGTCCTTGAGGATGGAACGAGTTGATTCTTATCAAGATTTAGAGCAGTGGCCAGCATCTAGAAAGGGCACCGAACTGTCAGCTAAGATGATGTCCGTGTCACTGACACGTGAATGAGGACACTGGGCGTTGATCCCAGTGGGTACTCAGTAATTCTTTGCTGCGGAATGGAGGGAGTGGGCACTGCAGAGCGCGTGGTGTGGGTGATGGCCATGCTGGCGGTGGACGTGGCGTCACCGAGGGAGGGCACAGAAGGCAGGGACACGCCACTCCGGGGTCACATTTCTGCCTGTTTGAAGCACGGTCTGACCACAGCTTCCTGGCAGTCCGCCTCCTTCCAAGACCCTGAACCAAGACCAGGCAGACAGCCGGCTGGGTGGGAGAGCCACTGGGGAACCCCGCGGTCTCCATGCACCTTCCGGGCCCCCGTGGGCTCGTGCCGCCTTCATTCGAGCCTCCTCTCAGGACAACAGCCAGTGAGCCTGCTTTGGGAGACGGCCCCCAACTCTTTAGCTGTGGGCCTGGTGGTTGCTGACTCCAAGCCCCAAAGCAGAGACGGTTGCTTTACGAGGAGGAGTATGGAGCCCCGTGGAGAAGAGAGCCAGCTGCAGGAGCAGAAAGAGCGATCAACTCTGAGAACCGCCTTGACTCAGGAATCCCAGGTGGCTGCAAATGGCACGGCAAGGCCAAGCCAAGAGCAGCACTGGGACGACCTTCCCCATCCCTGCTTCTCTCTGCACAGAAGAAGCTTCTTTTCCCTGGACGTTGGTTCCAGCTACCGCCTCATTACTTCCTTCCAGGCCCAAAGACAGCTCCTTAGCTCCCTCTCTACCTTCCAGACTCCTGAGGGGCGGGGATGTGATTCGCCAAGTTGAGGTTGGGTGTCTCCACGGATCCGACCTTCTGCAGCTTCTGAGGGTCTGTCCCGTGGGCCAGAAGTTAAGAGGGGTCATTTTGCCAAGGAGCAACTCCCCAAAACCTGATTTCCCCGTCTGTGGAGGGCACGGGACCGACGACCGGAGATGGTGTGGGCCTTCTGGGCTTGTCCCTTGGCTTCAGCCGTGCACTCCTCAGTGCGTCTGGGATGCTTCAGGCAGAGAGACGCGCACCCCTCGGAGTCAGGACAAACAGCTGAAGACAAACAGTTCCCGGGGACAGGAGCGCGTTCTGGCGGCTAATTTATGTGACACCTGGAGGAGAAACAGGTGGGCAGAAGGTGAAGCTCCCAGCTCTGCCTCTCCCTCCGCTGAGGCTGACTGCAGCAGACAGCGCTGTCTGGGGGAATTTATCGCTTCGCACCCTCGGACCTGAAACTCTGTTTTGTTCTTGAATCTGGGCCCCACTGTCACATCGCAAAACTCTCCCCTTGAAATATCGAAAGTCCACAGGATTTAATAAAAATTTTTAAAAAAATGGCACCGCCCCCCTCCCTTCGGCATTTTCATCCCACTCAGAGGACAGTGTTGGAGCTTAAGATTTGGAAATGGGTTCACACAGATTTGGCCACAGTTTCCTTTTGGGATCATGGACCTGAAGTGTGAGATAGAAGGTCAGGGTCAAGGCTGAAGCCTTAGAATTAATAACCCAGTTTTAATTGAATGAGACTACACACGCCTCTCCAATATCAGGAAACGCGGTATCATGGGAGGGGCTGCCCAGATGATTAGTGGAATATAAATAATGGGAATTTGTAGTTATGTATGACTCTGGGGTGAGTGGTCATATATTTTGGAAAATGAGCACCGTGTCTGCTCTCTGCGCCAGGTACTGTCTAGACCCCATCCTTGGCTGGCCGAGCTGCCCACACACCCCTCACCGACATACGCCGAGCTGAGTCAAAACTCCGTGCGGGAGGGGGCGCGAGCAGACAGGCTGGTCAGGGTGGGCTCTTTCTTTTGTAGATTTCTAGGGGTAAGACAGATTACATTGCCATAGAAACTTCATTTTCTATATATTTTTCAAGAAGTTTCTTGGGCAGATTTAGAAACTGTACAAAGATAGGATCGGACACAGTAGCACAATTTAAACCGAGTTAAATAGGGTCTGATTCATAATCCTGATCCCATAGACTAGAGCATGTATTAATAAACCATCTCTGGGGGGAACCTAAGTTAACATTCCAAAACTTATCCCAGGTTGAATCGTCCGCCATAGATCATTGGGCATTAAAATTCCCCACAGCACTTGGAACTGCAAATTTGCTTTGCAGAAAGTCGGATAATATCAAGTCTGCCGGCTCATTTCTCAGTGGGCAACGCTGCAGACCCCACAACACATCTCTGGGCTGAGACAGCGGTGAGACGGGCTGCTGGTTTCTATGCTGGAGTTGGCTCGAGAAGCGGCAGGGGCTCTCACCAGTCCCCCCGCAGCCCCCAGCCACCACGGCGGCGAAGAGCCGTCACCTCCTATGACGCACAGCCATTCGCTCGGGCGCTTGGCTCCAAGCAGGCGTCTCCCGTGGACCCCATCGTGATGACCTCGCACACAGCGATTTCTGTCATTGTCCCCAACTCTCACGCCCAGGTATTTAATCTAATGTTTAATAGCTCAGTGAGACGGGGCGTAAAGAACAATGCTTGAGTCCACACAGCCGTGCAAGTGGTTTCATCGTGCTTCACAGTGGGTTCGGGGTCCAGTCTCACCTGCTGTGGGCAGGGCGGGGGTGGAGATCGCGCTTCACCGCACAGGCGAGGGCTCGCTCGTTCCAAGAGCGGAAACACTTCCATTTCCTCTTTAAATAATTCCTGCTTTGGCGTCTTCATGAAAGAGATAATGACTTTCATCCAATCGATCACGTTGCCAACAGTGCAAGCAGAATCGACCTGTTTCCTCACGACGTGAGGGTGGCCTTGAACTTGGCCCTTGACTTTCGCAAGCCTCAGTCTTGTCCCGTCATGTAGAGATCATCACGATGAAAACTTTCGGGAAGGGAGGCTGCCAAGGGCTCTCCTGGCCCATAAGGCGGTCCTCCCAGCTCTGCCTGCTGGCAACACAGCGTCCTCTCTTAATACAAGGCACGCATTGCGTTTGATGTATTTCTATTAAGATAATCAAAGCACGTCGTCCCAAACCTTTCACGTTGTGGTGTTTTTCCTTTTGTGTTTTTGTTTTTACTGGAGATGCACCTTAAAGAATCACGGCTGTTTATGTTTCAGATTAGTTTATGAACCTGAATTTTATAGGAAAAAATCCATATGTTAACTCTGGAATGAATTGAAATTTTTACAACAAATTCCCTTGATTCTTTTTTTTATTAAAGTATAATTAACATAGAGATTTATATTTGTTTCAGGTGTACAATATCATAGGTCAACTCACATTGTGATGTTGTGAAGAAGCTTTTTATTTTAGAACAGTTTTAGGATTGTGGACATCCTGAGACTGGCCACAGAATTCCCACGCCACATGCCCAGTCCCCTCTGTCACTGACGTCTCACGCCTGAACGGGCCCTCCCGCAGTGCCGATGCGTCACGAGCACCCTAAAGCCCACCCTGCACTCAGGTGGTCTTCGTCTTTACCCACCGTCTTCCTTCGGCTCCAGGATCGGGTCCTGGACACCACATTGCGTGGACTGTCCTGTCTCCTTCAGTGCCTCTTGGCCGTGAGAGCCCCCCTTGTTTCTGATGAGCTTCAAGGTTTGGAGGAGGACCCGTTAGAGGTTCGGTGGACTGTCCCTCAAATGGGGTCTGTCCGATGTTTCTGTCATGGTCAGGCTGAGGCTGTTGGTTTTGGAAAGGAAGGCTGCAGAGGGAACGTGTTCCTCTCATCATGTCATACGTGTGGGGGGCATGCTGTCCACGTGACTTACTGCTGGCCTAGGGTCACACTTGCTGGCTTGTCCCTGGCAACCACCCGTGTCCCCTTCCACATTGCACTTCTCCACACTTGGGAGTCAGGAGGTATGCCCCATTTCCTTGAGGGGATTTTCTGAACAAATCGTTTGGAATTCTTCTGCACAAAAATGTGTCTACACCCTCCCACTTATTTATCCAACATATATGTACACCGGTGTGGACTCATGGATATTAATTTTATGTGATACTCCCATACTCTCATTCACCCATGCACCTATGCTCTCATACCCCCAACTCTCCGTGCTCCCATACCCCCATACTCCCATGCTACCCATGTTCCCATGCTCTCCATACTCCCATACTCCCCATATTCCCCATACTCCCCTATTCCCCATGCTTCCATGCTACCATATTCCCATACTCCCCATATTCCCATGCTCCCATACTCCCCATACTCTCATACTCCCCATGCTCCCATACTCCCCGTGCTCCCATACTGCCCGTGCTCTCACACTGCCCGTGCTCCCACACTGCCCGTGCTCCNAGTGGGAAGAAGGATGGCCATTTTTCATGGACGACAATGACAAACTTCTGCACATCAAGACAGAAGATTCCCCAGAAGCCAACATTTTTCACTTTTTACGGCACTTCTATCATTCCTTGAAATTCACCTCCGGCTTGCTCGGTCATCCTGGTCTTTCCTACCCTGGGCATCAGTCGCAGCTGTGCGACCATCTTGGCCTTCCTCATGCACTGGAATGAGCAGACATGGAAGAAGTCTGGGCCTACGTCAAGAAGTGCAAAAACGACGTGCATCCCAGTTGGGGCTTGGTGGCCCAGCTGTCGGAGTGGGAGAAGGTCATCCTCAGAGACTTCACAGGCATCTTGGATCCACTCTACTGACCTCTGTGGTCCAGCTACAGGTCCCGAAGTACCTCACTTGGGAGCCTCTTATGGGTAGTGGGCCAGGCTGTGTGACCAGGTTGGTGTGGAAAGAGAAGGCCTTTGCTGCCTAGAATCTTTTAAAAAAAAGAAGTGTGCAAATACATCTGCACCCACAGCCAGCTCACACTTAGAACTGTGCACAGGCTGTTTGCAGACACCCTCTGTCTCTGTGTTTGCAGTAACATTGAGGAGAAGTTAAGTGATACTGAATAAATGGTAAATTCGGAATTTGTCCTCAACTCTTCCCCCTTCCACAGGGTTTTTCTATATAGAGCTCATCTCCCTACTTCTCGAGACTGGCAGGATCGTGGGTGTGAAGCCTGGGCAGTCCCGCCGCACCCTGGGTTTGATCTAACTCCTTGTTGTCACTTTCTTGAAATTCTTGATGAGTTTTAGACAAGGGCTCCCATTTTCATTTTGCACCGAGCTCCATGAATTATGTAGCTTGTCCTTTCCAGAACCGTGTCTAAATGTCTCCCTCACCAGGGGCTGCTAAGGATGCTGCCTGTTATGGGTTGAATTGTGTCCCCTCAAAATCATGATTCTGATGCAGCTCTACGTGGATACTGGAGGTGAACCATTAAGTAAATGGATAGCAGATGGTGGGAGCCAGGTTCCTCATGGTTGGAGTGGAAGGTTAAGGAAAACGAGGGGCGGTGTCTAGCATGATCCACATGGTGAAGGACTAGAGTTGGAGGCATCAGTATAAACTCATGTTTAGGATAATATGAATAAAGATGGTTCCATACAGGGACGCCTGGGTGGCGGTCAAGCATCGGACTCTTGATTTCAATTCAGGTCATGATCTCAGGGTCATGGATCTGTCTTGGGCTCCACGCTCAGTGTGGAGTCTGCTTGAGATTCACTCCTTCTCCCTCTGCCACTCCCCCTGCTCATGCTCTTTCTCTCTCTCTAAAATAAATAAATAAAATCTTAAAAAAAATGATTCCATACAAAAATAGTTGCAGAGATGTGTTTATACAGGGTTAGCATACACACTTGCTCCGCCAAGTGAGAAGGCCCGCAAGCAGTAATACCCGGTAGCAGCGAACAAGCCTAGTACTAGACCTTGTTTCTAATACAATCTCCAATAAAAAGATTGAATGAGGGCACCTGGTTGGCTCAGTTAAGCATCAGCCTTCAGCTCGGGTCATGATCTCAGGGTCCTGGGACTGAGTCCCACATCGATCTTTCTGCTCCCCTCCTGCTTCTCCCTCTCCCTCCCTCTCCAAATAAATAAAATCTTAAAAAAAGAGAGAGATTTCTTCCTTCCAGAAGCGCAGAATATACAGAGGAAAAAGCGTAACCTTACTACGCAGAAACCTAACACACACACCTTGGTCGGTCCTCAAGGTCATCACCGACAAGTCGTGTTGACAGTGTACCCTTGACAGGTTAACACAAGCTGTCACGCAACTGCACTTCACCTGTGCCATCTTCCTCCCCAAACCCATGACCCCAGTCTAATCGTGACAAAAACATCAGACAAACGAGGGACATTCTACAAATACCCGGACTCATACTCCCCAAAACTGTCAAGGTCACCAAAAGCAAGGAAAGACTGCGACATTCCTACGGCCAGCAAGAGCCTCAGGAGATAGGACATTGGCTATGGATTGAGTCATGTTCCTGCCAGACCCGTACATTGAAGCCTCAGCATCCAGGGTGCCTGGTTTGGAGATGAGGACTTGATGGAAGTAATTAAGTTTAAATGAGATCGCAAGTGGGGGGCCTGACCCCAAAGAGCTTGCTCTCTTTCTCTCTCTGACATGTGAGGATAGAGAAAGAAGGCCACCGTCTGCAAACCGGGAAGAGAGCCTTCCCCAGAAACCGACCCTGCAGGACCACGACATTGGACCTCCAGCTCCAGAACCGTGACCTGAGTGTCTGTTGTTCCAAGAGCCCAGCCGGTGGCATTCTGTTACAACGTCTCAGGCTGATAAACACAACATCTAAAAGTGCCGTGTCCTGGGAGAGGAAACAGAACATTAAGAACTAAGGAAATCTGAGAAAGCATGGACTTTAATTAATAATCATGTCTCAGTATTGGTTATTGAGTGTGACAAGTGGACTGTATATCATACAGAATGTTCACGATGCGGGAGGCGGCTTGAAGTGTCCTGAAGCTCTCTGCACAGTCGTCATATTTTTTCTGTAAATTTAAAACTGTCCTGAGATTAAAATGTTCATTAAAACATAGATTTGTTGCTGAGATAAGAGCAAAGACTTACGAGAAGTCGTATTCTACCTGTGGGTTTCGATAGAGCTAAAACGAACCTGAGATGACCCCCTGGGGGCGAGTCCTCCCCCATTTGGCCACGTAGATACGCACTTCACTAATGAGACAGAGCCAGTGGCTTGAAAGCCCTCATCGCTGCGTGTCCAGCAGCATCTGCAACAGGACGCACAGGAACTGCCCCCAGGGAAGGCTTTGTCTTGGGCGGTTCCCCATGGACATGCAGATAGCTGATGCAGCATTTGCTGGAAATCCCTGGAAGCCTTAGTCTTCTCTGTGTGGGTGCCAGTCGGAAACAGACGTTTTGGTCCTCTGCACCTTCTTGCTAAGATTTCCAGTTATCGCCTTCATCATGCTATCCCCAGCTTTCTAAGGGGGTTGTTCTTTATGCCTTGAGGGACCTCTTCAAATGTTAGAATCTCAGGCCAGAATTTTCTAGAACACACAATCTATTTCATGTGTATCCTTCCTTTATACTTTATTGCAGGGCTCCTGCCCCTAAGCCCTCCTAAATTTCAATAAGAATATGCATTTTATCTAATTTGGTGCAGGCACTTCACTCATTAGAGACCCAAGATCAGCAAGGAAACGTACTGCGCTTAAGGGCATCACGGTCTGGCCGGGGAAACACTCGGGCACATGATTAACCGTCCCGAAATCGGGTACGTGGCCAAGCTGGGATTTCACAAAGTGCTACAGGAATGTGGAAAATGGAGAGATTAGCCTCGAAGAGCGGGAAGCCTCTAATTGCTATGCTAGGGGAATGTCTCTTGCTGGCTTCATGGAATTCCCCTGAGGCCCTGCTTCTTCTATCGTGAGGTCAGCACACCCTCCACACCAGCCAGTCAGAGCACCCTCCCCTTCTGGGACAGTGACTGGTCCAGGGATGGACGAACGATAACCAGGGTCGATCCTGTTTAAACAGCTCAGGTCTGGTTGGGAGACTGATATGGATCCTGGGAAGGGAAACGTCGACATTTCCAGCACGGTCAGCACTAAGCTGCATAGAAACCCAGAGCAGCCAGGACTCATCTTTGCTTCCGTTTCGAAACAGTCTACTGGAGAAGGAAGCCAACAGAGAAGGAAGCAACCAAGACAGGGAGAGACCAATGCCTGACAGTATTGAACTCCTGGATCCAACCATGCCTGAAGTAGGCCCTGTTTTTAGCATTCCCAATCAAACTGATCAATGAACGACTTCCTCATTGCTTAAGCAACTGCAATGACACAGAAGTATGGGCTAGCCCTCCTAGTCTTTAGAAAAGACTTCTGGCTGGCCAGTGTTCTCTTAGTTCGTTTTATTGTATGAAGTTACTGAACTTATAATTAATCTAAGGGAACACTCAAGTTCTCGTCACACACACACACACACACACACAAATCAGAAAGCTTTTAAAGCTACTGAATAAAATATAACGTCTTTAGCCTGATAAGGTTTCTAGGAACTAATCAAACCTGCTTTCACATGGTTTTGATCCTGGAGAAATAGAAATACCCTTCATTTACACAAACGGGGCCTCTTCTTCTTTACCCATTAGCCACTATTCCTGCTGCCCCTGTGTGTAGATACACTGCTGTCGTCTGCCCTGCCGAGCACACACCAGCCCCAGCACCCCGTGCATGTATGTCCAGGAAGATGCTTTTTTCCTCCCTACCGAACAGTGACCTTCTCGAGAACAGGATTTCAATGCAATCTTGAATCCTTTATCCTCAGAAAATCTGGGATCTCTTTCTGCACCATAGAACCTCATTAAATGCCTGGTGGATGGAAGGGTGATTGTTTTCGGTGCAGACCGATGGTGTTAACTGGTCCTGTAAGATTGAGGATTAGACACAGCCTGTGGTCTCTCCTCCTCTGTCGGAGTCCTGCACCAGGAGAGCCACACAGAGCAAGAGGGAATTCTCCACTTCTTTCACTCTTTTCTTGAGAACTGAAGTTGTTAAATCTTCAGTAGCAAATTTCAGCTCAGGCTGCCAGGGGAAAGGCAACATAATCTGTCCAGCGGATTTGGTCGCTGTGGTCGAAGACACAGTTGGCTGGTCCTGGAGTTGACGCCGAAACCAAACGTCTGTGTGATGCTTGGTGATTATTTTGTGTTTTGGATCTGAATGTTGCTCAGCGATGCCAGAGCGTGGTGTGGGTAGGGAGGCGTGGCTGGCAAGGGCAAGCCCACGACAAGATAGGGGCCTTTGCCATGGACATTTCCCTGGGGTTTCGTGGGCTACTTTAAAAACCAGCCACGCCTGCTGAGGGTTTGTATGCTCATTTGGTTGTGCTTTTCTCTGTCGGGCTCTGGCCACTCACTGAGTGTCTCTGGTCCTTCGTTTCCTCGCCTGTGAAATGCAGCCAGGATAGCAAACATAACCACCACAGAGCGTCCTTGAGGATGGAACGAGTTGATTCTTATCAAGATTTAGAGCAGTGGCCAGCATCTAGAAAGGGCACCGAACTGTCAGCTAAGATGATGTCCGTGTCACTGACACGTGAATGAGGACACTGGGCGTTGATCCCAGTGGGTACTCAGTAATTCTTTGCTGCGGAATGGAGGGAGTGGGCACTGCAGAGCGCGTGGTGTGGGTGATGGCCATGCTGGCGGTGGACGTGGTTTCACCGAGGGAGGGCACAGAAGGCAGGGACACGCCACTCCGGGGTCACATTTCTGCCTGTTTGAAGTACGGTCTGACCACAGCTTCCTGGCGGTCTGCCTCCTTCCAAGACCCTGAACCAAGACCAGGCAGACAGCCGGCTGGGTGGGAGAGCCACTGGGGAACCCCGCGGTCTCCATGCGCCTTCCGGGCCCCCGTGGGCTCGTGCCGCCTTCATTCGAGCCTCCTCTCGGGACAACAGCCAGTGAGCCTGCTTTGGGAGACGGCTCCCAACTCTTTAGCTGTGGGCCTGGTGGTTGCTGACTCCAAGCCCCAAAGCAGAGACGGTTGCTTTACGAGGAGGAGTATGGAGCCCCGTGGAGAAGAGAGCCAGCTGCAGGAGCAGAAAGAGCGATCAACTCTGAGAACCGCCTTGACTCAGGAATCCCAGGTGGCTGCAAATGGCACGGCAAGGCCAAGCCAAGAGCAGCACTGGGACGACCTTCCCCATCCCTGCTTCTCTCTGCACAGAAGAAGCTTCTTTTCCCTGGACGTTGGTTCCAGCTACCGCCTCATTACTTCCTTCCAGGCCCAAAGACAGCTCCTTAGCTCCCTCTCTACCTTCCAGACTCCTGAGGGGCGGGGATGTGATTCGCCAAGTTGAGGTTGGGTGTCTCCACGGATCCGACCTTCTGCAGCTTCTGAGGGTCTGTCCCGTGGGCCAGAAGTTAAGAGGGGTCATTTTGCCAAGGAGCAACTCCCCAAAACCTGGTTTCCCCGTCTGTGGAGGGCACGGGACCGACGACCGGAGATGGTGTGGGCCTTCTGGGCTTGTCCCTTGGCTTCAGCCGTGCACTCCTCAGTGCGTCTGGGATGCTTCAGGCAGAGAGACGCGCACCCCTCGGAGTCAGGACAAACAGCTGAAGACAAACAGTTCCCGGGGACAGGAGCGCGTTCTGGCGGCTAATTTATGTGACACCTGGAGGAGAAACAGGTGGGCAGAAGGTGAAGCTCCCAGCTCTGCCTCTCCCTCCGCTGAGGCTGACTGCAGCAGACAGCGCTGTCTGGGGGAATTTATCGCTTCGCACCCTCGGACCTGAAACTCTGTTTTGTTCTTGAATCTGGGCCCCACTGTCACATCGCAAAACTCTCCCCTTGAAATATCGAAAGTCCACAGGATTTAATAAAAATTTTTAAAAAAATGGCACCGCCCCCCTCCCTTCGGCATTTTCATCCCACTCAGAGGACAGTGTTGGAGCTTAAGATTTGGAAATGGGTTCACACAGATTTGGCCACAGTTTCCTTTTGGGATCATGGACCTGAAGTGTGAGATAGAAGGTCAGGGTCAAGGCTGAAGCCTTAGAATTAATAACCCAGTTTTAATTGAATGAGACTACACACGCCTCTCCAATATCAGGAAACGCGGTATCATGGGAGGGGCTGCCCAGATGATTAGTGGAATATAAATAATGGGAATTTGTAGTTATGTATGACTCTGGGGTGAGTGGTCATATATTTTGGAAAATGAGCACCGTGTCTGCTCTCTGCGCCAGGTACTGTCTAGACCCCATCCTTGGCTGGCCGAGCTGCCCACACACCCCTCACCGACATACGCCGAGCTGAGTCAAAACTCCGTGCGGGAGGGGGCGCGAGCAGACAGGCTGGTCAGGGTGGGCTCTTTCTTTTGTAGATTTCTAGGGGTAAGACAGATTACATTGCCATAGAAACTTCATTTTCTATATATTTTTCAAGAAGTTTCTTGGGCAGATTTAGAAACTGTACAAAGATAGGATCGGACACAGTAGCACAATTTAAACCGAGTTAAATAGGGTCTGATTCATAATCCTGATCCCATAGACTAGAGCATGTATTAATAAACCATCTCTGGGGGGAACCTAAGTTAACATTCCAAAACTTATCCCAGGTTGAATCGTCCTCCATAGATCATTGGGCATTAAAATTCCCCACAGCACTTGGAACTGCAAATTTGCTTTGCAGAAAGTCGGATAATATCAAGTCTGCCGGCTCATTTCTCAGTGGGCAACGCTGCAGACCCCACAACATGTCTCTGGGCTGAAACAGCGGTGAGACGGGCTGCTGGTTTCTATGCTGGAGTTGGCTCGAGAAGCGGCAGGGGCTCTCACCAGTCCCCCCGCAGCCCCCAGCCACCACGGCGGCGAAGAGCCGTCACCTCCTATGACGCACAGCCATTCGCTCGGGCGCTTGGCTCCAAGCAGGCGTCTCCCGTGGACCCCATCGTGATGACCTCGCACACAGCGATTTCTGTCATTGTCCCCAACTCTCACGCCCAGGTATTTAATCTAATGTTTAATAGCTCAGTGAGACGGGGCGTAAAGAACAATGCTTGAGTCCACACAGCCGTGCAAGTGGTTTCATCGTGCTTCACAGTGGGTTCGGGGTCCAGTCTCACCTGCTGTGGGCAGGGCGGGGGTGGAGATCGTGCTTCACCGCACAGGCGAGGGCTGTTCCAAGAGCGGAAACACTTCCATTTCCTCTTTAAATAATTCCTGCTTTGGCATCTTCATGAAAGAGATAATGACTTTCATCCAATCGATCACGTTGCCAACAGTCCAAGCAGAATCGACCTGTTTCCTCACGACGTGAGGGTGGCCTTGAACTTGGCCCTTGACTTTCGCAAGCCTCAGTCTTGTCCCGTCATGTAGAGATCATCACGATGAAAACTTTCGGGAAGGGAGGCTGCCAAGGGCTCTCCTGGCCCATAAGGCGGTCCTCCCAGCTCTGCCTGCTGGCAACACAGCGTCCTCTCTTAATACAAGGCACGCATTGCGTTTGATGTATTTCTATTAAGATAATCAAAGCACGTCGTCCCAAACCTTTCACGTTGTGGTGTTTTTCCTTTTGTGTTTTTGTTTTTACTGGAGATGCACCTTAAAGAATCACGGCTGTTTATGTTTCAGATTAGTTTATGAACCTGAATTTTATAGGAAAAAATCCATATGTTAACTCTGGAATGAATTGAAATTTTTACAACAAATTCCCTTGATTCTTTTTTTTATTAAAGTATAATTAACATAGAGATTTATATTTGTTTCAGGTGTACAATATCATAGGTCAACTCACATTGTGATTTTGTGAAGAAGCTTTTTATTTTAGAACAGTTTTAGGATTGTGGACATCCTGAGACTGGCCACAGAATTCCCACGCCACATGCCCAGTCCCCTCTGTCACTGACGTCTCACGCCTGAACGGGCCCTCCCGCAGTGCCGATGCGTCACGAGCACCCTAAAGCCCACCCTGCACTCAGGTGGTCTTCGTCTTTACCCACCGTCTTCCTTCGGCTCCAGGATCAGGTCCTGGACACCACATTGCGTGGACTGTCCTGTCTCCTTCAGTGCCTCTTGGCCGTGAGAGCCCCCCTTGTTTCTGATGAGCTTCAAGGTTTGGAGGAGGACCCGTTAGAGGTTCGGTGGACTGTCCCTCAAGTGGGGTCTGTCCGATGTTTCTGTCATGGTCAGGCTGAGGCTGTTGGTTTTGGAAAGGAAGGCTGCAGAGGGAACGTGTTCCTCTCATCATGTCATACGTGTGGGGGGCATGCTGTCCACGTGACTTACTGCTGGCCTAGGGTCACACTTGCTGGCTTGTCCCTGGCAACCACCCGTGTCCCCTTCCACATTGCACTTCTCCACACTTGGGAGTCAGGAGGTATGCCCCATTTCCTTGAGGGGATTTTCTGAACAAATCGTTTGGAATTCTTCTGCACAAAAATGTGTCTACACCCTCCCACTTATTTATCCAACATATATGTACACCGGTGTGGACTCATGGATATTAATTTTATGTGATACTCCCATACTCTCATTCACCCATGCACCTATGCTCTCATACCCCCAACTCTCCGTGCTCCCATACCCCCATACTCCCATGCTACCCATGTTCCCATGCTCTCCATACTCCCATACTCCCCATATTCCCCATACTCCCCTATTCCCCATGCTTCCATGCTACCATATTCCCATACTCCCCATATTCCCATGCTCCCATACTCCCCATACTCTCATACTCCCCATGCTCCCATACTCCCCGTGCTCCCATACTGCCCGTGCTCTCACACTGCCCGTGCTCCCACACTGCCCGTGCTCCCACACTGCCCGTGCTCC
>NC_048230.1:47644365-47655956 GCF_002007445.2 Ailuropoda melanoleuca | reverse complement strand
TGGGGTCTGTCCGATGTTTCTGTCATGGTCAGGCTGAGGCTGTTGGTTTTGGAAAGGAAGGCTGCAGAGGGAACGTGTTCCTCTCATCATGTCATACGTGTGGGGGGCATGCTGTCCACGTGACTTACTGCTGGCCTAGGGTCACACTTGCTGGCTTGTCCCTGGCAACCACCCGTGTCCCCTTCCACATTGCACTTCTCCACACTTGGGAGTCAGGAGGTATGCCCCATTTCCTTGAGGGGATTTTCTGAACAAATCGTTTGGAATTCTTCTGCACAAAAATGTGTCTACACCCTCCCACTTATTTATCCAACATATATGTACACCGGTGTGGACTCATGGATATTAATTTTATGTGATACTCCCATACTCTCATTCACCCATGCACCTATGCTCTCATACCCCCAACTCTCCGTGCTCCCATACCCCCATACTCCCATGCTACCCATGTTCCCATGCTCTCCATACTCCCATACTCCCCATATTCCCCATACTCCCCTATTCCCCATGCTTCCATGCTACCATATTCCCATACTCCCCATATTCCCATGCTCCCATACTCCCCATACTCTCATACTCCCCATGCTCCCATACTCCCCGTGCTCCCATACTGCCCGTGCTCTCACACTGCCCGTGCTCCCACACTGCCCGTGCTCCCACACTGCCCGTGCTCCAACACTACCCGTGCTCCCATACTGCCCATGCGCCCATACTCCCATACTCCCCATACTCCCATACTCCTCATGCTCCCATACTCCCCGTGCTCCCATACTCCCATACTGCCCATGCTCCCATACTTTATTTTGTTGTTCAAATTGTTCTAGCTTTGTCCACTAGGTGATCTCTCAGTTTTTTCCTGTCCATCTCTGACATACCTCCATTATTGAAGGGTTATTTTCTGTTTGGTTGAATTTTTTTTTTTTTAGTAATTTCTCACTTTCTAACCTTACAAGAAGCTCCAGGCTCATCTTGGATATTTCTGCCCTAGTCCAGATTCAGTCACTGCTGTCCAAGGAGCCTTGGAGAACGATGGTGGAAATTATTAGAGTGGTGATCAAATCCAAGCTGTGCTTTCACTCTGGGGAAACTTTCACTTCCAACCTTCAGCCCACATAACATTTTGGTTAATTCGCACTCCAAGTTTCAGAAGGAGGCGGGCACTTTCATTAGCCCCAGGCACAGATGAAACCCATCGAGGGGTCTGGCTGAAACCTGATGGAGGCAGGAACAAGGTCCAGATTCATCACACTTGGGAACCCAGGCCCTCATCGCCCTCACCCCACCCCCACCCCATGATGACTCCAAGTCCTCTCTGCAGTGTTCCATGTTGTGATTTCTCATGTGGTCCCTCTGCGACATGGTTGTTTGGGCGAGTCCAGAGTCCCTGCGGCCGTCGGTGCTGCCAGATGTTGTAGCTTGCACGTTGTCTCAAAGGTGGGTGGTCATTGTCCTGCTGAGGTTGTCTCGTCACTGTGAACGCACACATACCGTAGCACGCCATGCACACTCGTCCTGCCCTGTGAGGACTGTCGCAGCAAGAGCTTTCCTAGTCGGAAGGGTCCAGTCTGTCTACCTACACGCCCTGTAGACCCCTCACAGCCCCTGGGGAATGGGCTCACGTACAAACTTCACTTGGATTCATACCTTTTCCCGCATGTTCAGTTAAATTAATTCAGCTAATCACAGGGGTTGGCACCTTATACTCTGGGGAGGTTGGATTAGAGTCATTTCCATTAGCCCTAAATGAGGCCCTAAAGGAACATTTAATTCACATCCCCAAACACCGTCAAGCTCTGAACTCAAAGGTGTGACTCGAGAAAGGTGAGATGCAGTGGTTTAAAAATAAGTCCATTTACTCCTGAGATAAAAGACAGGTCCTGGCCTTTCAGCTTCAAGACATCCTTTGTATTGAAGTATTTGTTTCAACTTAAAAAAAAAATAGAGAGTTTAAAAATAATCCCCGAAGCCCTGATATTTATATTTTGGTTCCCACTTTCCCTGACTCCTTACTCGGAAGTGCAGATTTACATCCTCCACCCAGGCAGACTTCCGTGCCTGGGACTCCTGGCCTCTTGCTGACTCAGACTCCGTGGTACGGGTGCTGTGCCATAAACAGACATCACAGGGGGCTGAGCTGATGCCCCCGCCACACAGAAGTAACGGCAGCCTGAGAGGGAAGCTGCCAAATGGCATGCTGCTGGGAAAATAGCTACGGTGTGCTTCGGAATACCTACTTTATTATGAAATGGAGCTCTTCCCCTCTCCTCTGCTTCTGTTGAAATAAGGAAAAAGGGAGCCCCCAGCGTGGCCGAGAGAAATGAAAAGCAAACTGTAGGATCACTTTGTTGGTATAAATCGCTGACCCATGACACTGGCACTATTTGAGGTTTTTTTTAAAGATTGTATTTATTTATTTGACACAGAGAGAGAGCACAAGCAGGGGGAGAGGCAGGCAGAGGGAGAGGGAGAAGCAGGCTCCCCGTCGACCAGGGAGCCCGATGCGGGACTCGAGCCAGGACCCCAGGATCATGACCTGAGCCCAAGGCAGACGCTTCACCCACTGAGCACCCCACTATTTGAGATTTTTAAGACAACAAAGGGTAGCTCACCACTGTTGTTCTGTTGTTTGCTTATTCTGAAACAAAAGTTTAGAATTGAGAAAGGAGTCTAGCAAGACAAATAGAAAGAAGTTGTAACCAAAAATGAAGAAACAGGAGACAAAGTACAGCAAAGCTGTTCTGTATGATGGACCTCAGTGCATGTGGCACCTGCGTCAGCTTTGAGGTGGGAACAGTCGACCCGGGTGAGAGACCTCAGAAGCCGGAGACCAAGAGCGCAGAAGCAGGCAAACCCCCGACACATGGTCGTAACGAGTTTCTCCTTATTGATCAACTCCCAAAGGGCAAGGAAGGTGGACTTGATGGTCGGCCAGCAGAAAAGCCCAAGCAGGCAGGTCCTTCACCGGCATCTGAACGTTCCACACTCACGCTCGGCTCTCGCCCGGCGGCTTTTCCCGTGGTTGGTGTACAGGCCCCCTCCCAAGGCAACCCCAGAGCTGAGACCTTTCTGCCCCAGCTGCAATGCTGGGTTTCCACCGGGAGACGCAAGCCCTGAGCCAGTGGAGGTAGGGATGAGTTTCTGTCCTGCTGGGATAAAAACGCCTTCGTTGCCCACACCGCAGGTCCAGAGAGGAAGTGAGCAGCCTGCCTGAGCCATCCGTGGTGCGTGGCCCGCGGCACTTAGCCCACCACTCACTCATTAGCACAATTTCCGTGGCTCAGCGGTTCAAGCATCGCTTAGCTGGATCTTCTGTTCAGGGTCTCGTCTGGCCCAAAGCAGGGTGCTCTGGGGCTGGGTTCTCACCTGAGGCTCAGGGTCCACTCTGTGTTCAGGTGATGGCTGGTAGAGTTCACTCTCTTCCAGCTCTAGAGACGCCGCGCTGGTTTGCTTCTCTGAGGGCAGCGGGAGAGTGTCTCTGGCGTTTCCGATCTCTTTGATTTCTTCCATCTCTGACCTCTGGACCCTATTGTTAAAAAGTTCATCGAATTATATCAGACCCCCCCAGGATAAGTTGCTTTTTATTAACTCAAAATCACTCGATTAGGAGTGATGGTCCCTTGATTGCATCACGTGCAAAATTCCTTCACCTTTGCCAGGTGACATAACCTAATCATGAGGGTGACATCCCATCCTATTAAACAGGCCCCACCCCCACTCAGAAGTAGGGATTTCACAGGCACATGCACCGGGTGGGGGGGTCTTTTGACTCCTCTTATAATTCCCTTACCACAGCCGCCTAAGCACCACCAGCGCTAAGATTATTGCTAAAAGCATAAATATTCATTTCTTGAAAGAAAGCACCAGCAGCACCGCGATCACCCAAGGCCCAGGACCGCAGTGGTCTGAGCACTGGTTCAGCCACCAGGGCCTCCAGTCATCACCCTGTTTCCCTCCTGGAGAAAATCCCCACCTGCTAACGGGCTGAGGTCGTGTTCTTTCCAGGTTCCTTGGCTCCTAGAATTTCCGTTGTGGTTTTTTTTTGTTGTTGTTCCTTTTTAAACGCAGAATACATAGTAGAAAACCTTGACAGTTTTCAGATGTTCTGGTGAAAGTCTGGAAGGAGTCCTTACTGGGATTCTATTTTCGCCTTTTTGTGCTAGTAAGCCGAGAAAGCAAAGTGAGGGTACCCTGGATGGTTCCGTGTGGCTGTCAGGCAGTGAAAGGGAGAAGCCACCTGAAATCCAGCAACGGCCAGAACTTGGAGGCTTCTGAGCCCAGACCTCTCTTCTCACTGACAGAGTCAGGCAGTGTGGACATTGAAGTTCCTGGCAACCCGAAACTCAACCTACAAGAATCCCATTTAAAGTGTTTCTCCCATGTAGCCCACAGGCAGAGAGAGTCTGGTAACTGGGAACTGTAGACACTTAGTGTCAGAATCAGTGGCAGAAATCCCTCTCAGCGTGGAAGGTCTCATATACGCCATCTCTGGAGTTAGTAGACTCTCAGAAGCGGAGTGCCTCCCTGGAAGCTTGGAGAAGAGATGCACAGTCTGTGTTACTATGTTTAACACTTCACACTTTATTAGCACTCGTCATCCAGCTGTAGATAAAGGAAAACATTTCTAGATGTGAAAAGAGAGTCACCTGCACTTGTAATGTGCACATATAACCACACTTAAACACTTGGGGTCTCTCCCTTCAAGGCATTTCCCTGTGTTTATGAATACATGTGTGTGCATGCATGTGTGCACATGTGCACATCTATGTATGCATGTGGATGTGTACCTGTGTGTGTGCATGCAGGTGTGGGCATGCAGGTGTGTACCCATATGTGTGCATGCACGTGTGGGCATGCAGGTGTGTGTTCATGTGTGTGCATGCATCCATGTGTGTGTGCACGTGTGCATGTGTGCACATCAATGTGTGTGTGCATGTGGGTGCGCCTGTGTGTGCATGTGTGCATCCGTGTGTACATGCCTGCACATCTATGTGTGCACCCATACAGGTGCATATGTGTGTGCATGCATGTGTGCACCTATGCGTACATGCACATGTGTGCACCCATACATGTGTGCATCTGTGTATGATTGCATGTGTGTGCATAGCCATGTGTGTGCACATGTGTGCATCTATGTCTGCGTGTGTGTATGTGTAGAAAGAGAGCACGTACAATGAAATAATAAGTTACACATTGTTTTGTAATCTGTTTTTACTCCTCCAGGAACTTTTCAGAAACTTTCCCCTTTGTTTCCAGGACAAAACATTGCTGGCGTGTAGCCATCACTCAGTAATATCTGTGGGATAAGCTTGTCCCTATCAGTTAACCACAGCATTGTGTCAGTGACTGCCAAGTGACACTGATGGTACGTAATTCAGTATCTCCCCGAGTGGGATATTTTAACTGCTGGTAATTTCCCAGGGAATCTTGGTAGTATATGGGTAAAGCTGTCTTTATTTTAATCATTATATATTTTAATTTGGCTTGAGAAATTATAGAAATAGGATATAAAGCCAATAATTTTATAGAATTTTTTTAGGATTAGATCTAAACACTATTTAAGTTAAAATATAAAAGATTTAAAGAAAAAATCCTAAATAAGTAATTTGGGAGGCTTTCAGATTCCACAAAAATGATTGAAACAAAATGGTGCCTCAAATGACTGAAGTTTAAAATACAGAAACGTAACCTCTACAGCCATCTCCCCATCAGGACTCTCAATTGTTTCCTGATTTCTGTTGTGGAAATCCCGGAGGAGTACCTTCCTGCACGTGCCTTTATATACGTATCTGCCGGATGATTTTCCGAGGGAAATATTGCTAGAAAGGGAAATGCTGTGCCCAATGGTTGGCATGTTTGAAGAGCTGTGGGTTTATAATGTTCCGAATCCTCCCTGGACCCTGAGCGCGGACCTGCGGACCCCCAGCCGTGTGCGGGAGGAGGCTTGTTGCTTTGGAAGGTCACCACACTCGTGCCCAGGGACGCATGGGCCGTGCATCAGAGTCTGTGTCCCCGGACCCAAGCCCCTCCCAGAGCTCCATCTGTCCCAGCGTTTCCCCCTCTTCCTGGCCCCTGCGTCTCCCTGGGACTTCGCACTCCCTCTCTCCCTCCCTTCCTTTCTACCCCCAGAGAGAACTGTGTGTAAATTTTGAATTTAGAAAACAATGCAGTGCTTGACATTCTGATATTTATCATTCAAATTACAAGAAATGTGAGCTGATATTTATATTACTAATGAGGCATTTCAGAGGGTTTACCTTTTAGTGCAGAAACGGCCACTAAGCAGTAAGTGGCCCCCTACCCCTGGACACGTGGCCCTGGTGAACATTCTCACCAGGAAACCCCATGGCCTTCCCTCGGCACCGGGCATGTGTTCCCCCCACTCCTCTGCTCTCCGGCGGAGACAGCACTCAGCAGGCATCACTGCCTGGCCCCTGTCCCCCGGGGAGCCTCCCTGGGATACGGAGACACGGGGGTGAGGGCCTCCACGTCCAGCATGTGTTCATCACCCCCACAAACCATGTCATTATTTAATACTTCACTCTTTCTAATTGAATCACCTGTATCACTTGTAAAATTTGTGTTAAAACTGCAAATATCCACTCTAAATTAAAATCCTGATCATTTGTAATCACAAGGTTACCATGGAAATAAAAACAATGACCACAAAGTGATGTTCTTAGACTCTCCCTTGATGCTAAAAAGGGTGGAAGACCCCACGCCTGCAGCCTTGCGCCTGCTCCAAGGAGCGAAGCCGGAAGACCTGTGGGCAGGTGAACCCACGTGCGACAACTCCCAGCCTTCCGCCACCAACCCCCCTCCCCAACGTGGCATTAGATCACGCAGCTGCTCCTCCCACGAGTCACTATGGTCTGTCACCCCCCACCCTGCTGCAGGGCCCCAGCTCAGGCTTCTCCAGACTAACTTCTACCCACCGTGAGTCTCCCCCCAACCCAGCCCATTCCAAGTGTGGCCCAAGGCCAGGTTCAGAGCCGATGCTGGTTTAGACACTAAATAAATGAGTAACCAAAAACAAACTCGTCAATTTGGGTGCATGACGAATGTGTATAGACCTTGCAAGCGAGAGAAACACTAACACTGGGGGTCTTTCCCTAGAGCAGAAGAAAGATCAAGAGAGGGGAACAGCCAGGTTCAAGCAAATCGGTGCTGACTCGCACAGTGATGCTGATATGGGCTATTCTCAGCATCATGTGATGTCCCGGGCGGCCCCGTTGGATTTCCAGGTAGCAGTCCAAACCCTCCCAGCGTTTATGGGACGCTCTGACTCCCACGCGACTCTCTCTCCTCACAGGGAGAGCATGTGGGCTCCCCAGACAGCGGCTGCTGCTTGTACGAGGGAATCATCAGACAGTGTGGAGTAAGAGACACGGGTATATTTCTGTCCATATATCATGGCTCAAACAAGAGAAAGATAAACTCATTTTTAATCTACCTCAGGCGTGCAATCAAGCACCGAGGCATCCAGGTTCATCCTTCAGGGCGTGATTAAGAAAATCAAATTCTGGCTTATTCATGTCATTTTTCCTTAAAGTTTGCGGGGAAGAATCACGGTGGCCCCCAATGATCAAATTACCTGGCCTTGTGCTGTTCGGCTGTATTGAAATGCGCTGTTCCATCAGCTCCTTCAGCTCCGGAGAGGGGTCCAAGTACAAGAGAATCCCCTGGAAACAAAGAAATCCACTGCAACCAGTGAGAACATGGGAACGTTTGAAAAAGAAACGATATGTATTTACTTTAAACATGTATGTGTCTGTGTGTTGTTTCGATGTGTGCCGTCTTTCTTCGTATGTGATGCTGTTGCTACATGGACGGGGGTAGGGGGTGGGGGGTGGTCCCGAAAACGGAAAACAAAAACAAAACCATGGCATCATTTCCACTCTCCTTGTGTCTTCACGGATATAAAATTCTGCTCTTGATCAGGAGGAAAATAATTAGGAAAGGTCTCTGGAGGCCTGAGTCCCGGGCCTGGCTCTGTATCTCTAAGTGCCTGAAGCAGGTCGCTTCATTGTCCTGAGTTTTTGTTAAGTAAGTACAGAACGATTTTTAATATATGGACCAAAAGAGACTCGATAGTGTTTCACTTAGAATGAACATATATGTTTATGGATTTATTATGTTCTCAGATAAGCCACGTTCATAATAAAAATATTAATAAGAAAATCAGTAGTATTCTGTGGACCCCAAAATGTTAACTCTAGTCCACATTAGGTAACAGCACAAAGAATTTCTAGTATCGATTCCTGAAAATGGACTCAGGGCGCCGTTGTCACCTGGAAGCCACCTGCGCCGGCGGCCCAGGGTGCTGATGATCTTAGAGCCCCTCCCGTTATCATCTTATCTATCTCTGGTTTATCTCATATGCGTCTCCCTGCAAATGGGCCTGTCTGTTTCATTGTTAAGTTTTGGAAATAGTCGTGCTGTCAACAGTGCTTGTCAGCTTCAATTTACCTGCACTTACATTCGGAATCTGATTCTGGACAATAATGGATCCGAAATCGAAAGCAGCAAACTGAAAGCATTGTTAATGTGCAATCTTCACCACACATGCACATATGCACACACGCGTACGCACACATGCACATACACACATGCACATGCACACATGCACACACACACGTGCACACGCACGCACACATGCACACACATGCACACACATGCACACACATATACACACATGCACACGCACGCGCACGCACACATGCACACGCACGCACACACGTGCACACACATATGCACACGCACACACGCACACGCACAAAGCGAAGATAAAGGATTCAAACCCTCTCCCATTTTCCAAACAGAAACCACTGTCTTATCCCTCTGTGATCCTGAGCCTTTTCATTTATTCATGATCAAACATCAGGTGAGGAAGTCTCTCTCCCAAACAATTGCTTGTTTTCAAGACTGGCAAGAACACGTAATGCACCGCGCTGGGGTCCGCTCGCCACGGCAGTGAGCCGAAACGAAAGCAAGAGAAAGGAAGACGCATGATCTTGCTGGAATATTTATAATGTTAGAAACTCAAGACTCTTGAAAACCCTAGGATGTGACCCACGTTCTGTCCCCTCTGCAGAAAAGGAAAGCAATAGGCACACTTCAGGGGAGGGGGCCCCGTGATTAGTGCTCCCCACACGGATCAATGCTACAAAGGAGCTTTATTTTCCTACTACTTAAGGCAACACATCCCTCCCCTCCCACCTCCTGCCTCCCTCCCGGCTGAAGCTTTAACATTGAAAATTCTGTGCTGTATTTGATTCCAGGAGAACAGAGCAAAACCTGTGGTACCTTGCTGGCATTTCCTGGGTTCTTCACAATTTTACAAGATACAAAGGAGTGCGTGCAACATCGCCATAACTGTAATTTCCACTTGTGAGAGGAACAAAAATGAACATACTGCAAAATCACTCTTACGCCTATCTCTGCCTTTACAAAATACATTCACAGAAAAAATATTTACTCTGCTCCCTATCTGCTTGTTAATCTGAAGGGGGCTTCAAGTGTTCTCGTGTCCCCTGGAATATCAACCTACTATTTTTTATTTTTAGAGCAAGTCGTGAAAGTTTCCCATATGTTTCCAGGCATTGTTGCTCCCCAAGGGAAAGTACATGGTGTAAGCAGGTGGTCACTCTAGGTGGCTGATTATGTCCTCCCCAGGCTGTTCTGGCTCAGGAAGCATGTGGCTGGCAAGACAGGGAGGGACAGTAGCTGTGCCAGGTGACCTGAGCCGTCCCTTGTTTAGAATGTGAATGGTGTCACCTAGGCTCATATGGTCAGACAGATATGGAAGTCCCTCGAGTCCACCCAGCAACCCTCTTGCCCAAACTGTGACTTCAATTCCAATCCTTGTTTCTACTCCTTGTTCTGTTTGCTGGGCATTTATGCCATATTGACTCTGCCTCCTGTGCCAAGCAGTGAGCAGGGCACTGGAGAGACGAGGAGAGGTAACGCAGAGACCCTCCACTCCCAAGACTCACAGGTGCATATGGAAGACAGACAAGTAAACAGACCGAAGCATAGAGCCCTGGGGTTGCAGCCGTGACAATGACCATAGTCACAACCAGCGTGCCTGAGCATTTCTTCCACGCTGCGCCCAGACTTGCAAGCCTTACCTGTGTCAGCCCACCTGGGACCCACAGCAACCCTAGGGCAGGATTGTGTCTGCCCCTAGCAGAGAAGAGAACACCGAGGGCAGGTGGTTTTAAGAGGCTTTCCCAGAGCCACCCAGTCACCAGGTGGGAAAGCCAATTCTTGAAACCTGATCTGCCGAATTTGGGAGCCCACATGCTTCTCCCTGGACCTTCTTCCCTGGATGCTGTGCTGCATTGGGAGGAAACTGAGGAACAGGGGTTTTCCCCATTCCAGTTATGTTTCCATCTCTGTTATCTGCGTGGATTTACTCTGTTCTCCATCCTTCAGCCAAGAGAAAGGATGGTTGGGTACATGGGTGTAAATGTGTACACACTTCCACATGCCAGTGACGTGATGGCTCCAAAGGGAAGAAGACCCCAAAGGTGTCCCAACACGACAGTCGTGCAAGTGCAGGAGACACAGTAAATCCCAAGCTACACTTTATATGTTTAGCTTGAGAAATTAACCGTTTCCAGGAACATGCGGACAAAGAATAATTCCATGGTCTGGACCAATGGCTTTCAATCAATAGGGTCAACTTTGCCCCTAGGAGATATCCGTCAATGTCTGCAGATATTTTATGTTGCTGTGATGGGCTGAGGGAGAGACAGGCATGTGGTTAAACATCCTACCATGCTCTGAGCGCCCCCACACAACAGAGAACTATCCAGTCCAAAGTCAACAGCGCTAAGGTTGAAACCCGCCGTAGACCCGCATGGACCAGCTAGGAACTTAGTTGTTGGCTTATTTTTGGATGGAGGTCATTGGATATGCCACAGCATAAGAGAATCAAGTTGCAAAGATACCTCTGTGCTGTGTGTAGTCACATTGTCCAGACTCACTCGGGCTTTCCTGGGTTCCTCATCGAACTTAAGATCAGACGAGCAAATAAGCGGATTATACCCTCACATTCTACAGCTGAGAGTCTCACCTTCCGATTCCTCCAGTGCCCTTACCGAAGTGCTGCTTCCTTCCCAGCCCTGAAACCCCAGGTCCCCTGTCCATCGACCCAGAGCTAAACAGATACATTCTCCGATGCACAATTAAAGAGATTGACGGCCTATCAGCAGAGGTGCCCAGTATCAGCTCATCTGAAATTAAGTGGGAGATATTGTGTTAGGGCTGTGTTTTGTTAAGCAAGCAAAATGTAAAACCTTCGCATCTTTAGTGATTGATTAATGACCTTTTAAAAGACCCTGCTAAGTGGAACAATTGAAGAATGTGGGAGCAATTAAGGAGGCTTTGCAAGGCAGTTCACTTATCAAAATGACTGGACAAGATCTCAGCTGGATCATTGCCCCTTACACCTTAACTACTGTCAAACGGCATCCAACAGCCCCAAGAAGACTATTTTAGGCACATCAGCAAAATGCCACCCTGTACTGCCTGCAGCAGTTACAGGCGTCACAGATACCAGCCACGTGGAGGTTTGGACCGCCCCCCCC
>NC_048230.1:47595323-47644319 GCF_002007445.2 Ailuropoda melanoleuca | reverse complement strand
CCCCCCCAGCTTTCGATCTGCCCACCCCAGCTCCCCTGCAGATCCCTTCCCTGCTGCGCGCTACAGGTCCTTGCCATGCCATTAGCTTTCTCCAGATGAAAGTCACTTTCTGGAAAGGGTAAAAGCTAGGCCAGCTCAAGCGATGCAGCACTTTGTTCCAGTAAGGTTTCCTTTGAAACGGCAATTACTAACGTGCACCAGGTAATTTAGGGAAACCGAGCTAAAACAACCACAGCACTTTGAACAGAAATCTCATCCCAAGGATTTCGTTGCCTTTCCTTTTTTTCCCTCCAGCTTTTCCGTTTGATAAAAACACACTTGTTCCTTCTGAGACTGCCCAGACCTTTCCACTGTTGATGGAGAAAGGCCCTTCTCAGCACAAAACATCCGGCACGTGTGCTAAGAGGCGTCCAAGCAGGGCAGGTGTCCCATGCCCGGGCTCTCCTGGGACAGAATGATGCTATTCTTTTCTGGACCTGCCCGACTCCCCGGCCCGCAGCGGGAGACAGGGGATTCAACGCTCACTCAAACGTATTTGCCGTACAGGTCTGTTTTTAAAAACCGCCACATGCCAAGGACATCACCAAATTTGATCTCTCCCCTCGGTATGATAAAAGTGAGTGAACTCACTTCTGATTGCTTGTGATGGCAAGATTTTCATTTTTTAAATTCATGGACCGCTTGGGAGAGTTGATAATCAGGTCGTATTCCAGCGTTTATCTTCGCTGATGGCCTCTGAGTCTGTGCTGGGCAGACAGGTACCGTACAAGCCGTCCCCCCCGCTCCTGCGCCAGCCCAAGGCCGTCCTCCGCTCCAGATGAGGCAGATGGAATTCTCTATTGGTGCACCAACTTTCTTTCACAGAGACGTCAACAGCCAATGCCAATGGGGCTCAGAACACCCATGGTTCCCATAGGCTGTGTGACCCTTCCCCACTCCACCTTCCAGAGCTTGCTGCTTCTGTGGGCCCCTCCCCCACGTTGTGCGGCTTGCCGTGCCTCTGGATGACCGGGATCTTTAAAATGTGAGGGGGAGACACTTTATGACATTGGTCTTGGCAACAATTTCATGGATATGATACCAATCATAATTGCTCGTAGGCCACAAAAGCAAACTATTAAGTGTGACTGCATCAAACTCAAAAGCTTCTGCAAGGCAAAGGAAGTAATCACCAGAGAGAAGAGGCAGCCTACAGAATGCGAGAAAATACTTGCCCACCATGTCCCAGGAAAGGGCCTCATTTCCAAAACATAAAAGGAACGTCTACGGCACAAGAACAATACAAGTACTAGTAATAAACAGACTACGGTTTTGAATAGAGAGTTTTCCAGAGAAGACGTCCAAATGGAGACCTAGAGCATGGAAGGACACTCGGTGTCACTTGTCATCAGGGAAATGCAAATCCAAACCATGGTGAGGGACCACCGCCCACCTGATCGGGTGGCTACTATCAAAACAACAGAAGGGAACACATGCTGGCGAGGCTGTGGAGAAAGAGGAACCGTCCTGCACTGTTGGTGGGAGTGCAAAATGGTGCAGCCGTGCGGGAAAGCAGTGTGGAGGGTCCTCCAAGATTAAAAATAGAACTGCCCTATGACCCAGTAATCACACTACGGCTATTTACCCTGGAGAGTTAAAATCAGGAGCCCAGGTTCATCGCGGCCTTGTTCACAGTGACCAACATGTGGGGGCAACCTCAGTGCCCGTCAGCGGGCGACGGGTAAAGACAACGTGGTGTGGACGTTCAGTGGACTGTCATTCATCCTTGACGCTCCTCTACCAATCTCCCTGCTATTGGGTCCTTTTTGAATCCTCAGAGAGCTGTTATTTATGCTTTTTCTAGAGTTGTAAATTAAGGCAGTGGGAGATGGGGGCTGTACTGGGTTCACTCTGTGAAACTCCTTCCTTCTTAACTTACGTCTTTTAAAACATAACACAGAGGGGCTCCTGGGTGGCCCAGTCGTTGGGATCTGCCTTCAGCTCAGGGCGTGATCCTGGAGTCCTGGGATCAAGCCCCACATTGGGCCCCCTACTGGGAGCCTGCTTCTTCCCCTCCCACTCCCCCAGCTTGTGTTCCCCCTCTCGCCTGCCTTCTCTCTCGCTGTCAAATAAATAAATAAAGTCTTTAAAAATAATAAAATAAAAAGTAAATAAATAAAATATAACACAGTTATTTTGACACCCCCATGATCGACACCATTAATAGGCCAGTGACCCGCTTCCAGGATTAAAAGTGATAAAGAAAATTTGATAAATGCTTTTGAATGAGAGCTGCGTTTTTTTTGTTTTTGGGTTTTTTTTTTAATTGAAGACAGTGTAGAAGGGCCATTAGCCGGATCACCATTAGCCTCTTGAGGAAGGCTAACATCCAGACCATGTCTGCTTCGGAAAGCGGGGGGAAAATATCCATCCCCACATTTGTCTTCAGGGATGATCTTCGGTCACTAGCCATTCCAACCAGCTCGCAACGTAACATGTATTAAAGAGAGGATACATGCTCGATATGTAAGACATAGCTTGTACTCTGCCAAAATAGCACTCCATTTAAAATCTGTCCTCAAAGTGACAAAGTCGCCCTGAGGACATGTACAAGCTGATAGAAACATGTAAGAAAACATAATAAATATGGGAGGGTAAAGAAGGTCGTTGGGTTCTGGACTAGAAAAATAGACACCCCCAACCCCCAAATTTATGATGCTTCATTTATTGCAAGAGATCAGTGAGTGCTAGATATAGCCGCACGTGCACAAACACACAGTCCCCTAAAGTCCATTCAATACAAAACATCTTAAAATAGAATGTCAGTAAAAAGCAGAATTTCGTGGATTGTGCACATAATTATTCCCTTCAAGAGATAATAAAAAGCAATTAATTGACAGAGGCAAATAAGCCACTGGAACAAAGGAGCATGTCTCATGGCCTTTGTTTCAGAACTAAGGCTGGAAAGTGGGGTGGAAAAACAGAACAGTCCTGCACAAATCTAGAACCAGAAGGCCTGAGCTTCTGCTCTCGTGGGTTCTCTCCATCCATGCCCGGTGCAGACTCCCTAACCTCAGGGAAAGCCAGGGACGTGGCCGTGCTCTGGAGGCCAGATGACTAATGAACTTAAATGTCTTCCTGGGACATTAGAACAATGCAAACATAACACACACACACACACACACACACACACACACACACACACTGTTTAAATCCTTATTGCACAGCAAACTTTAAAAATAAGCTATCCGTTAATAAGAAATAAATATCTCATTTTCTTCTTCCTGAGATGTTAAATGTGTATTTCTCAAATTGTTTTATTTTAAATAAGGCCCGTGATCATGAATTTTAGATGGGTTTTAAGGAAATAGACCCTAATTTGTGAAAGGGAGACCAGCCTGCTCTCCTCATGTAGATGTTGGAAAACTGGGGGAGAAAAGTGCTTTTCTGGACTAACTCAGAGGGTCCACTAACAAGCTTGCCCTTGAAGGTACTAACGAGGGTCAAGGACTGACCTATGCATCGAAATCCACAGAGAGTCACGTTAGCTCTGTGGTTTCTCAACTTTCTGACCTTTTAAAGCCTTTTACTTACGCTGCTCAAAAGAAGAAAAATGATCCAATTCTCATTTTTTCCTTTATTCAAACAGCTCATTATTTCAGCAATGAAATTTATAAATTGCATATTAGGTGTCTGGTACAGGGATCCAATAACATCAGAGAGACTGTCTGGGCTTGGGGATCTAACAGGAGAGACAGGTCTTAAAAAATAATTAGGCAGTACTTACCTAATTATAGCAGCGAGAGGTCACCAGCAAAACAAGGCATCACGGGAAAAGAAGACATAATCGGGAGCTTAACCTAGTTCAGAGGTCATAGGTCGGGGAACTCTTCCTTGAAGAAGTGGGTACCTCCCAGGACTATGGGGGGTGTGGACATTATCCAGCTCGAGGGGTAGAGAGAATATTCCAAGTACAGAATGCTGCTCATGGTGGGGAAGCTGGCCCGCGTGCAAGCTCGGAGGAACGCCACGGGCTAGACATGCTCAGAGGACCAGATCGGGAATTTAAGGACCCATCCATCAGAAAACTTCTTACTTTTTCATTCGTTGATATTAAGTAATGTTTTCAAACACCTCAGATGCTATTTCCGGGCCCTACTCTGGATTCTATACCACAGCAGCCCACAGGCAGCCTTGGTCCCACCATTAGGGAGTTCACATTCTCATGCCCAGCTTTCCAGTGGGTTCCTTAGCCTGTGGGATCTTCAAAGTAAGAGGAAACTTCTCAGCATATTTGTGGGAGGGGTCTTGGCTCAGTCAGCAGGGGTGCATGGCTGCTCAGACCTTTCCCCGTTTCTCTCCCCAGTGCCCCGGCCGTGTTTGTGCAGACCCTGCCTTGTGACTGTCCCTTCTCCCTCTCCGTCACACCGCGCTCGGCACTGAGTTTGCAGGTCTCTCCGTGCAGCAAGCTGTGCCTCGAATCTTGAGTGAGGTCTAGTCCCCCACGGTGTGCGCCCGCCCCATCCTGCCATCCGTCCCCATGTCCCGTCGTGAGCCCAGTGAGGACTTCGCTGGCGCACGTGGCCATGAGCGGGATGGCCGGTTCTGAGCATGGTCACACCGTCGGCTTGACGGAGTCGGGGTCACCTGCCCATCGGGTCATCGCGCCAGCAGTTCCTGACGGTCTTCCGGTGTGGTCCCCACATCCTCGCTGGGAGGGATGAGCGGGGCCCGTGACTCAGCATCTCCCTTCCCGCTATCTCACTGTATGTCCCCCTTCTGGGGTCGCTAACTGCGTGGGGGACTGGGACTTCTCTTCTGTACGTCACCTTCTCCAAACCTTGGTCCGTTTTTCTAGCTGAGCTGCTTTTCAGTTCCTGCTGTTGTGCAGGGGTTTCTTTCCATTCTCCCTCGAGAGCTCTCATTACAACATTGCGATATCTGCCGTCACTTTTCTATCAGGGGGGTCTCTCGTCCACAGATGAGCCCCTTTTTTCTTCTATTTTATGTCATAAACCTCATCTCTTTGTTTGTCTTACAGATTGCAGTTTTCAATTTGGTTTAAAAAGTGCTTTTCTCCCCCTAAAGTCACAAAGATATTAACCAACATTCTTTCTATAACTTTATAGTTTATTTTTCACACTTCGGGCTGTCATCCATCTGGCACGAACCTTTTAGTGTGATGTGAGATAGGGATCTTTTTTTTTTTTCTTAGTGTTCTCCGTAATGTGAGCTACTTTTCTCAACACCATCGACTAAATAAAGCATTCCCCACTGATTCCTGCTGTCATCTTCATTGTGTGTGAAGTTCCCGCGCACACACAGGCCCGTGTCTGAGCTCCACACTCGCTTCTGAATATCAACAAGACATTCTGTGCAGCTTCCCTTTCCAGATGTTCAACTGCTGTTCCACCACTACCTTTGGTGCTGGGCACGACAGGACATGGCATGATGAACGGCCTTTGGTCCCGTCTCTTGGACAGTCACTGTGGGAGTGGGCATGGTGGGAGACCTGTGTTTCTGGAAGCCACTCTCTCCCACGCTAGAGCTCCAGCAATAACTTCACTCCACGCAGAAACGGTGATCACAGAACTCTACTCCACTGAACTCCAGCTGAATGTGCTCCCAAGTGAACCTCTGAAGCTAGATCCCCAGATGGCCCATGACGCTGCTCAGATATCACCAAAAACGTGGAAAGTATGACCAAGCAAAGTCAAAATGGGAAGAAACTAGAGTCTTAACTAATTATGGTTAAAATATATTCCTTTTGTAAATTTCACGAAAATGGGTTAAACTTCATTACGGTCCCTTCCAAAGCCCTGGAAAGAACCCGGGCCCCAGTGTCTGACCACAGACCACCTGTCTCTGACTCACCTCCTAGCACACTCCCCCTTGCCCACACCTGGTCTGTCTCCCTACAGTGTAAGTCTCCCGAGGACAGATGTCCGTATGCTCTAACCCACCAGCAGCACCAGCCGCGCCCCGCACAGCTGGACAGTCGGTCTTCATGAAACGAGCGAGTGGGAAGCGTGTGTGGACCCGGCACGTGGTACATGCTTGATGCTTCTTAATATTATTATTTTCATACCCCCGTCGTCACTGGTGAGAAGGATATGTGAACAGAGAGTGGAGAGAATGAATACCTTTGGCTCTGTAGGGGCTGCCTCCCTCCCAACCCTGCACACCGTGGAGATGATATGATATTAATAACCACTGTGCATTTTCCACCAAGTAGCTTCAGGTGGGCGATGCTAAGAGAAAGTCTTGAACTAAAGGCTCCATGGGCGTCAAGCTACAGTTCTTTGGCAGGCTACTGACGAAATAATATGTTGGCCCTTAGGCAAAAATTCAGACTAAAAATCCTTCAGCGGGGCACCCTTGTGTTTCCAATCTCATTTTATCTCCAAAGAAGGAATGTTACAATTAGCAATTCAGAAACTCCTTTACATCTTAGTAACCATGCATAAAAATTAATTCAAGCAAAACCTAATTTAGAATAATAATAACACGCTTTCCTAATGTTTCCTACATTAATCACGGTTAAGGCAGTTACTATAGCAGCGCTGTTGGAATTTATTGAAAATAATGTAATTCACTATAGTGCAAGTTCTCTTCGGAGAATGCTACTATTTGTTTAAGCAAGAGAGAAAGAAACAGGAAAGCACCCTCTGTTTCCTTTGAACTAATTTAAGGTTCAATGGCAGACAGACACAAAAGTAATAAAGTGCTGTTTGCTCTGAGGGGAGGTGGTGGTGACCTCTGTTTTTCATGATTAGATTCGTTTTAAATCTGTTCTCTCTGTCCCATCTTTTTGCTCAGACTCAGGGAACAAACATATATATAGGCTTGAGAGGGGAGGGAAATTCTGTATCTTGCGGACAATTGCCTCCCTTCTGGGAACCAGAATGACATCCGGCTTGCTTCTGTCCCTCGAGGTATCCCAAAGAGCAGAAGCCAGATCACCGCGTGCAGCTAATGGCCAGCAGAAGTCAATGTCGGGCGGGGGGAGTGGAAAAAGTCTGGAAAACTGTGAACGGCTGGGGACCCCGCACAAACGTCTTCGTGTCCTCAGCTCTAAGCCCTTGGATTGTGGTGCTTACTGTGACCTCTGGACCTGCTCCCCTGATGCCCGGGCGCTGAGCAGGTGGCCGACTGCTAAGCTTTCCACGCAGGGCCGTCGAGGCTGCTGATCCTATGAGTCCCTCATGGCAGAACACGGCAAGAGAACAGTGGGACAGACCTGGGTTCTAATCTGGGCCCTTCTGCAGACTTGCTGGCTCACCTCCGGCAGTGTCTCCGTCCTGGCACTAGTGACTTTGGCGGCTGGGTCACTCCCTGCCTGGGGGCCACCCTGTGCATGGTGGGCTGTTGGCAGCATCCCTGACCTCCACCACCAGATACTGGGGCACCTGTAGAATCAGGACAACCAGCAAAGTCTCCAGACGTCCCCACGTGTCCCCAGGAGGACAGGTTCCCTCACAGTCTGGAAGCACTGAACTGTGAAACGGAGACGCATCAGGGCTGCTCCCGATACAGAAAGGCAGTACCGGGGGCCCCGTGAGGGTAGACTGCTCTTGCATCACACGCGTGTGCCCTGAGTGCACCAGGGAAAGCCCGTGGGGGTGGAGTACCTCCTTTAATACGCTTATTACAACAACCCCTCCTTGACTGATTGGAGAAACTGGATTTCTCCCCCAAATACTTAAACACCAAGATGTCTTAGTTAATAAAACGGAAAAGATTCGTCCACACGCTCACCACGATTTCCATGTAATCAAGAGAACTTTGGTCCAGGAGATACGAGCCCTGTTTCAAGTGAGACGTTCTCTGTAGGAAACAGGACAAGGGAGGCTGATGATTCCTGTCAAGGGCATCCAGGCCAACACCCTCGAAAGAACTCCTTCTGTAAGAGATTTTCCTTTTGCTTTTGTGCTCACCTGGCAGATGGCCCTTCCTCCTTTCCTGAACCTTTTTTTAATTTTTTTCTTGTTAGGTCCCCAGACAAAAAACAAAACAAAACAAAATAAACAAAAACCAAAATAACCCCAGGATTTGCACTTTCTAGTTCCCTGGAGACACACTTTAGTCCTGCTGGGAGAACACATTTCAAATATTGGCCCACATACAAACCAAGTTCGATCTCTTCTTGGGTTCTCTCACTGAAAACTCGGCCTACACTTCATCCGAGTGAGATTGGGGTTCAGATATGATTTTTACATCAGCCGTGTAAAAACCCATTTTATCAGTGATTTTTCCTTACAAACTTGAAGGTTCTATTTTGACATGATGGTGAACTCACACTAGGTTATAGGAAATGATACAGCGAGATCCCCTGCGTTCTCTGCCCACTTTCCCCCGATGCTGGCACCTTGCTGAACCGCCGTGGATCTCACACGTGGGACGCTGGCGTGTACTGAGGATGTAGAGTGTTTCCATGGCGGTGAGATTCCCTCATGTGGTCCCTGATAGCCACGCCATGTGCCCACCCACCCCTGAGCCCTCCTCAGCCCCTGGAGACCACTAACCCGCTCTCCACTGCTGTAACTTCTTGTCATTTCTAGAAGCTTCTGTAGGGCCTTGTGTAGCATGTGACCTGGGGGAGTTCGCATGCAGCACGGGTCTCTGGAGATTTGTCTACATCATTTAGTTTGAATAGTTCACTATTTTATTGGTATTGCTGAATGGTATTCCACAGTCTTGTTGAAAAGAAAACCGCAGGCCCCAAAGGGAGTCACTTAGGCCAACTCGTCACACTGGGGCCTAGTACCCACTCTGACTGCAGCTCCAAGTTTCCCCTGAGATGCAGGCTTACCAGGCCAGTCTGGAATTTTCTGGTCCACACCAGGGAAGCCACCTGTCACAGGGGCCTCTCCTTCCCCCCAAAGGAAGATGAAGTTCCCTGCATGGTAAGACCCCCTGCTCTTCTCCCTGAGGGAGGATGACTTTCCTGAATTTTGCCAACTGTCCCATCCTGTCCCACCCTGTTTCTGCCTGGGAAATTCTTCCCGTTTGTCCAGCTCTGGGGGCCCCCCTCAACTCATGAGGTGGGATGCTGCCTGATTCATAAATCACTTAATAAAACCAATTAGATCTTCAAATTTGCTCACGAAATTCTATTTTTCAACAGTCTGGATGAGCCAAAGTTTGTTTGACCCTCACCCATGAGAGTGCATGTGGGGGTTTTCCCTCAGTTTGTGGCTATTACGAACCAAGCTGCCATCACATCCATACACAGGACCTCTGTGAACAGAGGTTTCTATTTCTCTGGGATAAGGGCCCAAGAGCACCATTACCGGCTCATTTGGTAACTGCATGTTTCATTTTATTAAAAAAAAAAAAAAACTGCCAAACTCTTCCAAGAGCATCTGTCCCATCTTAGATCCCCAGCAGCCACATCGAGGGACCCAGTGTCTCTGCATTGTTGTTGCCACTGCTTGTAACTTATAGGTGTGTCGTGATTCTAATAGGTGTGTGGTGATGTCTCCTTGTGCCGATCTCCCGGTGATTCAAAGTGCATTTTCCTAATGGCCTGTAACGGGGAGAACTTTGTCCCACACTGCGTTTTCTCTTGGCTTGGATATCTCTGCACACCTTTCATTTTCTAATGGGATCGTTCGTGTGTTTTACAGCTGAGTGTGGGCAGTTCTTTCTTTTTTTTTTTTTACAGTATTTTTTATTATGTTATGTTAGTCACCATACAGTACATCCCTAGTTTTTTATGTAAAGTTCAATGATTCATTACTTGCATATAACACCGAGGGCACCATGCAATATGTGCCCTCCTTACTACCCATCACCAGCTTATCCCAATCTCCCAACCCCCTCCCCTTTGAAGCCCTCAGTTTGTTTCCCAGAGTCCATAGTCTCTCATGGTTCATTCCCCCTTCTCTTTACCCCCCCTTTCTTCTTCTTTCTTCTCCCACCGATCTTCCTACTTCTTATGTTCCATAAATGAGTGAAACCATATGATAATTGTCTTTCTCTGCTTGACTTATTTCACTTAGCATTATCTCCTCCAGTCCNTCCATGTTGCAGCAAATGTTGAGAAATCGTTCTTTCTGATAGCTGAGTAATATTCCATTGTATATAATGGACCACAGCTTCTTAATCCAGTCATCTGTTGAAGGGCATCTCGGCTCCTTCCATGATTTAGCTATTGTGGACAATGGACAGTTCTTTCTATATCCTGGATACTCGTCCTTCGTCAGAGATGTGGTTTGAAAATGGGCCCCCCACTCTGAACTTTTCATGCTCATTAAGGGACTTTTCAGAGCAAAAGTTGTTGTTTTTTCTTTTTGTTCTTCTTTCGGACAAAGTCAAGCTGTCTTTAAGTCACTTTTGCACCTATGTTAAGAGTCGGTTGGGCAAATTTGTGAGAGTATATTTCTGAGTTCTCTGTTCTGTTGATCATAAGCTTCACAATACATCTTGAAATCAGGTAAGCTGATGCCACCCACTTTATTATTTTTTTTTCAAAATTGTTTTAATTATTCTATTCCTTTTGCCTATCCATATGTATTTTGGAATAATCTAGTCTATATCTACACAAATCTTGCTATGATTTTAATGGGAGTTATGTTAGACCTGCCTATCAGATAGGGAAGAAGGGACCTTGTCACAAGGCGAGTCTTCCTGTCCATGAACATGGTATGTCTCTCCATTTATTTACATCTTTGATTTATCTCCTTTCAGCAGACAAGTCTTATACATGCATTGTTGCATTCCTACGTATGTGTTTTAGCAGTTGCAAATAGTATTATACTTTAATTTTGATGTCCACATGTGTGTTGTTAGCATTGTATTCTGTATTATGTATAGAAATAAAATTGACTTTTGAATGTTTATCACATAGGTTGCAACCTCAACAAGCTCACTTCTTAGTTTTAGGAGATCTTTTGTGGATTCTTTTGGAATTTGCCAAGTGAACAATCATGTCCTTTGCAAAGAAAGGCAGTTGAGGGGCACCAGGGTGGCTCAGATGATTAAGTGCCTGCCTTCAGCTCAGGTCATGATCCCAGGGTCTTGGGATCGAGCCCCACATTGGGCTCCCAGGTCAGCGGAGAGCCTGCTTCTCCCGCTCCCTCGGCGTCTCCCCCTGCTTGTGCACACACTCTCTCTCTCTGTCTCTCAAATGAATAAATAAAAAGTCTTTTAAAAAAGAGAGGCAGTTTAAATTTTTTGTTTCTTATCTGTATGTATTTTATTTTATTGCATTTTTGCAATGGGTGTTACTTCTAGGAATATGTTGAATGGAAGTGGTGAGAGCAGATACGTTTGTCTCGCTCCAAATAATAGATAAAGAGCATTCAATCCTTCACCATCGAGTGCAAGGTTTGCTGTAGGTTTTTTTTGTTTTGTTTTGTTTTGTTTTTTGGTACATTATCTTTTTCATGTTGAAAAAATCTTCCTCTACTTTTGTTTTCAGGGGTTGCTTTTCTCTCTCTCTCTCTCTCTTTCTCTCTCCCCATGATTGGGTGTTGAGCTTTGCAGAATGCTTTTTCTTATGAATCGTTATCATCGTGTGGTTTTCTCTGTAGCCTGTCAATGTGGCAGGTCACACTGACTGATTTTCAGACCATGAACCAGTCTTGGGGTGCATTACAGCCTGTTGGGGACAGAAATGTAGGCCTCCCTGCAGCCTTTGCTGGCATTCGTCAAGGAGCTGCTTAAGGTTTTCTTGGGTCTGCGGTCAAGCCCTTGCTTTCTAAGGGTCCTGTGCTCTGCTTTCCAGCCCCTCTGGTCGGGGAGAGTGGACTTTGATGGGAATGGTTTCATTTGCACTTGTCAGTGCTTCCAGCTTGCTGGCTTCTCAAGCACTCAGTCTCGGATATATGAGGCCGAGAAAAGACCCAGAGAATCATTGCTGACCATACTGCTCTTGGAGGTGGTTTGGTGGTCTGCCTCGGCTCTCCACCTTGCAGGACTGTCTTGTGTCTGAGGTATGTGTATGTCAGGGTTTTTACTCCACGGAGCAGGAGGAATGGGGGCAGAAGTGTGGTGACACCACATCCCATTCACTGAGACGATGCAGCCGGATGTACCCAACCCAAAGACTGGCTGTGCTGCTGGACACTCACTTACTCCCAGCCTCAGATCCCACATCTGTAAAGGGGACACTCCTAGAGCTTCCACAGGGACAAGCATCCAGTACCAAGACTAAGGTCCATCACGTTGTCCGTGACCCACCATGACCAACATCCTCTCAAAACCAGGGTGTGCCTCCTCTTGCCAAGCATGTTGTTTCCCAAAGCGCTGTCGGGCAGGAACATGCTAAGTGTGGGGTGATGGGTGCTGTCCGCCAGGAGGCCCATGTTGCTCTCGGTATAAGCACCATCAAGTCAGCAGACTCGAGGACTGTTCAGGACAGCGAAAGTGCAGGAACTCAGCGTGGAGGGAGACACCCCGGACCTGCTGTGTGGGGCTCTGCATTTGGACAAGCTCCCTGGGCTCTTCACGTACACACTGAAAGCTGAAAAGTGTTGGTCTAGAATCTGTAAGAGACTTTGGAGATGAGAAGGATGGAAGCTTCTGGGGCTTTGTGGCACCCTCAGTCCTCCCACAGAGCAGAGAGCCACTGGCCAGCACACCTTTGTCTCTGGCCACTGGGTGGATAGAACAGCAAAGGCAGAAGCCAAGGCAAATAGCCAGGAGAAGAGGTAAGAGAGGTTCGTGTCAAGACTCAGAATCGGAGGGGCGCCTGGGTGGCTCAGTCGGTTAAGTGTCTGCCTTTAGCTCAGGTCATGATCCCAGGGTCCTGGGATCGAGCCCTGCATCCGGCTCCCTGCTCTGCAGGGTGTCTCCTTCTCCCTCCACCTCCCTCTCCCACCCCTCTCGTGCTCTCTCTCTTGCTCACTCACTCTCTCTCTCTCAAATAAATAAATAAGATCTTTAAAAAAAAGACTCAGAGTCAGAGGAAGGAGGGCAAAGGCCCGGGCGCTTCGCTGGAGCAGGTGTGGGACAGGCTCCTCCCGCCCCGCCCGGCAGTATGTCTCCCCTGGCCTCCCCCTGGACTCCCCATTCCTTGGACCCAAGGATGCATTTGTATTCACTCTGTTTTTACCCACTGCCTAATGTGGGTTTGTTTGGCAATTAGTTCAGATTCATTTTCCACTGCGGAAGCTCATGAGTGACCTTTAGGCTCGCCCCACATGTGCTTGCGGCTGGGAGATCAATGCGAAGTGTGTGTACCCGCAAGCAGCTGCCCCACTGGGGAAGCTGGAGCGTCCCTCTGAACGACACAGTTGTGGGGGGTCACGTCATTTGCAAACCCCAAAGAATACAGGTGGGTCACCTATCAGTCTGGCTCCCCTTGAAAACAGACACTGGAAAACAATCAAGAAGGCAGACAATCCTCGCCGGCAAAGTGTCCTAAATAAGTGAAAGCGAACACCGTGCCCTCTGCCCGCCTCCAGAGCACGGAGGCTCACAGCGTCGCTCGGAGATCCACGCACGCGGCTTGCTGGCTCCGGGAGGGAGGCACTTGCTCTCCTTGTACAGAGAAGAAGGCTGAAAGCACTCAAGGGAGAGTAAGCACTCCTTCCTTCTGTGTGGGAGGACGTGTGTGAGGCTCCGAGGCTGGAGAACAGCAGCCTCCGTGGGGCCAGCAGTCAGAGCATCCCAGAGCCAGGCTGACGACTGGCACCGCCCAGGGACGCGGCCGGCGGGGGCCAAGGGGAAACGCGTCTGAAGCAAACTTGTCCTTTCTTGCCTGGCTTGAAACCAGCCCCCTGTGCAAAGAGCAGAATGGAATGACCGGGCATGGGTCAGCTTACTCGTGGAGGCAGCTTGCTTCTTCATAAGGAGCGTGAAGACCCTGGCTACAAAATAGGAGAATAAGACAGGAAAGCAAGAGCTTGCATCGAAGACAGGCCTTGTAACTAAATAATTTAGTGTTTAAACCCAGGAATTTCCCCCAGAATCTTTCCTTCCAGTTATTCCCCAGGCATCGCCTCTAACGAGTTTGTTAGACCAAACACACCAGCAGCTGCTAGTTACCACCTGTGGTGTGGGGCCCAAGGCCCTGTTCCTTTGATGTCCTTGAGCTTCCTGGAATCAGGTGTCCAGAGGGCCTCCTCTGGTTTGAAATTCAGCTCGCCCAATAAAGCTGCATTCGACTTGAACCATTTGGAAGTTTGAGCTGCAAATGAAATTGTCAATTCATTATTCATAAGAAAGAAAGTTAATATTCAGAGATCATAAATCAGCACAGAGTGTGGTTAGGAAGGGGAATTCCCTGAGTCAGTCTGTCCCTCGGCTGCGGTCTACGGCGGCCCTTTCAAGGCTCGAGGTTCTAAAAGAAAGAAGAGAACAAAGAAGGCATTTGAACTGGAGAGAAAATCTAGGAGGAATGAGGGAACACACCCCAAAGATCTCCCTTCCCTGACCCGTGTCCTGACTTCATTTTCCTGGTTGCCTCCGATTCATCGTCTGTGTGTGTTTCTGAATTCACGAGTGAACGTGACGATGGCACACGCCCCTCCCATTGTTGTCCGTCCGTGTTCAGAGCAGAAACACGTGCCGTGACGGGCCTCTGTCCAGCGCTGCTCCGTGTCCTGTGCTCTGGCACTCACGTCGGGAACGTTCTTCATGACGCTGTGTTTGGGAACCAGAGAGCAAGTCATCCAGCATCTCCGGAAACGGCTCCGCTTCTCCCTGTGGCTTAGCAATCGGTCCACCTCCTCCTTTTCCACTCTGAGGATTGCTGTGTCATCAGAGCACTAAAGAGAGATGACGAGAACATTGTAGTCGTTATTTTCTGTGGCCAAAAGAAAAAAAGGCTCTTTAGCCAAGAGAAAGGAAAACCTAGAGAAGTATCCCCAAGCCTGAAGGAAGACTGACAGCCCCACGGGACAGACACCGACGTGGAGGAGAGGGAAGCCCTCTCATCGACACTCCTGGTAAGCCAGCCTCGGTCCCCGTGTTCTGAAGTGCTGGGATGGGCACAGGGCTTCGATCCAAAAGCAAAACTTTCACGTGAGCCCTCCCTCCAGGACGCCGCACACAGGATGAGAGGGTCCCGTTCGTGTGGATGCTCTGGCTGGGCTGGGAAGAGCTGCCTCTCTGCACCTCAGCCTCATGGAGTTACAGCCAAATAAAATAAACACAAACCCCTCAAGAAGTCCACCGCACAGTCACACCCACTGGGGATGGCCGCTTTACAAAAATGGAGAACAAATTTTCATGAGGACGCGGAGAAATTAGAACCCTTGTGCGCTGTTGGTGGGAACGCAAACTGGTCCCGCCATTACGGAAAACAGTGTGGAGGTGCCTCAAAAAATTAAAAATAGAGCTAACCTATGATTCAGTGATCCCACTTCTAGGCATAGAACACAAAAAATAGAAAGCAGGTTTCTGCATACTCATGTTCACAAAAACATTATTGTAACAGCCAAGACGTTGAAGCAACCGAGACGCCCACAGACAGATGAATGGACAGATGAGGAAACTGCGGTCGGTCCGTACAATGGACTGTTTGCAACCTGAAAAGAAGGAAATCTTGACGCACCCTAAATCATGGGTGAGCCTCAAGGAACTTACACTCAGTAAAATAAGCCAGGCACGAGAAGACAAACACTGTTTGATTCTACTTACATGAAATATTTAAAGTAGGCAAAAATCATAGGGACCGAAGGGAGAATGGTGGGTGCCATGGGCTGGGGGCAGGGCGGAGGATTACTGTTTAATGGGGACAGAATTTCAGTGCTGCAAGGTGGAACGTTCTACAGGTCTATTGCAGAATAACGGGAAACTAGTTAACATCACTGAGCTACATACTTGAACATGATTAAGATGGCAGATTGACTCAGCCATCAAAAAGAATGAAATCTCGCCATTTGCAACGACGTGGATGGAGCTAGAGGGTATTATGCTGAGCAAAATAAGTCAATCGGAGAGAGACAAATACCATATGATTTCACTCCTATGTGGAATTTAAGAAACAAAACAGATGAACACAGGGGAAAGGAAGGAAAGATAAAATAAGACAAGAACTGGGGCGCCTGGGTGGCACAGCGGTTAAGCGTCTGCCTTCGGCTCAGGGCGTGATCCCGGCGTTGTGGGATCAAGCCACATCAGGCTCCTCCGCTACGAGCCTGCTTCTTCCTCTCCCACTCGCCCTGCTTGTGTTCCCTCTCTCGCTGGCTGTCTCTATCTCTGTCAAGTAAATAAATAAAATCTTTAAAAAAAATAAGACAAGAACAGAGAGGGAGGCAAACCATAAGAGACTCTTAACCCTAACGAACAAACCGAGAGTTGCTGGAGGGGAGGTGGGTGGGGGGATAGGGTAACTGGGTGATGGGCATTAAGGAGGGCGCAGGATGGAATGAGCACTGGGTGTTATATGCAACTGATGAATCACTAAATTCTACCTCTGAAACTAAAAAAAAAAAAAATGGTAAATTTAATGTTGTGTGTGTGTTTTTACCCATGATTAAAAAAAAAAAAAAAAAGCATGTTCCCAGTTCTGTAACAAGGTCTTTGGGCTCAGATACACCCAGGTCCCAGTTCTGCCTCCTAACTGTACGAATGTGTGTAAATATGGGTAAGTCACCTCTCATAAACCCATTGATTTTAGTACGCCTCAGATCCTGCCCCTCTTCCTCTGATAAAAACACGTGCTTCTGGCTGGGGAACTGCTGCCCCAATTCCACATGGTCCTACTTGGGTAACGATCAAGATTCTGAGCCATGGCCTCCAGGCTCAAGGCCAAGTGCACATTCCAGGCTGGTGGTGGGACAGACCCTTGGGACTCAGGAGCAGGTATGTCAAGTCCTCACCTTCCCCAACAGGATACTGGAATCTGGGAAAGATCAGTCCTGTCTCCTTTTCCGGAATCCGGGCATTTTGGACAGTGTGAGCGTGGAGCTCTCCGCAGAGTGAAGTCAGCAAACGCAGGGGGGCTGAGTCAGGGACAATGGGATACACAGCTCAGGTGACGGACACAGCCCTGGTCCCCGAACCAGCCCTTCTCTCCTTGCATTTTCGTTCTTGTTGTCGATGCTGTTGTTCCATCTTTGGTTTGTGAACGATTCTATCCTTTGCAATCAAGAGATTCCCCCTAATAAGATAAGGCTTTGGTGAAAATTTGATGGGAAAAAGCAGGAGAAACTCTCAGCACCAAGTAAGGATGCACTGCTTGGATATTCTTATTTTTGCTTTGTCATTGAAGCTAAATTGTGTGAGAAAAAGAGGTTACCTGGGAAATGAGAAACAGGGAAGAGGAGAAGGTGGTTTTTTACTGCAGAATTAAATAACCAGGGAGAGAGGGGAGCTATTGAAATCTTGGCTATGGTAGAGAAGAGGTTCTCAAGTCTGGGCAAGGGGCAGGCGAGCAGGACCCACGCCTCCAGCTGGGTCGGGCTCCGTTCTGGCAGGTGAACCTGTGGGCAGCAAAGGCAGAAAAGCAGTCCTGATCTTCATCCTGATCACTGTTAATGTTTGTCTGAGCAGAGAAAAGCATCCCTCCCTGAAACACCCACCACCTCCATCCATCTGCTGCCTCTTCTCCCCAGCACGCCGGCCCTCCACGGGCTCCGCGGCCTCTAGGGATGGTCTGCAGCTCCCGCCAATCAGAAGAGGGGAAGTGGCAAGGAGCCCCTCTCCTGCGTTCACCAGAAATTGTCTTTCTCCTGACACCGATTTTACACTTACACTGCACAGACCTGCGTCTCTCTGAATTATACAGGATTGGTCAGCATACCTCCAAGTTGTGTATGGAGGATGGCATATTCCGCTGTTGCATGTGTTCATCGCTCGTCATGACTTGTGTTGCTGTATGTGGATTGAGTCTCTGTTTTAATTTCTCCTTAGTATTTCATGGTACGAGCACACACAGCAGTGTAGTCTCCATCCTCTGGCTGATGGGCTTTCCCTCCCCCATATTTAGTGGTCACAAACAGTGTACAATAAATGCTCCGTCACTGTCTACCTTGTGGGTGGGATTGTTCCTGTTGGGCGGGGTGTCCAGGAACAGAGCTGCTGAGGGACAGGGGTGTGGGAGCTTGCCTTTGGTGGACATGGCGACTAGCCCTCCACGCCGTGGGCCCACTGCGACCACGCGGGAGCAGAGAGGTTTCCTCGCTCTCCCATCTCACCGGTATCTGGCGTCATGAGACCCATAACTTTCTGTATCAATCCGGAGGATATGAAATGTGATCTATTTATTACTTTAAATAAACAAATTGATTGCTAGGGAGTTTGAGCATCTTTTTACGCTTTCATTGGCCTTTTTGGGGAATTCATACTTTGATCTGCTTCATATTAGGGTGTTTTATATGTTCTCGGTATTAACCATTTTTGGTATGTTCATTGAATTGATTTTCAGTTTTGGCTTGCCTACTATTTTGCTTGTTAGTATTATTATTATTTTGTTGTTTTTGCATAGAAGTTTTTTGCTTTAATTTAACCATCTTTTAGCTACAGAACTTGATTTTTTCATATTATTAAGAAATATTTCCTTACCTACTAGGTCAAAAATGTACTCCCCTATATTTTCCTCTAATACTTACGGCTTCTTCCCCAGAGTTAGGTCTTCAGTCCGCCTGAAGCTGATTTTTGCGAGGGAGGTGAGGCCGGGAGCCGCTGACACAGCCTCTGCCCCTCTGCACAGCACGACCACCTGCTGGCCGGTCTCCTTCCCTGTGACCTGTCGTCACCCCCTCTGCCGTCTCACACATTCTGTCAATATGAGTGTCAATTTCCAGACTATTGATTTATGTTTTTAATCCAGCTCAGGACTGATTGGAAGGACTTTGCTTCTTAGGCAGGAGATGAAGTGGGAGGCATTTGCTGATGATCCCGGACAGGGGCCTAAATCGAAGAGGCAGGAAAGAAGCACATAATTACGGAAACGGCATTTTTAAGTAGCAAAGAGGGTACGGGTGCCCATGTGGGGCTTTGCATAGCTCGACATGGCGTGGCAGGCCGGCGGTGGGGATAAATCACTTCTCTTCCACCCGTGTCCACGTTCTCCTTAGAGGAGCCGCAAGCGCATGGACTGTGAGCACGGGGACGCTTGGAAGGAAGAAGACAGACAGAATGGTCCGGAGGAGGGCGTTACTCTGGGCTGTTGGTGAGGGTTCATCGGAGAGTTGTAAGCCTTACGTGTCCGTACCTGCTGGCTCCTACTTCCAGGTCACCCGTCCGTGACCCTTCGTCCAGCCCCATTCATGGGCCTACAGGTCCCTTGAGATTCACTATTTCACCGTCTGTTTTACTTTCTCTCGAAAAAGAGGTGGGATTTTCACTCGAATGCTGATGGCTTTCTGACAGCTCAGCCCATAGCTGCCCTTTCCTCAGAAATACAAAAAATAAACACAGGTCTTCCTGGACTCACGATGGGGTTACATCCTGACCAACCCATCCTAAATTCAAAGTATCATCCGTCGAAAATGCACTAGTCCCCTAACCTAGCACGCATCACAGCCTCGCCTGGCCGGCCGCAAACGCACCGGGAACGCTCCCGTTAGCCTCCAGGGCACAAAGTCATCTCCCACAAGCCTGTTTGCTAACCCGGTATCGACTGTCTCCCTGTCTCATGGAATTCCCGGAACACCGTGCTGCAAGTGAGAGAAGAATGGCTCTACAGGCGCCGGGAGGTGGTCCGAGCACCCATTGTCTACACTCGTGGTGGCGTGGCCAGCGAGGAGCGACCATGGGAGCAACACAGCCCAGCATGACGGGAGAGGGTCAGACCCCACATCACTAATCCGGGAAGAGATCCGGATTCCGAATTCAAAGTACAGCGTCTACTGAATGAATAATGCCTTTCCACCATCATCCAGTCAAAAGTCTTGAGTCAGACCATCGTAAGTCAAGGACCATTTATTGTGACCAAATCCCTGAACCGCCTCAGGGATCACATGGTCTGCCTTCTCTTACCAAACAGGAAAAACAAGCCAAACTCTGCTCATGTTCAGCAAACCAGAAATCCGGATGGGTCACTTGGGGCTCCTGTCTCTGTACTCACAAAGCGAGAACAGAGTTCCTGCCCCCCCCCTTCCCTCGTGGCCTTCTCTGGGCTGTGCCTGTTGGGTCCTGCATGGGGTGAGCACAAGACCCTCTGTCTGTCCTAAAACTAAGAGCCACCCTGGCTCAGGATCTCACTTTGGTGGGCAGACAGCAAGGAGTGGGGGCCATACTGAGTGCCCTTGATCTTAGATAGGAAACAAAGGCCAACTGATCTCTGACTGGTCTTTGTCTCTGAACCTCCCTTTCATTAGCATTAAAAGAGCCAACACATGGCCTGGCCCAGAATGCTATTGTGCTTAACTGTGATGTGTCCTAAAACATTCAATCTAACACCCCCTGGATTTCAACGCAGTGATGTTTAGTGCTCGGTAAAACCCAGAGAGGGTGAGGTCTGCTCCTTTTCTAGATTCCACTTTCGTAGCCCTGTCCCTTCTGCGGAGCCTCAAACAGAGTCACCAGTGACTTCCTTGGTGGCCACGTGTGGGCCTCAAATACCCCTTGGCTCCCACAGTAAGAGTTTGCACGAACTATACCCAAAAGTTGTGTCACTCGGTAATCAGGACTCTTGAGGGATCGCAGGCTGCATGTTTCATGTTTCCCGCAAATGCTCTATTAAAGGTGACACATTGTTATCACACTTTTATGTACATGCTAAAGAAATATTTTGCTACTCCTAGGTTTTCAGAATAACTGCCTTTCAGATGTTGCTGAGAAGGTGAATAATCTGAGATTTATTTTGAGCATGATACGCAATAATTTTAAGTTGTGTGCCAAATCGTCCCTTCCTATTGACAAACTATAATCAGCCTGCAAAATAAATAAGGGCACACACCTGGACAATGAAGTGAGTTGCAAAGCCTTAATTTCCCACAGCTCGTGGGGAATGGAATCTTGCTCAGATATGAATAGGGAAACAGCAGGACCATTAAATCTATATATTTAGCTCAGAGGAATATAGAAAAAATTGCCATGCAAGATAACCACCCTTCTCATTTCCCACCTGCATTTGCGAGTCCCTTTTCTATTAATGGGGAAGAAAAAACATTAATAAATATGTTTCTGCAAGCTGTACGCAAAGTTCTGAAGTCTTCAAAATTCACTTATATCTCACGCTATCAGAGAAATGAGAGCATGAAAAGTAATGGAATGACATCGTGCTATCAGATGGATATGCAGGGGCAGACAGGGGTGTGTGTGGTGGGGGGCACAGGCATCCTGGGGGAGGGGGAGCTCCTGAAGGAGGCTGTTGCTCTGCTAGACCCAGCCCTGAGCCAAGATGAAGGCAGGCACTACCAGGAGCCCCTGGCTGCGAATCTCCATCTTTCCTTCCTCCTTTGGATCACTCCGATTAAGACAAATCCTCTCTGAGAAAGCTTGTCCCAGAGGACCTGCCATTCCCCCGGAGGAATTAATCAGGGATTGCAAGCACTCTGCAAATAATCATCATTCAAAGAGACTAATGGTCAATCAGGGAGCCCTGCAGTCAGAATGTCATCTCTGTTCTATCCCTCTGGGGTGCCTGGTCGGGAAAGTGGGGATGTTATGTAACCTTGTTGGAAATTTCAAGACTGAATTCACTTAGTGGATCACCCTGGGGTTGAATTAACAAATGCACAAAGAAATTCCCTCACCAGGTTCCTGGCACAACTGTCATGCCCAGTGTTACCCCCCTTGCCACTTCTCCCTGTGAAGGAGCCCATCTGGATTTGGAAGGATTTATCTCCCCAGGAAACACTGCCTTTTATTCCAAAGCGAGCCTTCAAAATGAGATACGCCATTGTCATGTTCATCAAAGTGACCGTCCCAGGTCCCTTTATGCATTTATTCCTTTACATATACAAGTTTTGTTTCTGATAAAGGAAAGGTCACCAGCACATAAACAGTTTATGTACAGCGAATAATGGAATGAGAGATAAGGCCAAGAGGGAGATGGGCTTTTTGCTGCCACTTCCCTGCAAGGTAACGAGACACATTAAAAATGCATTTGGCCCTGATAGGTTGAATTCATTTTAACTGGCATAAATAGGACAGATGAGCTATTCAGATGTCTGAAGAGCACCATATAATGAAATATGGATCATCTTCTCGTGGCTCCAGCACGAGGGGCCCATCAGGGGTTTGCTCTCAGCACTGGTGTTTGCTGGCACCGATCATGAATCATGTATTGCAGGCTCATAGCCTGGACCCGGCTGTATCCACCTATCCAGTCCAAAGTCTTATTCATCAAAGTTTAGAGGGGGAAAGGATATGGCTTTAAATTCATCATCTTTAATAAACTCTGCACCAATAATACATATATTCTTTGGGCAGATTAGAACCCGGGTTTGAGTCTTCTAGGATTACCGATCATAATAATGTTTATTTGTTGTACTTTTCTGTGTTTTAAAAGCAGAGACATATGGAGGCTGCGGCTCTTACTGTTTACCTTGAAAGTAGACAGTGGTGCCTTCAGCCCGGCCTTGGCTGCCGCGGCCCCAGGACGAGTCCCGCCTGGCGGAAAATCGGCGAGCGTCCTTCCCTGGGCAGACGGCGCACCTGTTGGTGTGGGTTTCACTGCCTGGAGTTCCCTCAGAAACCCAAATCCAGAAAGTTTTTCTTTTACTTCAAACTAGAGGAAACACATCTGCAGACAATGGATGCTCTTGGTCTCCAAAACGTCCCGTGCGGACGTGCCTGGACGTTGCTGGTCCCCACTGCAGAGAACTCTGACGCTGTTTCTCTGACGCTCTGGAATTTCAGTTCACGTAAAAGCGAACCCCCCAGGGAAGGGATCGAAGCCTCCGCCGAGGCACCACCATCTCCAACCTTCCGCTGGCTCCTCTCCACAGCCGCGCCTCTCCTCATTCTTTGGGCGCCACTCCGAGGCTCCCTTCATGGTCTCGTCCCCTCAACCAAGTGACTTTTACTGTCTTGACCATTCCCTCCTTTCCTGCCCCCCCTGCTGCTGCTGTTGTGGGGGCCACCACTGCCTCCCAAACCTCCACCCTTGAACCGTGTCAATCTGATGGAGCTATGGTCCCGTAACTCCCCTCAATGACTTCCAAAGTTGGAAGGACAGGCCTGCCTGTCCGCCTGTCTGTCCGGGCTCACAGGACACTTCTTCCCGCTCCTCCAATAAGCCATGAATGCATCCCTCCCAGCACACCTGTTCCCCTGAGGCTCCCACCGTTCCTGGTCATCCTCGGGATCCCAGCATCACCCTCACCTCCTCGGGGAGGAGGCAGGTCTCCCCCGATGGCGTTTGCGTACACCTGATCAGAACCGATTCTCCCCTTGCACGGGCAGCCTCACGCTCCGGGCCAGTGCCCGCCCGTTCAAGCTGGGCCGCCCCCCACCTGGTGCAGAGCCAGGCATGTGCTCAGGGCGCTGCTGCCGAGTGCGGTGACCACGCTGACTGACGCTGACCTCTGCCCATGCCGTCTACAAAACAACCTACCTGAGCATAAATACCTTATTAGACATCGGCTAAAATTCAATTTTGGGCCCAAATGCATGTTCAAAATAATCTAAAATCCACCAAGAATGACTTCTCTCCGAAGAGCTACATAAACAAATCATCAGCTGAAGAAGGAGTGGGCACATAGTAAAGAGAAGAATAAGAGATGTTTTCTCACCCAGACATCGCCGACAGATATTTAAAGAAACGTGCTAATTTACAAACAGGACGCGCCCGGGAGTCGCTGAACTGCTGCTAAGACCCCTCCCGTCTGCTCTCAGCCATCATGTTAGTCTCCCTCCGTTGTCCTCCCGTGAAACCATTCGGAGCATTTTTCATTCAACTTGCTAAAACCTTTCAAGTCTCCAGCCCGAAAACGCTCCCAAGCTCCTCCTTCACACAGGAGTGCAGGTTTGCTCTCATGATTTTATGGCTCATTGTTTACCTGGGTGCTTTCTGTTTTGATAGCAAGTGCAAGAGAGATTCTCTCACCTCTGTTCCAGCGTCGACAGCTTGCCAGGTCGTCCGGCGCGAGGCGGTCACCACTAGGAGTCAACAGGGAGTATTCCAGGCAAGCGGTTTGATGGGGAAGGAAGTGAAGATTTTTGGAGGAACAGAAATACACAAAGGGAAGATGCCACAGAGATTCCACTGGGAGAGGCACCCGGAGACGCAGACAAGGACCACAGCCCCAAGGGCCCTCGGGCCATAGAAACACTGGGCTTTACCCTGATGTCCGTGGGGCCCTTGGAGAGTGAGAGAAGATAGACTAACACCATCACATATGAATTTCCAAAAGACGACGATGGTTGGGGCGCCTGCGTGCCTCAGTCTGTTAGGCGTCCAACTCTCAACTTGACTCAGGTCTCCAACTCACTGTCACGAGCTCAAGCCCTGCATTGGGCTCTGTGCTGGGCATGGGGCTACTTAAGAACAACAAGAAGAAAAAGATGATTGCATTCAAAAAATGCAGAAAGAACTTTGAGAAATAAGGATAAATGCATGAAAACCAATGCAGCGGCCCCTGCATTCAATCATAAAATGTTAGGATGTTAGTCCCAATCTCTCTCAAATGAATAAATAAAAAATCTTTAAAAAAATTTCAAAGGGGCGCCTCGGTGGCTCAGTCAGTGAAGCGTCTGCCTTCAGCTCGGGTCATGATCTTGGGGTGCTGGGATCGAGTCCCACATCCGGCTCCCTGCTCAGCTGGGGGTCTGCTTCTCCCTCTGCTGCCCCCCCTGCTCTCTCTCACTATCTCTCTCTCCCAAGTAAATACGTAAAAAGTCTTTAAAAACAAACGTTAGGATGCTGGACGGGAGTGGTACGGTGATGGAGGTGTAGGGAAACGGCGCGTTGCAGAGATGGCCCGAGCACAGATGACGGGGAGAGTAAAACTGTCGTCGCCATCACCATCATCATCCGTGGCTTGTACTTCCGGAGCACTCGCTCAGCACCAGGCACTATTTATATTCTAGGTGATTTCCAGACTTCCAGCTTCTGCATAAGTGTGTAGCAACGCTGGGATTGTGCGGGGAGGGAAAATTGGGGGCTGTAGGCTGTAGGCTTTGTTGGGGAACACTAAGTTTGAGACATGTTGAGTCTTGCAAGCAAGTGAACATTCTAGTAAAGATTTCAGAATTGTTGGTATACAGAGGGGGTTGAACCCATGGAAGCAGGTGGTGTGGAGTTGATGAGCCAGGAGCATCAGGGATGTACCCCAGTGGTACCTGTCCTCCGGCGGGGAGCCACGGGGCATCATAGGAGGTGGCACGGTGGTCTCAGAGGTGCAGGAAGTGGGAGTCAAACCACCCCCTGGCTCAAACTCCAGCCCTCCTTCTAATTTTGTTATTAGAGAGTTTACCTTCCCTTCCTGAACCAAAGACTTTTTTTTTAATCCTTGAAATGGGAGCAAATCGTCATGACCATTACCATCTGTGGAGCAGCGTCTCCCAGGACTCTCTACACAAAGTGATTTCAATCCCTCACTACCTCTGACATGAAGTATTCACGTCCCCAATACACAGATGAGGAAATCAAGGCTCGGGATTGGACAGGAGCCAAAACTTACTCTGAGTCTCTTGCTACCTGAAGCCCCTGCTCTGAGCTTCCATGCTGTCTCAGGGACGTCGTCAAAGGAGAGTAGATCCAGCAACTCACGTGGAACAGTGTGATATCCAGTTGTCCTTTTTTTTTTTTAAAGATTGTATTTATTTATTTGACACAGAGAGAGACAGCCAGCGAGAGAGGGAACACAAGCAGGGGGAGTGGGAGAGGAAGAAGCAGGCTCCCAGGGGAGGAGCCTGATGTGGGGCTCGATCCCATAACACTGGGATCACGCCCTGATCCGAAGGCAGACGCTTACTGACTGCGCCACCCAGGCGCCCCGATATCCAGTTGTCTTAACTAAAATGTTGGCTTCGTAGGGCTGCTGAGAGTTTTAGAAATACAATGCTGAGCATAGTGGCTAGCATACAGTTGATGTCCAATAACTGACGGTCATTCCCATTACCAAAATCAAGGATTTTAAAGACAAGCTGGGTAAAATGCAGTGATTTCGTTGAGAAGGAAGGACTGGTCAGGACAGGAATTCATCATTTCCTAATATTGGCAGGAAAAGTCAGGACGGAATAAGCTTCTCCTGGAGCTGAGTCTTTCCGAAGGTAGGAAGTGAGAAGGGAGGTCACCATCCCGTTCTTGTGGCCTCAACCCGGTCCCGACACCCGGAAAAGGAGCGTGAACCAGGGTGACCTCGGAGACCAGCCCGCGTGGGTAGACTCGCTGGGTGTCACACTAACTGAGAAGGGTCTTCAGACTGTCATGAATGCGGACATTCAGGACTTCGTAGAAGAAAGACATTCCAGGCCTGGGAAAGATGCCGGCGAAAACACAGCAGGTGAAAGCAGCCCATACCCTGGGAAGGGGCGGCTTGGTACTCAAAAGTGCAAGTTTGGTGTTTTCTGCTCTTTGTGGCGCCAAGCCCGGCTGGGTTTTCCATAATGACCGGGGCAGACTCGGTTTCAGCCGCGTGATGCGGGGGCACGATTGGAAGTACCGGATTCCTCCTGCAGGGCACTCGCACCCCTGTGGGTGGGGACGCCGTGGTCCGGGTTGTGCCGCTCTCGATGCAGGAACAGTTGGGGCTGCTTGCTGTCCCGCAGGCGGCGTGTTCTCTGGGCTCAGTTGGCCTGGTCTCCACGCCAGATCGGGTGGAAGAGAGTCTTATCTCTTCTTTCTTTTCTCCCAGGTGGGACAGGACAGTCAGAGGCCACGTGCGGGTCAGAAAGCCCAGGCTTTTTCCCTAACAACGATTCGTCATATTAAGAGTAAGAAGTCAAATTACCTCCTGAGAAGCTCCCAAGTTAGTAATGACAACATATAATTTTTTAGCATTTTACTTGGGCAGCGTGAGAGATGAAAGTTGGTGAAAGGCTGTTTGATATTGTAATAGAAGGACTGCATACACGTCTGAGCACGCCATGCCATTCTTATCTTGCTGTGTAAACTCCAAGGGCACAACCATTAATAAAACAGGGAACAAATGAATGTCTCATGAAGAGTAGAGTTTGTTGTAAGGCTAGAGGCGGACCCCCACTTTCACCTAAACCGCATCCTGCAAGAATCTCCCACGTCCTTTCTTTCTTTATAAAGAGGTTACCTCTGGTGGGGGAGGGGCACGCAGCTGGAAAGTGCGTCCCATCCGGTTCTTGGACTGCTGGTTGGGAATTAGTTCTCCGAGGTTCATGATGGCTCCTCTGGGAGGGGCCCTGTACTTGCCCATGGCCCGCCCTTCCCTTGGGACCCCTCCTTCCCTTGTCACCTGGCAGTGGTACCTGTCCCCTAAGTGGGCTTTCCAGAACATTCCCAAGCAAAAGGCAAACTTTAACCAGAGTCCCAGCAGATGGCACTGTTCCCTCTGACTTGCACTAGCCTAAAAGAGGGGCCTGGGTGGGAGGGCAGCTGACTTTTGGGGGTCCGCCTGGGGCGTAGTGGCCCTGGGCTCAGCCAGCAGAGGAAGGAGGTATGCATAGCACAGCAGGGTAAAAAGCTGGGGGATACGGTAAAGCTCGCCGGCATGACTCCAGCAGGTTGAACAGCTCTGTGGTTCTCACTTATATTGCCAACAAAGATCAGAAATTTTGCCCAAGGGCAAAAAGAGAAATTTCAGCAAAGCCTTCATTTGCATCCAGAATTTTCTGGAAGACCATCCAGATTGAGTGAGAGAGCTTACCAGGAAAACTCGGATGGTGGCTCCCTGATCCCGCCGTCACTGCTCTTGCCATTGTTAAAATGGTGGTTATTCTTTTCCTTCATGCAAATGCTACTTGGCTTGTGTGCCCAGCTCTGGAACAGGCACGGGGAATCACAGGTGTTTATGACATGGTCTNAATCACAGGTATTTATGACATGGTCTCTAACTTCAGGAAATATACAAGTGATTTTTCTTTTTTGGAAGAAGACAAGTAAATATAACAGAAACATCAAAATGGCTCAAAGAGGGGATGAATAGATACCAAAGGAAGGATGCAGGCAACGNCCCCTGATCCCGCCGTCACTGCTCTTGCCATTGTTAACATGGTGGTTATTCTTTTCCTTCATGCAAATGCTACTTGGCTTGTGTGCCCAGCTCTGGAACAGGCACGGGGAATCACAGGTGTTTATGACATGGTCTCTAACTTCAGGAAATATACAAGTGATTTTTCTTTTTTGGAAGAAGACAAGTAAATATAACAGAAACATCAAAATGGCTCAAAGAGGGGATGAATAGATACCAAAGGAAGGATGCAGGCAACGTCCCTCCAGGGCTGAGGGGCAGGGGAGGCTGGTGAAGCCAGAACAACGAAATCAGAAAAAAAAATTGGGGGGCGCCTGAGTGGCACAGCGGTTAAGCGTCTGCCTTCGGCTCAGGGCGTGATCCCGGCGTTATGGGATCGAGCCCCACATCAGGCTCCTCCGCNAGGGGATGAATAGATACCAAAGGAAGGATGCAGGCAACGTCCCTCCAGGGCTGAGGGGCAGGGGAGGCTGGTGAAGCCAGAATAACGAAATCAGAAAAAAAAATTGGGGGGGGAATTGACCTACCGTGGAGAGGGATAAGAATGTTCTGTGTGACAGGGACATAGATGGGACAGGAGGGGGCGTGAGCACTAACCAAGGGCCTGAGGCTGGAACAGCACCTCGGACCCACCAAGGGGGCTCTGAGCCACCCAAGCCTGTGAGCTCCTCTGGGCAGGAGAATCCTTATGGACCTTGGCCTCCCCAGCGCCCNAAAAAAAAAAAAAAAGAAAAAGAAAAAAAAATTGGGGGGGGGAATTGACCTACCGTGGAGAGGGATAAGAATGTTCTGTGTGACAGGGACATAGATGGGACAGGAGGGGGCGTGAGCACTAACCAAGGGCCTGAGGCTGGAACAGCACCTCGGACCCACCAAGGGGGCTCTGAGCCACCCAAGCCTGTGAGCTCCTCTGGGCAGGAGAATCCTTATGGACCTTGGCCTCCCCAGCGCCCGTCCTCTGTACTCTTGAGAGGAATGCAGCGTCCCCACCGCTCGCTCTGTGTTCAGGGACAGCCAACTTCTGCACAATTTCACACCGGTCCTGCTGCAGAGGGAGAGGCAGGGACGGAGGGTCCTGTCCCACCAGCAGGAGGGACACTCGTCCCTGGTGGGACCACGGGGGGGCAGAGTTGAATTTGCACATGGGCGCTTGCTCACTGCCCGCGTCTCCCCTGCCGACCCAGCCTCAACCTCACCCTCAGGTCAGGGGAGGGCTCGCGGGGTCCGTGGCGAGGAGACAGACGCACAGACCGGCCAACGGATGGGAGACAGGAACTGCGGGTCAGGGAAGGGGTGTCGTCTTGCAGGGCCGGCCGGCCGCAGTCGGGAGCAGTGGACGGGGCAAAAAAAAAAAAAAAAAAGGGCATCGGAGAAGTACAAATACATCTGGATACTCGGTCCTGCATAGGCACAAAGGTCAGAGATGACTCGGCATTTCACCCCGGCTCTTCGCAGCGGGGTCGGCTTATGAAGACCTACACACCGCTCCGCTCTCCTTACCGAGCGCGGACCTGGAACAGCCGAGGACAGGCTAAGATAAGGCGCGCGGGGCACCGCCCGCCGTGATGGCCTCGGAGCTTGGTCTGCAGAGCGTCCCCAAGGTCACGCCCCTCATCTTCTCCCCACGTCACCGCTGCCCAACAAATTCTCATTTAGTGAAACATTTCCCTTAAATCAACCTTACATTGACTATTTTTAAAATGTTTAATTTTTAAAGCCATTTTAAAAATGGGACACCTGTGTGGCTCAGTCAGTGAAGCGTCTGCTTTCAGCTCAGGTCATGCTCTCAGGGTCCTGGGATGGAGCCCCACATCCGGCTCCCTGCTCAGCGGGGAGTCTGCTTCTCCCTCTGCCTCTGCCGCTCCGCCCTCCCGCTCCTGCTTTCTGTCTCTCTGTCTCTGTCTCTCTAATAAATAAATAAAATATTTTAAAAAAATAAATAAAAATAAAATAGCCTTTTTTGGATAATGATATACGTAAAACAGTGAATTTGGTAATAATAGGTAAAACTTTTTTCTAATACATTATAGTTGATACACAACTCATTAAAAAGTACTTTCTCATGTGCCACCTCCCCCCCCAAATAAAAACCAAGAAATAAAAAACAAAAAAGACAAACCGCTAGCAATCCGTATCCCAGACACAGGGAGACAACGGCACGACAGGAGGCCAGAGTTCACCTTTGTGTTTAGTGTCTGTTGCAAAGAACGGTCCGGGTGTTTACACGGTAGCAGCAGAAATAAAACCTCACCTTGTGTTTTACCGCTTCTGGAGATGACTCAGTTTACTGCGACTCAGTTTACTGCTGTAGTTCAGCTGAATTGTTACATTCCCAGGCGCCCGGGCACCTTGCCTGCGTCTTTGCCTGCAGGACCCTCCAGACCCAGCAAACGCCCACTCTTTCCTCTCAGCCTTAGAGCAAGCGCCTGTCCTCAAACCAGAGTATTTTTAACATAACATTTGCAGATAGAATCTTCAGGCTACGGAAACAATCAAAGAAGCCTTCATTTCACATCTGAGAGACCTGAGCCCAGGGTGGAGCCATGCAGCTCATGGCGCAGGGAAAAGCGCTGAATCCCAACCTCTGTGTTGAAGTCGTTTTAATTATAAAGAACAGAATGTAGAGGCCACTGTATAAAAATTGCTTGTATTAAAAAAAAAATGGTAAGTCCCCAGTGCTGGTAAGGCTGCAATGAAATGAGTTTACTCCTTCATGGTGAACATAGAATAAGCCCTTTGGAAAGAAATGGGTTCTCCAAACCAACAACTCTCAGGATTATCAGACCCTTTGATGCAGAAATTCTCCTTCTCAAAAATTACACCCAGTAAATAATAATTCAACAGAACAAAAAAATACAGATTTACACAAAATTATTAACCGCAGCAATGCCTTTACAGGTAAAAATTATAAATAACTGGAATTTTTAGGGGAACACCTTCAGAAGCTATACCCATTTCAAAATGACAGAGTGCACTCCGTCGGTCAACATGACCATTATGAAAACTGAAAAAGCAGAAAGGCAGGACAGCATGCCTGCAACTGGCTTTTGCTCTGAAAATCATGCATTCACCAGTTGCCACCCGGCCAGAGTTGAAAACAAAGTATCCACGAGCAGAGATTCCATTGATGAATTGTGCTCCGTGGATTGGACAGGCAGCCAGGCGACCTGTGAGCAAAAAGAACACTGCTGATTGCAGACCAGTTTAGCACGTGTCACTGATGAACTGAAACTGGCTGTAAAGCAGTGTGTACACCCATCTAAGAAAAATGCACACACACACGGATGTGCAGCCTAACTCCCAGAGATGAGGCTGGTTAACATGTTGGGTGCTTCTCTTTTTTTCTCCTCTGTGTGTGTTCGTTTCTGTGTTTAATTATCTCTGAATCAAGGCCAGGATTATAAAAATATTAAAAAAAAATAAATGGCAGTGAGAAAATTTTGATAGCTATTTATCTTTCAAAATAGGCACGGGTGTAAATCCCAAGATTGGAAGTGAAAATATTTGTGCTAGTGTAATTTTTTTAAAAAATTGGAAATAGCGGATTTAATATTGCTTTTTAACTTGTATTTTTAATTAAAAGTAAAAAATGGATTACATGCATTGTCTTCCCTCTTAAAAAAATAGAAAGCCTTCCTAGGAGTTCAGATTATGCATCAACAGTGTATGTGTGTTCATGGGAAGTGCAGATAATTTTATTTGAATTAATGTAGTTAGGAAGTTTCTTTCACAAACGGCTATCACACCATAGTGGAAACATTTAGAGCATAAACGGCATAAATAAGCAAAATGAAAAAAATATTATTGTACTGTTTACCAACAGGTCTATAATTACAAAATAAATTAACCATGAAATGAAACACTTTGGGTTTTCTGCAATATTGTTATGAGAGATTGGGTGTGTGTGTGTGTGTGTGTTTTCAAATTTATTCTGGTAAGCTTAGAAGTGAAATATTGCAAAGAGCGTTACGCTTTTCCTTAACGTAGCAGCGGATATCAGGGCTGCTCAGAGACGCTCATGTTCACTGCAGAGTCAAGGCTGCAGGTCGGGCGGTCACTCTGGAGAAGAGGCTGGGAAGGCACGAGAGGGAGCGTTTCCAGGAAGGCAGAGTCCCCGCTGTCTGCAGGTGACAGATCGAGTTTTGAAGAGCATCACCTTCTTATTCTCCTGTGAAGCCAGAACCCGAAACCTCAGCTCGGTTCCATGGAAACAAGAAGGCTAACCTGCTTCCTTTCAAACCGAATTCTAGCATCCAGCCAACCGACACGGAGCGGGCCATGGAGAGCAGGGCAAGAGCCTGTGGGTGAGTTTACATGGTGCAGCAAAGGTGCTCCCCATGTCCCCCTGTGTGCTCCCCGTCTGCCCCCAGAGGAAACCTCTGGGAGAAGAAAGTACACGAAAACAAAATTTCATGGGGAAAGAAAATCCAGCCTCCTCTCTTAAAACTCTCAGCGCCTGTCACGGAATTTGTCACGTAAATCCGTTCAGGGTTGACCGTTTTCTCCTCCTCTCCTGCTTAGATTTCAGTTTGTATTTGGGGTTAAGCTTTTGGCATTACCACGCACGTGATTTTGATTGCAAGCAGAACGTGCGTGAAACTCCCTGGAACCCACTGTTAGGAAGAAAATCAATCCGTGGATGACGCTCCTACTTATTAAGGAGGCAAGAATTTGCGCCTGGAGCTCGGCTTCAAAGAAGCCCTGTCCTTTTCAGAAAGGTGTTGAAGGGATCCACCGTAAACACGCAGAGCCTGCGGGAGCCACATCCCGGAGTGCTCCCCTGCCAGGCGCGGAGCCACGTGCTCCTCCTCCATCACCTTCTTTAATTCCCCGGAAAGCTCGGAGAGAGGTCCTACCCGAAGCTCGCCCTCCTAGCGGCCTCTATAAGGAACAGTTGCAAGTAGATGAATTGGAAACGTCAGTAAATGAGAACTCATTAGAAATTACACAATCTAAAGCTATTTATTTTAACTTGAAACGTGCAAACACACACTGTTTTAGCCAATCTTTTGAAAATAAGACCAAAGTCTTTTCTTTAAGTACGGTACCCCTGAGGGCACTTAAGTGCTTCTCTTCCATAACCCTCTAACCACCATGGTGACACACGCGTCGTGGTGTACAATGTGGCTTCCTTCTGGCCCAGGGGTACCTTCACATCATATGCAAATCAACGAGAGCGCGCGTCCTTCTTTTTAAGGGCTTTTGCTTCCATGCCTGATTTCACAGCACTTTCTCTTGGGCAACTCACTTTCCAAAACATTTAACTTAGATTTCATAAAAACAACCCTCTTCTTGCATTCTCATGTCATTGGCTCACACGGTATTTAGTCAAATTGTGTAATTGTGGTAAGAGGTACATCTCATAAACTGATTTGGGAGGGCACTCAAGTGAGCCTGCGAGGCAGACACGTTTGCTGGAGAAAGCAGAAGTGCCGGGGTGACTGCAGTGTGGACAGCTGGCGGCAGATATCCAGGTGGGGCTCTGTCCCTGTATTTACGAGGAGAAGGACGGTGGAGTCGCCTGGCCCATCCAGTCATGGAGAACAGATTCACTGCTGCGTGTCCTCGGACAACTTGCACCACCCAGGCGGGAGCACAAAGAACCCACACCCGCTGTACCCTTTGCACCGGGCCGGTGGCCGCTGGCCATTGCACAACCTGCATTTTTCTAGTTACCCGCATCAGCCCTCTGACCGCACAGTCAGCGCTGGGGGCCCCACCGCCCCGGGGGCCACCGTGCCCAGGGCAGCTTGGGGGCAGAAAGAGGTCGAACGACAAGCTGCTCTGTGGCCACTTTGGCCTCAGCCTGAGCTTTTTCTGTGGTGTCCCCCAAATTCATATGTTGAAGCCCTGACTCTCGGTACCTCAGAATGTGACTGTATTTGGAGACAAGGTCATTAAAGAGGTGATGACATTAAAATGCAGTGGGTCCTAAGCAGGTCTGACGGCTGTCCTTACAAGAAGAGGCGCTTAGGACACAGACCCCAGGGTGCGAAAGTTGTACGGGGCACAAGGGGAAGACAGTCATCTGCAAGCCAAGGAGAGAGAATCCAGAAGAAACCAGACCTGCCAACACCTTGATCTGGGACTTTTAGCCTCCCGGACTGTGAGAAGTAAATTTCCATCATTGAAGACCCCAGACTGTGGTATCTTGATATGGCATCCCTACCAAACTAATATACCCCGTTAACCGCCTTCAAACCAATCTTCAGGGGATCCCACCCCGAATCCAGAGCCTCACCTTCTCGCTGAACAGACATGAGAAATGTGGTTGCTGAGAGGAGAGTCCTCAAGCCCTCCTGAGTGGGAATCACCTGGGGCGGTGGTTTAAAAATGCAGATTCCTGGGAGCCAGTCTGACCTCCTGAACCTGATCTCCGGCAGGTGTTCGGGGCTGCTCATTGTTGGAAGCTTGCTGCGTGAGCCCTGTGGCCATCTAAGTCTGAGAACCGAGTCCACACCCCCAATACCCACTCTCTCCACCTCCAGCCGGATCATGGACCTCACTCATGGAGTCGGCCTCCTGCACATGGATGCCATTTCCGTGACTTACCAGCCAGGTAACCTCAGCAAGCTCTGTGATCTTTCTCTGTCTAAGTTTTCTAATTAAAAAAACAAGAAAACATAGTATCAACCCAATGTGAAGACTGAAAATAGAATCCATGAAAAGCACTAGCAGAATGTCTGGCATTCAATGAGCACCTGATAAATAAACAGATTTATATATTTATGATTAGATTACACATCAGAAAACACAGTGATTGCCAGAGCTGATACTGGCATGAGGAGAATAAAGTAAAATATAAACAACTTAGGAATAAACCCTAGTATACATAAAATATCGTATTTGATAGTAGAAACTGCTAATCTGTACAGAAAAGGATGGTCTGGAACAGAAGACTAATTGTAGGGGACAGTATGCGACACACCCTCATGTACACCATAGATGTCCCAGGTGGAGTTAACAGTAAAGGCAGGAAACCATTCCACAGCTGTAGAAATTAGGAGGTGTGCACGTCTGTTTGGGGCAGAACAACCCGTCATTGGCACCAACTATATAAATGCTGCACAGAAGTCTTTAAACGGAAGGAAGGAGGCAGAAAGGGAGGGAGGGAGAGAGTGAGCGGAGGAAAGAAAACTTTGACAGCAGCAGAAAACAACCAGAACTCAAAACACCAGACAGCTGCACGTGCGCTGTGGGGAGCCCCACGCTGGCCTCCGCTGCCTCCTGGAGTCTTTGCTAGCGGCAGACACTGCAGGGCAAGGAACCCCAGAGACTAAGACTGGAGAAACTCTGCATGCAAGTTTCCTTCAAGATGGTTATCAATTCCTTCCGGAAGCGGGAGCTGACACACCTAGAAGCCAGTCGGAAAACAGCAGCTCAGAGGCTAACAAGCCGGACAGAATTTCTGAGAATCCCACAGCTCGGGGAAGAAGAGGTGAAAATGCAGGGCCCACCATGGTTTGGAGATCCCGCTAAACTGTGCCAAGCGCATATGAAGGCATATATGTGATGTGCCTGTATGGCTGTGATACAATATAGGCATATGTGTACACACACACAGACAGGCAGACCAAAGCCACAGACTCCTGTCTGGGGAAAATACAATGACCCACCTATAGTTTCAGACTACGTTTTATTTACATAGATGGCAAAAGGAAGATTAGCCACCCATGCCAGCCCCCTTGGTCTCCATCCTTCACATGAATCTGGATGCCAGCAAGAGGCGAGGGGCCAGGAGTCATAGAGTGTGGGATAACCCAATGTTGATGAAGACGGAGCTAGAAATCAATAACAAGGAGATAACTAGAAAATGACTAAACATTTGGTGAAAAACATGAAAAATACCATCAATAAGTCATTTGTTCACAGAGCTATCACAATACAAATTATAAAATATTTTGACCTGGATAGTGATGAAAATACACATACCAGATCTGGAATGCAACTGAGGCCATGCATAGAGGAAAGTTTATAACATTAGATATATGTATTAGAAAAGAAGAAATCTGAAAATGAAGAATTTAAGTTTCTCTCTGAAGAAGCGAGGAAAAAAACACCAACTTAACATAAGATAGAGAAAGAAAAAGTAAAATAAGAGTTACTACCAATGGGATAGAAAAAAAAAGTTAGAGAAAATCTTAATGAAGCCAAAAGTTGACTGATTGAAAAGATTAATAAAACTATCACGAATAAAACTGATACATCATTACTAGACAATTCAAGAAAAAACAAGGTGCTCAGAACTGAAAAGGGGGGCATCATTAGAGCATCCAAAGACACTAATGAAGATGGCAAGATTGTTTGAACAACTTCTTGATAATAAATTTGAAAAATCCGTAGAGACCACAAATTAAAATTGACACAAGAAGAAATAGAAAAATCTGAATAATCCTTCACAAATTAAATAAATACAATCTGTAATTTAAAATCTTCTGTAAAAGAAAACTCTAGAACCATATGTCTTCACCAGTTTATTTTATCACATCAGTCATAATAAATACTTGATAATTCATCGTGGGCTGGCACGAACTTCATACAAAACTTGATGAGGGCATTGCAACAAAAGGAAATCACAGACAAGATAATTTCATGAACTTAAAAGCAGGTTCTAAACAAATCATTAGCTAATGGAATCCAGGATTTATGTCAGGAATAAAAAAGATTGGTTTTCATATTCAAAAATCAATTGCTGGCAGCAAAATTTACGGGAGGGGAAACTATGTTATCTCGACAGATGTCAAAACGTATTCAAAAACTATCACCATCCACTTATAATGAATATTTCTGTAACCTAGAAAGAGGCAAGCTTCCTTAATCTGATAAAAAGTATTTTTTTCAAAACTATGCTACAATCATATTTGGTGGTGAAATACCAAAATCAGGAACAAGGTCACAATACTCATGTAATGTGATTATGATTCACGTTGCACAGAAGCTACCAGTGTGGGATAGAGTGCAAGCCTCAATCGGTACAACTGCTTTGGAAACTGGGAGTACCTACCAAAGCTAAACACAGGCATATTGGTCTGGGGTCCTAACCAACACACCTGTGTGTTTGTACAATCATGGAACATACAGGAATGTTGAGGTTAGTACTATGTATTACAGTAGACAACTGAGAACCATCTGAATAATTGTTATCGGTGGAGAAGGTCACACTGTGCGGTATATTTACGTCGCAGAACGGTACCGAGCTGAGTCAATAAGCTTCTTGTATAAATGGCCAAATTTAAGTTTTGTGAGCCAGTAGGCAAAACCCAGGATCACATAGCTGCTAAATTAATCACTTAATAATATAAAAACGTTCTTAGTTTGTGAGCCATACAGAAAGAGGTGGTGGGCCTGATATGGCCCCTGGGCCACAGTTTGCCAAACCCTACCGCAGAGTGATAAGAACTAGGACTGTCACGTCTACAGTATGGGTAAATTTCACAGACGTGGTCTTTAGTGAGAGATGCCAGGGGCAAGAGATTATGTGGATGATTCCATTATGTGAAGTTCAAAGCAGGCAGCACAGTCTATGGTGGGAGCAGGAGGAGGGGATATCTGGAGGGGCGGTCAGTCAGTAGGGGCACAAGACAGGCTTCGGAGGTGACAGTAATAATCTTGTACTCCAAGGTGAGCAGTGGTTACACAGGTGTATTCACTTGTACAGATTTATCAGATGCTGAAAACAAAGGTTTGTGCATTTCACTGTATGCATATTTAACTTCAATTGACTGGTTCACTGCAGAAATTACACGTGAACATTTGTTCGTTTGTATGTTAAGAACAGGCTTCATAAGCACAGAAGAAAAGAAAGAAAGTACAAAATAAGAGACCCCTCCCCCGTGTTCTGTTACCAGGCGACAGCCATGGAGACACAGTTGAAGGTGCTCTCCAGACTTCACGTAAAGAGGTAACTATTCGACATCAAATAACACAGAAAACACAGGGAGTAACTTCGATGTCCCCAAACTGGAGTATTATCGAATAAGGAGTGGTATGTGCATATGATGGGGCGTTGTACTTGTGTTAGAAACAACGCGACAAAGAAAGTTTAACCATGTGGGAGAATTCCTACCTTGGAAAATACCACAATGTCAGCTCTGGTTATTTCCAAGTGAGAGAGTCACAGGTAATCCGTCTATGTTTTTCCTCTTTTAAACTCTCCTGTATTTCTTTTCCTCTAGTTTTTACAATAATATGGCATTGATAGTCCGGAAAAAAAAAATACTTGTAAAGAGACTAGATTAGGGCAAACTTTAAAAAACTATTGTTATGACTTATAGGCTTTGCCTTGGGAAATACACTATTTCATACCCTGAAAGAAAAATGCAACCATCCTAACTTCTTTTTAGAGAAATGAATTTTAAAAACAAATTTTATACAACCTCGTGTATAGAACAACACCTCTTGTCGCTATCCCACGATTGGACAACAAACGTGACTCTGGAGACTATCAGTATAGACGTGTATGGTGAGTAAGAGAGTTCTGCTGATAAAGATTTCTGTGATAGACATTCTTTCAATAAATACACTAGCCCCTGTGCTGTGCCTGTCACTTACAGGTGACAGGTATGGGGTTGAATAAAAGCAGCTGGTCACGCCCTAGAGGATGATACAGACTAGCAGGGAGTATAAACATCAACAGATAATCACATGAATAAAGATAAAACTCCTACTCTGATACATGCTGCAAATGAGAAGAGAGCAGATCTCAGAGAACAAATCACAGGCTTCCAGTCATTTAACCAGATCCACAAAGCCGTCTTTGACATGCCACATACACCTGCCTCCTTGCCCGGAAATCTGACACACGTGTTTTACACCCGGCCAATTCCTGTATTTCTAGCTGTACTGGGTTGGGGACTGGATATAATCACCCACGTTTTAGAACTATTGGACTCCAGACCAGTGGTCTGCACCTGCCAGGGGCTCATGAGGGATGGATTATTTTCCTTTATTATTGGAAAATGAGGGCCCAGGGACGGAATTCCAGAGTAATGGTCTCCTTCTGCCTGGGAGGTGGGGGGCAAGGCCAGAGCACCGGGCAGAGGAAGCTGGTAGGATTAAAGCCCCATGCCAGAGCCGAGCAGGCCAGATGACGGTGTTGACCCTGGCTCCGGGTCCAGTAAGGAAACAGATGTTTACGCTTGATTTTGTTAATTCGTTGGATCAGATACACCAGGTGTGACACCATAATGAAGTGTGCGTCCTTAGGGATCTTGTGGTACAGAGAGAAAGAGTTTCCAAAGTCATGGTATGGTGACAGTGATGTGTAGGCAGGGGCGTGTGCCTGGGCGGCAGGGAGGGCCGCGCCCATGTGGGTGGAAGAGTCCGATCAGAGAGGATGAGCTGTGGGCCTTGAGGAGGAAATGAGGGCAGCGTGGAGAAGCCAGTCAGCACCCACCCCACTGCACGTACGCCGTGGCACCACGAAACCGGCTTGACCGCAGTCCCCCGGGTTTGGGGGAAGAACAGGGGATCATGTTGTCTTGCACGAGGTCTATGGCATAGCTTCCGGAGAATGAACTCTGGTTAGCAAGGCACGTGTCAGACACCAAGGGACGTGGCGGTGAAGTCAGCGGTAGGCCCGTCCCGGACAGTGAGGGGGAGAGAAGTGGGCACTGACCCCGTGGAAGCCGTGCTTCCTTAGAGGCCTGGTCTGGTCCCAGTCACGGCTATAGCCGCTCGTTCCCAAGTGGAGGTGTCCTGAGAGGCTCGGCCTCCCCGGGCACCCCTTCCTGAGTGTCTGCCCCATGACAGGCCAACTCTGCCGCCCTCCTCTGCGGGGCCGCCGCCCTGTCTCTGACCATGTCCTCTTCCATGACTTCAGGCAGAGCCCGCAAGCCACGGGCAAGCCCTGCACCTCAAGTCCCCTGTGACTGGGCAGGAGAAGACACCAGAATGGGTGGTCTCTGTCAATATAACTNCGTCAATATAACTTCCACGCCAGCGACTCCGGCCCCCATCGTGCATCGAAAAGGGAGTCTGCCACCTGCCACGGTCCCAGGACCCATCCGCCTCGGTAACGCAGAACAGAAGGTGACAAAATTGGAGGTAAATTATTCAGTTTCTTCTCTTGGCCTCTGAGAGGGATTCTGTGCTGCGTGGGAGCTCAGTGCGTTTGTCCTGAACCACTCGCCCGAGGCTGCCCCCTCAGGCTGACTGACAACCGTCTCACGGAGCCCTGATCGCAGGAGCGGGCGCACCAAGCCCGGCGTCCACAAGCGAACTGCGATTCCCTTCAGCGGACGTATTCGGAGCCTCTTCCACGTGTTGGGCCGGGCGAGGGCAGCCTGGCAGGCCGGGGAAGCCCCCCGGTCCCACGGAGCAGGAGGGCGGCCAGGACAATGGAGAGGCTGCATGTTTGCAGAGCCCTGCCCGGGAGGTTTGCTAAGGAGTCAGAGGGGGGTGACCCTGCAAGTATGGGCTCAGGACCCCAGGAGCGTCACTGAAAATGGGAGCATCCAATCCTCCCAAGACGCCAAATGCAGTGTTAACCACATGAGGTGACGTGCCCTGGTCCGAGGGCCACGGGGATACAGACGCTCTGCCTCCCTGGGGGGAGAACGGCAGGGCACACGGGGTGGGACTTGTCACTCAGGGGGCGTACGCCAGCCACCTGGGAGTGGGCACAGATGCAGGACGGAGGCGTGTGAAAGGCACAGTCCCCAAGCGAGGGGCTAGGGTGGGGGAGGAGGTGAGAGGACACCAGCAAAGACCCAGTTACCCAGTTCAGAAACCTCTCTTTAGGGAGGCATCCTGTCCATCGTTTGTGTGGCCCTGTGGGGTGATAGGGAGAGGGAATGAGAATGCGATTATTGTGTTTATGTGTGTCTGTGCGTGTGTCCCAACATCAGCTGGGGCCTTCTTCCCCCTCACAGTCGGGTTAAGATTGGCTCATGCCCACACGCGTACAACGGACCAGTGTCCCACGTGGGTGTCTTCAGATCCGTGGAGGGGGAAGGGCAATGGGGCAGCTACTGCGCACTCTGGCCTCGGCCGCCGTTCACAGCCCTGCAGGGGAGGGCCTTCCCTGACCTACTCAATGGGTTCTCACACGCGCACGCATGCACGGACGCACGCACACACACACGCACGGCATTTGTGAGGGCGCCCCATTGCCAGCAAGTGGTCAGGAGATGCGGGTTACATACCGAAAAGTACATAGAAAGGGATTATTTTGAATATTAAACTTAGCTATTCTTAAGAGACCTTGATCCATCCCCCTCCGCCTCCTCCATGTGCTCCTTTCCCACCGGGCTCTCCTGACTCCCACGGCCTCTTCCGTGGCTGACGCAGAGCAGAGACGTCTGCCGACCGCAGTTAGGGTCCAGCTAGAATTAGGAGTCCTCGTGGTTTGCTGGGACACCTGCCAACGGCCTTGGAAGGTGTTGAAGATCAGGGGATTGACCCTGCCCTGTGTCTCTTCTTCCCTGCTCCCCCCCAAGCCAGTGACAGCAGGGCAGGCTCCACCCCCGGACAGCCCCCAGGCCTTTCCAGAGAGTCTCGGGGCCCCTGCAGGGCAGCGACTGCTGGTGATGGCTCAGAGGGTGTCTGCGTCATCCGGAGCCCAGCACTCCTGGGGCACCGGCAGCCGCGGCAACCAGGGAGGGGCAGAGAGAGAAGCCCCGAGCTCGGTGCCTTACTGCAGGGCCACGTGCTGGGTTTGGGACGGGCCAGAGCTCCGAGCCGCTCTGCTCACCGACTGCAGGAGGCATGGTGGGCTCAGAGGCCACCCGAGCTGCAGAGGCTCTTAACTGGGCCGTCTCCAGCCCGGCCTGTCCACCCCGAGCCTCTCCACATCCCGTCCTAACGCTGACCCTGCGCCCCCACCTGCGCCCCCTTGCCCAGGGCCCCAGGCAGGCAGCTCAGCCTGAGACCAAGTAGTCATGACCATAAAGCCAGCACCTCCCCCCGAGAGCAAGGGCACACGACACAGGCTGTCTCCTGTTTCCCGAGGACTTCGCCACTCCCTCCACTGAAGACATGGATTCACGTCCCCGTCACTGCCCCGGATGCCTCCTGGGATCCGCAGATGCCCACGTCTGGAGCACAGGTATGCAAATCTGACCTAGTTGGGGTTTGAAATTGCTGCCGAGACCCTCACTTCAGTGAGTCTCTTACATAAAAACCACCGATTTGACAGTAGCTGGACACTGACTCAGGTCCCTTGAATGCGGCCGTCAGGTCCTCTGGCCCCACTTCCTTTGGCAGGTGCGTGGGCAGGCAGGAGGAAACACAGCTCCTGCCCTGGGGGTCTGCGACAGGACCAGCTCCAGGAAGGCTGGGCTGGCTCAGGAGAGCACAGCCGGCCGGCCGCGCTCCTCCGGCCTTGTTTCCCCTCCTCTGGTCTCTGTAGAAAACACAAAGGTCCTCGTGGTTAACCTGCAGCCCCTCGCTGCCAGTCCTACTTTGTGTTTCGCCCACTCCAACCCACGGTCAGGGGCTCATTTTCTCTAGAGGGGTCGCTATGGAAACCTCAGGAAAAAGTAACTTGGAAGGATTTTCACAGCATGGAGAGTCACTTAATTTTTCCCCCTCAACGGGGCTCTTGCATGTTCAGAACAGCCCTTAGGTAAAAGCCCAGATTTGTTTCATTAAGAATAGGTTCCAGGGACAAACGTGAATGAGAAGGCTGATGGAGAGGGTGACAAGGCCTCCACGTGGCTNAGAGATTTGTTTCCTTAAGAATAGGTTCCAGGGACAAACGTGAATGAGAAGGCTGATGGAGAGGGTGACAAGGCCTCCACGTGGCTCCACCTGCCTAAAGGTGTACCCTTCTACTGTCTGTCAGAGGACCTAGGGTTCCCATCGAGCTTTACCATCCTGACCGCACACTCCAGATGAAAAGCAAACGCCCCCAAGTTTGTTGCCACGTTAACGGAAAACGGGGCTCTTCAAGGACAGGTGAGCTTATCAGGAGCAGTGGGAGAGGACAGGCGTGTCCTTGACAGAGGACAGCCAGCCTGGGGACCAGCATCGCAAACTCACTGGATACTCGGTGGAAGAGAATTCTCTGGAAAACCAACATGGCGAATGTCCATGAGAGTCTGCGCCCTACCTGTCCAGCACGGTGCTGAGGCTTGGCATGTACTAACTTACCTGGTTCAGTGCTCACATATGCCAGTCCTGTTATCATCTGCATTGTCTGGACAAGAAACCGAGGCTTGGGGCGCCTGGGTGGCACAGCAGTTAAGCGTCTGCCTTCGGCTCAGGGCGTGATCCCGGCGTTATGGGATCGAGCCCCACATCAGGCTCCTGGAAGAGAACTCTCTGGAAAACCAACATGGCGAATGTCCATGAGAGTCTGCGCCCTACCTGTCCAGCACGGTGCTGAGGCTTGGCATTTACTAACTTACCTGGTTCAGTGCTCACATATGCCAGTCCTGTTATCATCTGCATTGTCTGGACAAGAAACCGAGGCTTGGGGCGCCTGGGTGGCACAGCAGTTAAGCGTCTGCCTTCGGCTCAGGGCGTGATCCCGGCGTTATGGGATCGAGCCCCACATCAGGCTCCTCCGCTATGAGCCTGCTTCTTCCTCTCCCACTCCCCCTGCTTGTGTTCCCTCTCTCGCTGGCTGTCTCTATCTCTGTCAAATAAATNCGAATGAATAAATAAATAAAATCTTAAAAAAAAAAAAGAAAAAGAAAAAGAAAAAGAAAAAGAAAAAGAAAAAGAAACCGAGGCTTAGGGAGACTGCTGACTTTGGCCGCTCCATTGCCAGGGGTGTCTGAGCCCGGCGCCCTGGATGACGAAGCCCGGGGCTGCAGGCAGTGTGCTCCCGAAAGCAGGCAGAGCACGCACTGTGGAGAGCATCTTAGATATATTTTGTATCAACCTCGAGTTTATTCAAAGTAACTGCAAGTTACAGATTACATCGGGGAGCCCCAATGTCCCCTGCCATTATTGAACCAGGTGTTTGAATGTTTGGTCTGAAAAATACGGTCAACATAAAACCGTGCCTTAGACGGGTGATTCTTTAATCCAAGCAGCTCAGTGCTAACAGCAGAGACGAGCAGGGATCTGTGGAATTTAAAATCTCGGAGACTCCGTTTCAGAAATGTTAGCCTATGTGCCTGCCCCTCCATTGTGATATCTTCATTCTCCTGAGCCTTGAAGACGTTCTGGTCTTGAAGTCTTCCCCGTAAAATTACAGATGTCCCATGGAAGGATCCCGGTTTATGCCCTGTCGGTTAATAAGACAAAGCCAGGCACTCCAGTGTCGCGGGTGTGCACTCAGGGGATAATGCAGTCGTCCTATGACATAGCCGTCCCGCCAAATCCTTGTCACCCTCTCTGTCCCTTCTCATTCACGTTTGTCTCTGGAACCTGTTCTTCCTGAGGAAGCAAATCTGGGCTTTTACCCAAGGGCTATTCTGAACGTACATGAGCCCCACTGGGGGAGGGGTCCCACTGCCATTTGGCTACCGTCTTTCTTAGGGTGTGTATTAGTTTCCGGTGGCTACTGAAACTATCACAAACATCGCCACTTAACGCAAGTTTATCATCACGCAGATCCAGAGGTGGAAGGTCTAAAATGCGTGTCTCGGGCTAAAATCAAGGTGTTGGCAGGACTGCATGTTCCTAGAAGCTCTCGGGGTCAGTCTGGTTTCCTTGCTTTTGCGGCTCCTAGAGGGGCCCTCAGGCTCCCTGGCTCGCGCCCCTCCTCCAGCTCAAAGCCAAGGTGGGTCGACCCCTTCCCACATTGCATCACCTTGACCTCTTCCTCGGTCTCTCTCTCTCTTAAGGACCCTGTGTGACACTGGACCTGCCTGGACGATCCGAGATAATCTCCGACCTCAAGGCCTTTAACTTAACCCCACCTGCGGTCCGCGGTGCCATGCGGGAGGGGATGCTCACGGGCTCGGGGGACGAGGGGCTGCACTTCACGGGGAGACTGTCATCCTTCTGCCAAGGAGTGTCGTATAGTTGTGGGGGAGGATATTGGGGCAGGGGTGACATTCTTTACCTTATGATTATTTATTGTTAGAATTTATATAATCTTGGGTTTGGTTGCTCTCTTGCTGCTGAACATTAAGAAAAATTCTTGTGTCCTGAATCGCACCTTGGGGCCAACAGTTTGGGAGACCCTGGCCTACTTCCTGTTGGTTTGATGCTGCCCCCCCTGTAGCGAAGACCCGAGGGGTCAGTAAACGACACGAGCTGTGAGCCGGGACTGACGTCCGCGTCCGCAGCCTCGGATCGCCACCAGTCATACCCAAGACGCCGCTTTTGGCATCCCGGAACGCCTGGCACAAGGGGGGAGGCGAGAACCTTCCCGACGGCGGCTTGAGGAGATGCACGCAACACGTCGCATGAGCCACCTGTGTTGTGAGGGCGCCGCCTGAGGCCAGAGCGCCGCCTCGGTTCCGAGGCAAGTGCTGTGGACTCCTGACCCCAGGGGGCTATTCGGAGAGTACAGCCGGGCCAGCAGGGGCCATGCTGGTCCAACTTAAAACCATCCTGACGTGGAGCAGGAACTAACAAGGACAGGACATAGACTTGGTCCAGAGAGACGAAAGGAGACGAAAGGAGGGAAGCAGAAGGATGGAGAGGAGGAGGGGAGGAAGTCGTTGGCGTGGCAGCGCTCTGTTCACTGATGACACCAAGACGGCATCCTGACAAATCAACTCGGGGCGTAGCCAGCCCCCGAGAGCTTCCCCAGCTTAGCCCTTTATCCAGGAGGCACATGGCAATGTCCTGGAGACCCTCTGCTGCCTTTGCTGATGTATGGACGCGATTCTTCCAAGACTTTGCTTTCTGAGGACCCACATTCCGGGCTTAGCCTCTGTGCTTTATGGGGAAGGTTCTTAGTACAACTGCATGCACTCTGGCTAGCCAGCCACCGCTTAGTCACTCAACAAACACGGAGTAACTTCTAGTGTGGAAAGAAGTTTCCACAATTGTCTCTGCTCTACAGTTACGTGCAACAATTTCCCTCCTGATCTCACCCAGCATCTCTTCTCTTAACACTTCCACGACACTTACTGTGATTTAAGTAGCTTCCTTTGTGCTCATTTTCCCTAATTGTTGTGGGTGTTTTATCCTTCGTGCTCAAGCATATTCTGAAATGTTTGTAGTTAGAATGATTGTTCAGACCACTCTGGACTGAGGCAAACAGTAATAAAATGATTTCTTGCCCTTGTTCTTTTTCAAACTTTTTTTTCTTTATAAGAATACATTGTTATAGTTTCACAGGGATTAAATAAAGACCCTCTTTTATGTTGTTAGAAAACTCATGTTTAAATCATTAAAATGGAGTTTGTCAACATATCGGAGCCCTTGAGGACCCATAGAAATTCCGATGTTTAATTCCAAGACTATGAAAGAAGAGAGGAAGGTCTCACTTCCTACAGGACAATTATGCAAAACATTTTACTAGGTCTTAGGCTCCTGTAAGTCCCTCGGTGAAATCTTGCTAAATATATTGCAAATTCAATACAAATTCCAATCAACCAATATCATTTGGATAATGTATTAAAACATGCATGTAAAATAATGCTTTAACAATAGGAATTCTGATATGCAAATAGTGTCGGCTGGTCCAGTTTTTTTTAAATTTTTTTAATGTTTTTCTTTTTTCTTTTTTTCTTTATTTTTTTAATGTTTTTTTAAATTATATTATGTTAGTCACCATTACAGTACATCCCTGGTTTCTGATGTAAAGTTCGATGATTCATTAGTTGCGTATAACACCCAGTGCACCATGCAATGTGCCCTCCTTACTACCCATCACCAGTCTATCCCATTCCCCCACCTCCCTCCCCTCTGAAGCCCTCAGTTTGTTTCTCAGAGTCCATAGTCTCTCATGCTTCATTCCCCCTTCTGATTACCCCCCTTTTCTTTATCCCTTTCTTCCCCTACCGATCATCCTAGTTCTTATGTTCCATAGATGAGAGAAATCATATGATAATTGTCTTTCTCTGCTTGACTTATTTCACTTAGCATTATCTCCTCCACTGCCATCCATGTTGCAGCAAATGCTGAGAACTTGTTCCTTCTGATAGCTGAGTAATATTCCATTGTATATATGGACCACAACTTCTTAATCCAGTCACCTGTTGAAGGGCATCTCGGTTCCTTCCACAATTTAGCTATTGTGGACAATGCTGCTACGACCATTGGGGTGCATATGGCCCTTCTCTTTACTACGTCTGTCTCTTTGGGGTAAACACCCAGTAGTGCAACCTTTTTCATGACACATCTCCAAAGGCAAGAGAAACAAAAGATAAAATGAACTTGTGGGACTTGAACAAGATACAAAGCTTCTGCACAGCCAAGGAAACAGTCAAAAAAACTAAGAGGCAGCCCACAGAATGGGAGAATATATTTGCAAAGGACACCACAGATAAAGGACTGGTATCCAAGATCTACAAAGAACTTCTCAAACTCAATACGCGAGAAACAAATCATAAAATGGGCAGAAGATATGAACAGACACTTTTCCAATGATGACATACAAATGGCTAACAGACACGTGAAAAAATGTTCAAAATCATTAGCCATCAGGGAAATTCAAATCAAAACCACACTAAGATACCACCTTACGCCAGTTAGAATGGCAAAAATTAACAAGACAGGAAACAGCAATTGCTGGAGAGGATGTGTAGAAAGGGGATCCCTCCTACATTGTTGGTGGGAATGCAGGTTGGTACAGCCACTCGGCTGGTCCCGTTTGGAATTCTCCACTGCCGGACGTCAGGGGCCAGGGCTTCAGTGTGGGCGTCACAGACGTGGTGAGCCTCACAGCTCCGGTGCTGCTGTCACTGACGTGTCCAGAGGGGCGTCTGCACTGTGGGACTCCAGCCAGCCCGGCTAGAAGCTAAGACCCACCTTCCCCACCTAACTTCCAGCAGCGGGTCTATGCACAAAAAGATAGGCGGCTCCAATCCCCACAATCACTTTTCTCAAACAGACGCTGTTCCCCAGTTTTGTCTGGTGCACGTTTTCACTGTTTCTGAAAGCCTGTCTCCAAATTCCAGGAATACATTTAAAGAGATGGTTTTAATATTTCAATAATGACATTGAGTAAAATGGTGGGGACTGGCCTGCAGCAAGGACCTACCTGCCGACCCTCATCCTGGGGGCAAAGGGCCTCCGCCACAGAGCAGGGCTCCGGACCTCCGATCCCTTTCCTGCCCCCTCAGGAACGGTCTCCCCTGGTCCGGTGCCTGCGCTTATGGACCCCTGCTCAAGCCCCCCTGGAAGGCAGCCTGTGGCTCAGTTCAGTGCTGCTCAGCCCACGCATCTTCCTTCCAGCCAGGGCCCCACGAGCAGCTGCACACCCGCCTGGTCCGTGTCCCTGGTACCCTCGTGCCTTTGTTCTCTCACAGTGGCCCCCCATCCTGGTCCCGGGGGGCCCGATGTCTCTGCAGAAAGTGACGTTACAGAGCCACTTACCTTCAGGACGTACCCGTACAGCCTGACGTCGGCTCCGAGCCTTGTCAGTGTTCTCAGGGGGCTCCTGCGAAGACTTGCATTCCCATCTCCAGAAGCCACCTGCAGCCTGGGCATCCTTTGGGTGGGAAGACAGAAAGACTCAAGGGAAGAGCCAAGCTTCCACTGCCCAGCCGAAGGTCACAGATTGTCTGGCGAGGCCGACTGAGCCAAAGGAGCTGGCAGTTTGCATGTGAAGGGACAGGGCAGCCCGGCCACGGGGACAGAGAGGTGTGGTTGAGGGAGCCCGCCTGACATGGGAGGTGGTGCAGGGCAAAAGCCCAAGATGCCACATGGAATCCACTGCGGAACATTCCGTAGTCCCCAGGAAAAGAGATGAACCCAGAGGTGAGGAGGAGTGGAGAACCCGAGGTGGTGGCAGGGACTTTAAACATGGCTGGTTTTAAACCCAAATTAACTGACACATTACGTTATTGGATAGAACCCACTTACAAGTGACTCCATTAATTTTCTGTTATTAGGAAATGTGGGCTTATGATAGATTAAAATTGAGTTACGGAAAATGTAATAAAGTTACACTTTTGCACACCCACATTCTATAAGGTTTTTTTTATTAATTTTATTTTATTATATTATGTTAATCACCATACAGTACATCCCCTGATTCTGATGT
>NC_048230.1:47552907-47595223 GCF_002007445.2 Ailuropoda melanoleuca | reverse complement strand
AAATTCTTCCAATCCATGAGCATGGAATATTTTTCCATCTTTTTATGTCTTCCTCAATATCTTTCAAAAGCACCCACATTCTATAAGGTTTTTGACTCGGAGTAAAATTCATATCTACAACACACCTGGACTGGCATATTGTCAAAGCCGTTGGCCTGAGGTATTTGAACATTCAAGGGTTTGCAGAGGAGTGTGGAACTCCCCCTGGGGAACCGGCACATTTTTGGGATCAGAATCAAAATGGTTCCTGTTTCAGACCAGGTCTCTGGTGAAGCAGGTGTGGGCACTGCCCAGAGGGAGTGTCGAAGGAGCCGGATCTCCTCCTCCTAGGAGTCACACCGATGCTGAAAAATGCTCTTTTCAAATGATTGATTCCCCAACAGGTGAGAATCTGAGTTCTGAGCGCAAGTTCAGAGGCCGAGATAAAGAGCTTACGTTCTCGCCCCGCCTGGCCTCCTGCCTGGGTTCAAGAGGGTCTGGTCTCCAGTCTGGAGCTGGCTTTGTGGACACAGGAAGAAGAGGATGGTCTTTCTGGCAGTTCACACAGCGGCGATGGGCCCTGGAGCCGTGAAGATAAATGATGTCTACAAGCTATTTTAGCCTCAAAGTGCTTCCCAACATGGCAGCCCCCCCGCTGGAGCACAAGCCACGTGGACGAAGCGACTGGCCAGCAGCCCTAACCAAAGGCATCGTCTTACCCACAACTCAAGGAGGGACCTAGGAACTCTCCTAAGAACCATGTGATGGGCTGGGATGCAAGTATTTCCAGTAAACATTTACGATCTTAAATTCTGTACTTCTTACGACAGCGGTGGTTAACGCTCTGCAGCTGGAGTATTGAAGGGAATCACTCCAAATCGAACTGGGCGGGGGCAGCCGCAGGTCTCCCTGAGGAACACCCGTGCATTGACCCTGTGACAAGAATCGGAATGATCTGGCCACGTTCTCCATCGTCCCCTTCTCCTTGATCCATTTGGATTTCTGGTTTATAAACAAAGTGCACAAAGCATTGTTAAATCGAGCTATCGAGAAGGAGAAAAGGTGACAAGTACGCCAGGATGGGAGACATGTTTTGGGCCTGACTTGCAAACACTGTTGTGATGTTTTCCTAACGTTGATGATCCACCGTAAGGGGATGAAGTTCACATGAGTTCTATCGACTGACATACAATCAACCGGGACAGTCGGCGGTCTATGCACGTTGCATGGCGCCTCGGCCAATCACATGGAACTTTCCTGAGAGAATGAACAGGTTGCAGGGAAAGGCACCGTGTACTCGGAATAATACACAGCACTGTCTCGGTACCGGGTCATCACTGACCCAGCTGGCGTCTTTGATTGTTCCATCGGGAACAATTTGGGTTGATTCCTCCGGGTTCGTGGCCAATATTCCCCACGTGGATCCCCAAAGATCTTCGGGTCAGAGAGCGTTGAGCCTGTTACTTTGAGCTGGAGCACATGAACAGGGGGCCCACACCTCCAGGGCTTGGTAGTGCAGGCGTCCTGAGGAATCCACGCACATCCTCTGGTGAAGAACACGTTTGCACACCAGCGGTGCAGCTGCCCGTGGCTGCCCGGGCTTGAAGCAGGGCCTCCACTGTGGAGGGGTCAGGCTCGAGTGTGTCAGTGAGAGGACCCAACTCAGAATGAAAGGCAGGGAAGGCCCTGGGACACTGAACCAACCACGTCATAACCATGCTTCTCCGATAGTGGTTTCCGCAGCGCAGGCTGACGTTACTGCGGAGTTCGGGGCCCCTAACCCAGGGCCCGTGAGGACGGGACCACGCTCACCTGGTGCAGGTAGGTGCCCCATGATGACATGCTGGATGGACGGCGGCCGCACGCCAGAGCTCACCCTGCTTCCAGAAGCCATCCTTAGCCCCTCTCAAGGTAGCCCCACCGTGGTAAAGCAGCTTGTGCACTAGAAAATCCTTCTTTGAACAAAAATAAAAACCCACAAGGGGCAAAGGATGGACCCATTGTTTCCACTGAACAGAAACTAAGAATTAAGGACTAATGATAATACCATACATGATAAGAAACAGGCAAGCTGTACGTATGGGTTTTGTTTCTAAGGAAAGTATGCCCAAGGTCACTGCGCCCTTCCTAAGTGAAACAGTATTCTCAGGCAGGAAAACGCGTAACATATATAAGGTCCTTGCTTTGTTGGGGAATCTTTCCAATTCAGCCTGGAGGTCATATTGGTGTAAGGAGAGGACTGCCTCTGTGTCCAGGGTTAATAGGATTTGCCTCCGGGAAGACACTGGCAGGATGAGGTCTAACGTGGCGGCTCTCAGGTCTGGCTGCACATTAAAATCACCGGGCAACTGGTTTGGCTCACACGCCAAGGACTCATTCCAGAAAGACTAAACAAGCATCTCTGCGGGCAAGGTCTGGGCATCTGTGTGCTTAAAAGTTTCTCAGGTGACCAAGGGCCAGGAAGGGCTAAGAGCCATTGTCCTCTTAGAAGGAACACGGGAGAAGTTGTGAGTTATTTTGTCTCCTGCACTGCCCTTGGACATGTTGGAGGAATGAAGGGCTGGAAACACATTCCGCTGGAGAACAAGGGCCTCGCCTCCCCTGTGGATAACCCCCCACATGGTGAGTCACAGCTCCTCGGACTCAGGACCGCTCATGCAAAGTTTCCAACATCGGACCAAGGGCTGGGGCCATGTGCCCAGAATCTAAATATCATCAGACGTTCATTTAGAAGGGAGTCAAACAGTGCATGGTATGATGTCTTTACGGGTCTTCAATTCCTGATGCCCTGAAGTTTCTATGTCCTGTTAAAAATAGCTAGAGAGTGGTCTATGGAAGAGAGTAGGGGCATCCCTGGTTTTGGGTAGATTCCAAAATGCACCTGAAACTCCAGGTGTTCACCAACGCGCTCCCTAGGATCCTGTATGACCTGTTCCTGCTCCTGAGTTCTCTCTCAGCAGTTGGTACCGTGGACGTCACAGTCAGAGAAGCCGGGAACCTGCTCGCCGCCCCTCCCAGCGGCCATGGGCCACTTTCCCCCAAAGGAACCTCTGTCCCTTTCCCGGCTCCGCCCTCCCTTCTGCATCCCCCCACCGTATTCTACTCCTTGTGTGCCCCCTTGCCCCTCATCCTGCCCCGAGGCCATGCGTCACGTTAGCTAGAAATTCATCACCACTGTCACCGCCAGCTGAAAACGCTTCCAAACTTTCCAGGTGATGAGCTCCCCCCCGGGGCTGCTCATTAACAGTTCAGATCCTTTGGTCTGGACTCAGACCTAGTGAATCAGAATCTCCAGGGACGGTGCCTGGAAATCTGATCTTGTTTTTCCCTGTCCCGGTAATTCCACAACCGTGCCTTTCGAGGAGCTGTGCTGTGCACGGCGGAGGAGGTGACCCGCCGGAACACGCAGTCCCCAGTCCCATGTCGGCTTCTCCGCGACGTGTCTCTCTGCTGCCTGGATTCGCACACAGGACAGGTGTTTGGATGGATACTTGTTCGGTGAGTTAATTAACGAATCACAGCTGACGGTCTGGCAACGCGGATCTGTTTCTCTGTGTCCACGTGTATCACGCCGTGGTTTTCAGTCTTCGCCCTCACGACTTCTCCTCTGTACTGTGTGCGCTCCTACTAACCGCTCAGGCCTCCTCTGTGCCTGCCTGATACGGGAGCTGCCTTTCTGCTTCCTGGTTACGCGGCCCCTCATGGGACATCTGGGGTGGCAACGAGTGTCCTCCCGACAGGAGCCGTCTCCTGCACGGGTCCTTACTCAGCGGCTAGCACAGGACCCGCACCCAGTACCCAACCACTGGACACTAAGCACACGTGAAGGGGCGGGTATCCAGCGACGCCAGCCAGTTCACCCCATGCCCACGCTTCCAGAGGGACTGTCGCCCAGACTGGTTAAGTGACTTGCAAATAACCAGCATCCACAAAAAAAAAAAAAGTGGAGTCTTTGGTGCTTCCGAGATGTTCCCAGAACTCTTAGCAGAAAAACAATGAAGTGTAAATAACTCAGGATAAAATGGCAGGGCCTGTGCTGTGGGTCCAGGTACCAGGAACGAAGGGCAGCGAAGGGTCAGAGGGCCTCGCTCCTGCTGAGAGGGAGAGACGGTGCCAGCAGCCGCGAACGCCCGCGTCCTGCACTTACCCATGTGGTCGCGTCGCCTCCGCCGGAAGCTGGTCCTATGGAGCCTCGAAGCCCACATGCCCCCGCAGACAGCTCATCACACAAGAGGGGAGCCCAGGAGAGAAGAAAAGGGGACCCGGGGTGTTCAAAATGTCTCCATAGTAATAACAGCAAAAGCAGTTTATAAGTATAAGGCTTTACAGTGTTAAAGCATGACAGGAAAAGCTGATTAGGATACACGTGTGTGTGTATAGATGTATATACGTGTGTGTGTGTATGTGATACATGTTACTTACTGAGTTTGTATATAATATATAATGTTAATATAATTAACGAATATTATAGAATATATTAATATAGTTATCAAATTATGTATTGGTAAGAAAATATTATATAATGTATGTTAAGTAATATGTAATATATTTATATGTAATTGTATAAAATTTATGTATAATCTATAAATATTATAATTATATATAAACTCAATTAAAATATATATCATACATATACACATAAACTAATTAATATACATTATGTATTACTATAATATGAATAGTATTAATAGAATCATATATTATTATACATTACTATATATATTACTTATTAAACACTTGCCATATACCTGGTACTATGATCAGCACATAAGCGCCATTAATTTAATCATTATAACAACCCCCATCAGGAAGGTGTTACACGCTATTTTATGGAGAAACTGAGGAGAAACTTGCCTAAGATCTCACAGCTACTGTGTAGTGAACTTGAAATTTAATCCAGAATGTGTAGGAGTTCGGAGCCCAAACTCTTAACCGCACTGTCATTGGTATGATAGTGATGATAGTGACAATGACGTTAATGGTGATGATAGTGATTCTGCTGCCGGTGGTGATGGTGGTGATGGCAGTGGTGGTGATGGCAGTGATGGTGGCGATGGTGGTGATGATGCTGGTGGTGATGGTGGTGATGGCAGTGGTGGTGGCGATGGTGGTGATGATGCTGGTGGTGATGGTGGTGATGGTGACGATGGTGATGATGGTGGTGATGGCAGTGGTGGTGATGGTGGTAATGGCAGTGGTGGTGATGGTGATGACGCTGGTGGTGATGGTGATGGTGGTGCCAATGATAATGATTACAGATAACAACTATTAAGCACTTACTTTGTACTGGGTACCATTCTAAGTACTTTAAAAGTAATAACTCATTCAGTCCTCATAGTGACCTATTTTTGTGCCCAATTAGAGATGAGGAAACTGAGGCAGAGAGCATCAATAGCTTGCCAAGTTTACATAACTGGTGAGTGGCAGAGCAGGCATTTAAACCTAGGCTGCCTAGCTCCAATGCTTTGTTCAAATGTGGTGCTGCATCCCATCTCATAATTTGAATATAAACTAAGAAGTGATAGGGAAAAGATAACTTAAAACACCCTGATAGAGAAAAATATAGGGAAGAAACTTTTTTATGTTGGTCTTGGCAATGATTTTTTTTTTTTGGAAAGGACACCAAAAGCATAGGCAAAACAAGAAAAAAAACAGTATGTGGGACTACATCAAACTAAAAAGCTTCTGCACAGCAAAAGAAATAATCAACAAAATGGAGAAGGCAACCTAGAGGATGGGAGAAAATATTTGCAAATCCATGTATTGGATAAGTGCTTATTATACAAAATACGGCAAGAACTGTTACAACCCAATAGCAAAAAACCATATAATCTAATTTTTTTAAATGGGCAGAGGCCCTTCATAGACATTTTTCCAAAGAAGACATCCAAATGGTTAATGGGTACCTGGAAAGGTACTCAGCATCACTCATCGGGGAATCACAAATGAAAACTACAATGAGATAGCACCTCACAACTGTCAGAATGGCTACTGTCAAGAAGATAGAAGATAACAAGTGTTAGAGAGGATGCGGAGTAAAGGGCATGCTGGTGCACTGTTGGTGAGAATATAAATTGGTTCAGGTGGCACGGAAAACGGAATGGAGGTTCCTCAAAACCTTAAAAATAGAAATACCATACGATCTAGAAATTCCACTACTACATCCAGAGGACATTAATACAGGACATTGAAGAGAGATCGGCATGCCCATGTTCACTGCAGCATTATTCACAGCAGCCGAGACGTGGAACCAGCCCACGTGTCCATCGTGGATGAATGCGTAAAGAAAATGTGCTGTGTAAATGCAGTGGATTGTTCAGCTGCGAGAAAAGGAAGTCCTGCCATTTGTGACAACATGGACGGATCTTGAGGACGTTATGCTAAGTGAGAAAAGTCAGGCAGAGAAAGACAAATACTGTACAGTATAACTTAAATGTGAAATCTTTAAAAGCTGAACTGGTAGAAACAGATTGCAGAATGGCGGTTACCAGGGACTGGTAGGCGGAGGAACTGGGAGATGTCGTTTAAGGGTACAAACTTGGAACGAGAAGATGGACCCAGACATCCAACGCACAGCATAATTATTATTGTCAACAGTACTGTATCATAAACCCCAAAGTTGCCAAGAGACTAGATCTTAATTGCAATTGTTCTCACCACAAGAAAGAAATGATAATTATGTGATGTGGTGGAGATGTCAGCTCACACTGTGGTGCTAATTCTACTGCAATATACAAATGTGTCAGATCAACACGTTATACACCTGAAACTTACACAGTGTTACGTGTCAGTTATGTCGCAACATTAAAAAAAATCCTGATAAAATGTATAGGGATGGAATGATGGCTGGTCCTGAGAGGAACTTTTCCAAATGATGAAGAGAGGATCCAGACTCGGAGAGCTCACAGCTGGTGCTAAGGAACTTCCAGGAGAAGCTGGAGTCTGCGATGACTGCCTCTCCAAGAACGCGGTGGGCCAAACCCAGAAGGACTGGGAAGAGCTGGCAAACAGAAAGGAAATTGTTCAGTCCCACTGCTCCTTCAAAAGTATCCCTTTCGGAATAAAGCCCAAGGAGGGGCATTTTTCCCACAAGGCCTTGCACACAGGTCAGTGCATGCTCTGCTTTCGGGTGAGGCAGTGACCACACAGGCTGTGTGGCGTCACGGGCAGCGGGCAGCCTGGAAGGACCCAGGCTGGTGGCTGTCTGCTCCATGCGCTTCTGGAATCCCAGACTCTCGCCCCCGTGCAGACGACGGAGCACAGGCTGCAGCCCAGGGGATAAGCTGCACAGCCCAAGAGCGGAGCGGCAGGTGAAGCCGCAGGGAGGAACAGGGAAGAAAGTGGAGCGTCCGTAGCAACCACAGCCATCCTGCCTGATCACAGTGCTGACCAAGGCTGACGGAGCATCCTGGGCACCTGCCTGGACAATTCTCCAGGTGGCAACCTGCTGCCTGTGTGGTTGAACAGGAGGAAACACTGGTGTGTGCGCATGTGTGCATGCCGTGTGCACGTGTAGGCATGCAACGTGTGTACCACACGCCCTGGCACACATGTGGGGCACTACCCATGGAGTTTTCACGTGGCCTCCAGCTGTGCAAAAGGTCAGCCAAAAATTTTTGTTGCTATAGTCGGATTAAACTGGAGTTTGAGGGATAGGATGTGGAATTTGCTGGTAAAAGAAATCCCTTTTAAATAATGGTTATCACACTACTGAATGTTCTCCAGGCTTTTATGGTGTTATAAACAAAGTAAAGTAAAATATGGTTAATAAACACGTTTCAGGAGAACAAAAAAGGAAGAAGATGGGAATGTAGAAAAGAAAAGGACAAAAGAGAAAGAACAAACAATGAAAAGAGAAATGTGAAGCCAGCAGCGCGGCTAGAAGGGACCCAGGCATGTGGGCGCTTTCCCCTCGTCTGTGTTTTGTTTGCTTTGGTTTAACAGCAGTCTTAGCCAGCATGGGTCTACAACTGTGCTCCAGGTTCCTTTCATTAACACATTGCAAGTATTTTCTAAGATGTTATATGCTCCATAAATATTATTCTAGCACATTCTATCTTTTCATTGTTATGCACATAATTGCATTGAACTCTAGAGAAAATAGGAAAATGTTTAGCAAAAGGAAAAAATACAATTGAATTATAATCTCAACACTTAAAAGTAAATGCTATTAGCGTTTCTGCATGTTTCATTTACTGTGGGTGGGGGGGTTAATATACAGACACGCACAAACACAGCCACGGACATAGACACGGCTTTACCACTGTGTGTATTTGCTATATGGGCAAAATGAAGCCATAAGTCATACACTATCTTCATCCTATTAAAATGCCATTAAATGTTGATTTTTGTTTAATGGCTAAGTTCACTTCCATTTCTATCAGGGGAAGACAAAAAATGAATGAGGAATTAAGGAATGGCTCATTTGCTCTATCTATCATGTATCATCTGTTTATCTGTCCATCATCTATCCATCTATCATCCATCCATCCATCATCCTTCTAAATCTGTTCAGGCTCCAGTGTTTTTATTTTAAATATCAATTCCCTTCCACTTCATGCTAGAGGTAAAGAAAGACAAAAGCCCTGCCTGCTGTATAGAACCCCATATTAGCTCTTTACTCTCTGGGTGTCCCCAACCCACACCCCCCGGGAGGCAGATGTGAAACCTGAGGTCAGCATAGGTGAGGACCCTGCCCTGGGTCACTTGGCCAGGCAATGGCCAAGTTAGAGTTGATTTATTTTAAAAAGTCCATTTCACTTCCAAACCCCACTTCCCCATGAGCCCACTCTGCTTCTCCATTTATTCTCTTCATCCAGTTGCTCACAGAAGGAAAGGTGTATGGAGGGCTTGTTCTGTGTCCCAGACTCAGAAGATCTAATAATGGTTGTCTGAACTTTGGGCTTCATCTCTAAGTTCTTTCCATCTTATCTTTTGATGAATAAATATTTGACACTGGAATTCACAGTGTAAATACCTGAGAAAGTATTAGTATCTGGACTACAGAGGAAACTCTAGCAGATCGGCAAGAAGCAGGAGAGAAGACCAATAAGGAAACAGACGCGTTCTGGGAGAGCACGTGGGTGAGGGACAGGCCCGGCTGACAGGGCTCGAAGGGCTGGGACACACCGCTGAGGAAAAAAACTGACGCAGCGTGAGGTCCCACATCCACCGGGCCGGCAGGAAGGAGCGGTCAGCGGAGGAGGCCCGTGGAGGGGCCCCATCAGCTGCACGGGGGTGAAGACTGTTGCCTCTTTTGCAGAGACCAACTGAGGAACAGAGACAGCCAGTGACACGAGAATGTCCCTTCCTTCAGAACCGGACTTGCACCCCTACGTCTGGTGTCACAGAGACTCGAACAGCAAATAACCACAGGGCTGTCACTCGCAGGGAGTCTGGTGACCATCAAGCCCTCTCCGCGACCATGGGAAGAGGAGGGTTGAGCTGAGTGTGGACTAGACAAGCAGCCGGCTGCTCTGAGACAGTGAGGGGACCGGCCTGGAGCGTGGATCGAGGGGGGGTGTCTCAGAGACGCTCCAGTGAAAGCAGGGGAAGGGAATGAGGTGCTCCCCGAAATGCCTTGGATGATTGAACCCACGAGCAGGGGAGCCTCTTGGGAAGGAGTCCAGGATCGGGGGCCGAAGATGAGCTGTAGGTAAAAGCTAGTCCTTGTGTGCTGGCAGCGCGGTGACACAGGCCGAGGACAGCGACCAGTCCCGCCCCGCCGGCGCATCGGAGGCTCAGGGGACGGGATCAGTACTCACTGCGGATTTGCTGCCTCCTTCCTGAAAGCCCCCGCGCTCCTGGGGCAGCGGGTGTCCGGATCCGGTGCCTGCACCTGGGGGATGATTTCTGCTCCACTGACATTTCCCCACCTTTCTCAGCAATTGCATGTGAAGTTTCCACTTAACCTATTATGTTTTCAAAAGAACGGAAAGGAATAATAAACACGGGACTGAATTGCAAGCAGCTCCCTCAACTTAGGTCTGGGCGCTTGCTGCGGAGACCGCGGCGTGCATTGGAAAGAGTGCGCGGAGCTCACGACTCTGATGTGACCCTGCCTTTGCAAGGCCTCGCTGTTGGAAGGACGCATCATGCATAGAAATTGTTCGGGCTTTCACTGGAGGCTGAACGTTCTGCACTCAGCACGTGGCAAGAAGCGCCCGGACGCCGTTTTCCCGCACTTAGCGGGAAGTAAACTGCCGCGTTACGGGGACAGATGCAATCTGCTTGCTGTCTTCCATCTGGTTTTTGCATCACTCAAAGGAAGCTATACAGACGTGTTTTAGGCTGCATGACACGCACAGAGCAGAAGAGGGGCTTGGGCTTCACACATTGGTTACTTTATTCTGTGTGTCGCTTTTACAAAAGGAAAATCATCAAGTCATTTCCCAATTCTTTTGACCTCTGAACATTCATTGCAGCCTCTTACCTTCGATGTCTTCTTCCTCAATGTCCTCCCTGAAATGGCCCGATAATTCACTCTCCACGCAGCTCTGACGGGGCCCGGGCACATTTCCCAACAGCTCGGGGTGGCCGAGGCGGGGACTCGTGAGAGCAGGGCTGAGTCGGTGTTGAGAGAAGTGCGGGGGTGCTGGCTAGCCCCGCACCGCCCGCAGTGACTCTGTCCTCGGGCCAGCAGTGGAGAAGCCACGGTGGCGTGCTCAGCTGTGCCCCGGGGTCTTCATTCACGGTCTTCCCAAAACGCCGGCCTCCCTCTGACTGCCGCACCCGGGCCGGCCCGCTCAGTCACGACGTCCCACGCCCTGCGACAGAGACTTGCTGGGGTCCCACTCTGTGCTCGGGTCAGCGCACTGCTCCAGGGTCCAGCTTCCAGGGCTCTGCTCTCGTGTTTGCCTCTTGGAAGGGGTGCGACACCGAGGGGAATCACACAGGCTAGCGAACGAGACGCTCGTCATTAGCGACAACGCAGTAAGAGAGCGAGGAAGGGTGTGTGCCTCTCGGGGGGCCACTGGAGAAGAGCAGCAAGAATGAGCGAGGCCGTTTTCTGTCCGGTGGTCAGGCACGGCATCCGTCAGTGGTAGTATTTGCACCACATCTGCACAGATGGTAAGAACCCACACTCGCCAAAACGGGGCAGAAAGTGGATTCAGGCTGACCGAAGTGCCGAGGCCCTGAGGGGGACCCAGTGTGTCTCGGTCAAGTAACAAGAAAGGTATGGAGTCTCGAGTCCTCGGAGCTCCCTGGCCCAGGCACCGCCAGCACGGTTTGCTGAGAATCATAAAAATTGTTCAGCCTGTGGGTCAGTTACTGTGTGCCCCACACTGTCCCCTAGACACCATTTTCTTCGATCCTCACTGTCACCACTCTGTCAGAGAGGAGCAAAAGCCAGAAAAAGCAAGTAATTGGCCCAAAGTCACTGGCTAGTAGGGGCTGGACTCTGGACGTGAAGCCAAGTCTTCGTGACCCCTACGGCCATGTGCTCGACTTTGACACCAAACACTGGAACGCATCGCGGTGCCCTAGTGTGAGGAGAGGGCCCGGCGGGCAGGGTGGGGAGGCTGGGAAGCAGCCAGGGGCAGCTGGGGGTGGAGAAGAATGCTTGAACTTGTTTCTCAGCATCTGTAGTCAGCTAGCTTGAACTTGGCTCCTGGTCCTAAAGGTCAGTGTCCTGTGTAAGGTTAACACAGAGAAATGCTGGGTCCCTGGGCCCTTGGGGCACTCTGGAGGCACGTCCTGGAGGGCCAAACCCATTGTCTTCATCCTGACGGCAGACAAGTGTGCTGTCAGGAGGAGGGCTGTTCCCTCTCCATACTCCGGGGGCCATCCGCAAGTCACTCGCCTCCCATGATCCACCCACGTCTTCGCCCCTCCCCCTGCTCCCCTCCCTGTCCACCCCTCAGTCCCACTGTCCGCCAGTCTGGGATTGACCTGCAGGCGGAATTAGCATCCAGCTCCCATGCACGACGCTTCACAGCCCCACTGTGATTCCTCCCCCCCACCGACGATTCTGAGGCCCCGGACCAGGGATTTTTATTTTGTTTTTCTGCAAAGGACCAAGAAATTATAGTAACAATAGCAAACAGTAAAGTTCGAGAGTAGTAACAGTAAACGATTTAGGCTTCGTGTGCCCTTGAGTCTCCACCATAACTGCTCAGCACGGCTGCTGCGGCGTGAAAGCTGCCGGAGACGATCACACCTGGGCGCACCTGGGCGTGTGTGACTGCTTCCCGTGCAACGTGGCGTGTGTGAACTTGCTGTGGGCGGGATGCGGCTCTCAGGCCCCTGCGATAGATGTCCTCCTGATAGAGAATGATCCCGGACCCCTGAGTTACCTTGTGGAATGCCACCTTCCCAACACCTGCAGGGTAAGAAACAGCTTTCTTGGGGTTAAGACGCTGAGATTTGCTACGGAACACAGCCGACCTTAACAAGCGCTCTTCGCTCTTTGAAGCCCCGTTGTACTGTTTTAAAGCCTGTTCTTTTCCTTCACTCACACACACTTTCATTAACTTCATTCCTTGAGAGCTGTTGTTTGCTGAAAGGGTAGTTTCCTTTTTAAACAGCAGCCTTATTAGAAAACCCTTGATTACCAGAACTTTCTGAGACTAAGAAAATGAGCCGCCTTCTGCATTCCTCCTGCATCGGCCGGTGGCATCCCGTGCACTCCCTCCTCTGAAACCCCCACGTTTGTCAGTGTTATCATGCACAGTAACATTATTATAATTAGGATTAAAGAATAAAAACCATTGCTCCAACTTTAATTAAATTTGAATTAAATGAGTTTGTTTTTTGCTGAACTGTTCATTTCTGCCAAGGGTGGGGGAGTTTCTGATGTACCGAACTAATGAGCACCCAGGGAGTCTGCAGGGAAGGTCCTCTGATGATGTGGGACCATTTCCACCAGCCATAAATCTGTCTCCTGGCTTAAGAAGTAACGGATCGTTCCCGGGGGACCCCCAGTATGCCTCAGGTAGGAAATGCACTTCCATCAGCAAAATCGGCCAACTGCAGAAGATCTATCATTTTCCTCATTCTCCAACTCAACCCCCAGAAGAGACCGTGCAATTTACACCCACGCAAATGCTGGGGCCCACAGGGGCTTATGGAGAAAAAGAGAAGCCGAGTGAAAGAACACAGCATGAGCGTTTGCAGGAAATGATTCCTGTGTGTTGCATTCATGGATGTGGTTTCCATGCGGCCTCTGAGCCTAGGACTTTGGGGCTCACTTGCTTTCCCATGAATCTCTGCAAAACCCACACAGGTGTGGAGGGAGACCCAGCGTGCATGCTCCAAAGGCCTGCAGCTCCTTGTTCTAAGTTCTCTCGTGTCTTTTGCAAAGCGCATAGCTATGGCCTCTCTCCCCCCTGTCTTTCCCTGCCACCTATGATGGGGATCCTATGGGTGGGCCCTAAATGCAATCATATGTGTCTTTACAAGTGAGACACACAGAGAAGACAATGTGAAGACAGAGGCAGAGATCAGAGGTGATGCCACCCCAAACCGGTGGATGCCTGGCACCACCGGAAGCTGGAAGCCACAGGAAGGATCCGCCTCCATCGGCCCTCCCGATACCTTGGTTTTAGCCTTCTGGCCTCCACACTGTGAAAGGATAAATATCTGCTGTTTTAAGCTGCCCCCTTTTGTGCTTACATTTATAACAGCCCCCAGAATGAATGTACTCCCTCCCACCCCCCAAAACACAGAAAATTGCAAGCATTTGATCAACGAATGTGTTGCTGCCACTGCTCCCAACAGGCCTTGCTCCATGCTGAGCACTGCCCTACGAGCTGCCTGGCTGCATGTCACCCTTCCCAGTATCCCCCCGGCATTCCCATGCTGGCACCTCCTTTCCACAGCCCAGGAACAGAATTCAGAGAGAGGGAGGAGTAGCTCAAGGTCACGTGGCAGAATGAGCGTTCACCTCAAAGCTGGCCTCTCTCCAAAACCCCATCGTCACCCCTGCCCTGGAGCTCGGCACCCATGCTAGGCTCCGAGCAGTGGGTCTCCAGGATGGGGTTTGGAGAACCTGTGCCCCAGCTGCAGCTGGATCCAGGAACCCTTCGGGCTGGTCCCTTTGCCTCCAGTGTGCACCCTACCTGGTTCAGAGGGCTACTATGGAGCCCAAAGAGACAGGAACACTCTAGAAATGCCTACTGTGGACAGGCCAGACGAGGATGGCAGAGGGGTCCATATCAATCAGCTTTTCATCCCTCCTCTTTTTATCAAGTGCCTTCTAGCTCTTGGATTTTTTTCTTGCCTGGTCAAAAGTCACATTAGAGAAAAAGACTCAGCAATTGCTTCACCAGTATCGTGGGTGTCTGGGGACAGTGTCAGGGAAACATTCAAGGTGGTTTTAGAGCACAGTGTTCTAGCCCCTTCTCATGAGCTGGCATCCCAGGACTGGCAAGGAAAGGAACATGGGAATGCATGGGCTCTGGGGGAAGGTCCCCACAGCTCCCACTACTTGGCTGGTGATCCTCCATCAGCTTCAACACAACGGGAACAATAACGGCATCGTGTACACCAAACAAGGCTGTGCATCTCGTGAGAAAACGTGGAAATACTCCACACAACTCCAGGCACAGTGAGTGGTTAAGAGGCATAAGTTTCTTTCTCTTCTGGGCTTCCGGAGAAGCTAATTAACGACATTTACATTCTTTATTGAATTTTAAGGGATCTGTATTCATTAAAAGGTGACTGGCTCTGATTCCTGAAATTGTGCATGGGTGATGGGGAAAACCTCATGGGATCAGAGATCCAATACTCCGCAGATCGTTGATTCTCATCTAGTTGTCATGGCAACTGAGAGAACCATGACCCCCTCCACAAATGCACAAGCAAACTTCGGTGAGTATGTAAAATTAACCAGATGCACCTTTTTAGAGTAATACCCACTGAGCAATACTGAGCCGAAGGGTCAGGTTATACGTATAGAGTGATGCTCAAATTGCTGCAAGTGAGAGGTAATCAATCGCAAGAGAACCATTAAGCAGGCGCCACAGAAAGATGGAATGTAGACAACTGCCTGATGCGTATATAAAAGAGCACAGTCAGGGAAGTTAATAATTCTGTTAAAGCAGCAATAATACCACAGGGCTTTCAGTCCAGTGCTCAGTGCTGGTATAGACCACGGGAGGCATTGTATCATGGCGAAGACCCCATTTAGTGCTTGTTGACTACTTTAGTGATGCTTTGAGAGTTCAGTTTCTTCCACTGACGATATCAAAACCTTCCAGCCCTCAAATATTATTCCTGAGGGGAAACTCTGAAAACCTTTAGCCCATATTTTTGTATCATCTGAGCCGAGGGAGAATTTTCTCTGGCCATGTGCCAGCAGGAGACATGGAAGTCTCAGATGTGCTGTCTGTGATGGGGATGGAATGGTTGATCCACCAAGAAATGGCCAATGTGATACTTGAATTAAATGTTTCTTATTCATTCAAAAAATAATAATGAAGGACAGGCTAACTCCTGGAATGGGATGGGGGCTGAAGCTAGGGAATTATAAATGAGAGACAAGATAATCACGCTCAGGGGGTCCTTCCAAACAACCCAATTAGAAAGAAATTGACATGTAGGCTTAGAACATACCCCACATAATGACATGAATAAAATTTCCTTAAGATTTTTGTGTCAGACCAACCTATGTTTTCCAGATTAAATCCTGTGGCCTTGAAGAGGATCTTCTCATCTATTCAGAGTGGCTGACTACAATTTGCAATGGATGGCAAACAATTTATATATCACAAAAAAGAAAATGACAACATTCTAAAAGACCTAGAGGAGTATCCCAAGCAAGAACAGTAGCACTGAACTCTAAGAACGTGCTATCTCCACTTACTGCAGTGGCCATTACTGAACACTGATGATAATTGTGGATGACGGAGATGCTGATGTTGGTGACGATGACGGTGATGGTGAAGATGATGGTGACGATGATGGTGATGATGATGGTGGTGACGATGGTGATGGTGGTGACGATGGTGGTGATGATGGTGGTGACGATGGTGGTGATGATGGTGGTGATGATGGTGGTGATGATGGTGATGAGGAAGCTGCTGCTGCTGCTGTTGATAGTAGTGACAATAATGATGATGGCAGTGATGGTGATGACAATGATAATGTAATGATGATGGCAGTGATGGTGATGACAATGATAATGTAATGATGATGGCAGTGATGGTGATGATGATGGTGATGATATGAAGCTAAAGTCCATGTGAGGCTGCCTATAGAGCAGGTGTTGACAGTCTATGACCCATGGGCCAAATCTGGCTCACTTCCTGTTTTTGCAAATAAACTTTCATTAGCGCACAGCCATGGCCATTTTTTTACATATTGTTTTTCTCTGCCTTCATGCTACAACAGCAAAATAGCTGCAAGAGAGACTGTATGACCCACAAAGCCTAAAATATTTACTATTTCACTCTTTGCAAAAGAAGTAAGACAACTCCTGCTATAGAGGAAGGAAGATTAGACTCTGTGTATTCACCAGACTAGTTTTCCTCAACTTAGTATACTTAAAAGCCGCTTAGGGGTCCCCTTATGATCAGACTCCTGGGCAGGTGGTCTGTAGGCAAGTCATTGATAAACACTTCATGGGGTCCATACACAGGTCTTCCAAAACCAGGTATGATTTTAAAACAGCTTTAAACATCTCTAATCCTCTACTCTATTACGTGAGGATTATATTTGATCTGGAGGTGTTGGGAAGTAAACTGATAAAAAGTATAAAGATTCAACATTACATAAATTTTGAGCCAAATTAAGCCAGTTCAATCCTTTTTTTTTAAGATTTTATTTATTTATTTGAAAGAGACAGCCAGCGAGAGAGGGAACACAAGTAGTTGGAGTGAGAAAGGAAGAAGCAGGCTTCCAGGAGAGCAAGGAGCCTGATACAGGGCTCGATCCCAGGACCCTGGGATCATGCCCTGAGCCAAAGGCAGACGCTTAATGACTGAGCCACCCAGGCACCCCCAGTTCAATCCTCCTTAACAACAAAACATCTTCAAGCTTCCTGCACAAACCATGATATGGTCTTTTAAGTTTGTCGGTCATTAAGTAGCCCCAATGGAGAAAATTTTGCCTTGCCTTTAAGTGATTTATTGCTGTGATTTTGGGGAGAGTGTAAGTGCTCACTATTGTATCGGGCAGCTAATGCTCTGATTCTGAAACTCATTCTCTCAAAGAACTACTATTTTCAGTTTGTGGTTTTTTTCTCAGATTTTTCTAAGAAGATAAAGCTAAATTAAATTCTGCTTCATACCATCCAACATGAGTGATGGTCTCAGTCTAATTTAGCAACTTTCCCAATTTATCACCATTAAAAATGGTCTAAAAGGGCTTAATTTAGGTAATAGTTTCCTTTGCTTCAGCATCTGCTCCTTCATGATTTGAACTTCTTCCCGTGCCACAGAAAGACACAGGCTCTCCCTGAAACAGGTATTACTGATTCCGAAATAATGTTCCTGATGTCTGAGCTGACTTTTTGTGAAATGAGACAGATGCATGAAGCTAACACCAGCCACCTGTGATGGCTTCAGATCCTCACTGTAAATGAGAGAGTGGGAGGTGTTAGGCAGAAATCCCTCACCGTTCTCTGGGAAAGAGGAATTTTGGCCAAGAAGGCTATATCACCCACTTCTCTAGGCTTATGCTACCACCAAATCCACAGGCAAAGGGAAGCTATCATTCTTGGATTAGTCGGCAGTAAACACAGAGATAATGAGATGTGCATAAGACCAGGAAAGGTTGGTTTTGATACTTCTATCAGAGTTGACAGGTGCTGAAAGATGGCAGACATGCTCGTGGAAAACATACCTCGATTTGATAAACAGTTTTATGACAAATAACTTCAATATTCAAGAAGACAGACACGGGGCAGCCTGCAAGAAACAGGCTTCCCCAGAATGTTCACTTGCTCTGTTTTCTCCTAAAATGCCCATCAGTGTGTCCTGTTGCCCCACTTTTCCCATTCATATTTGTAGATTTATTTTTATTTAAAACAAGTGCTATTTCTGTGTAAAATCAAGGTGTTTACGGAATACAGTAAGTTATAAAAAAGAAAGTAGGTAGATCTCCAAGCCCTGAAAGACAGCTGTGACCATGTAAACCTTTCATTTTTTATAACCTTTTTCTTGTTTTTCTGTATACAAATTAATACCTAGAGATGTGCAGAGATTACAAATTAGATCTTGTGCTTCTTAGCAATTTACTTTTTATCTGAACACTGTTTCATAAAAAGTTTCTAATCACTAAGTATAGAGTTTCATGATCGTTTCTTAATGGTGGCATGATGTCGCATTAGATGAACAAAGTCTAATTTATATGATCAATTGCTTATTTGGGACACTTTAGGTGTTTCCATGCTTTTTTTGTTTTGTTTTGTTTTTGTAAGTAAAGCACTGATGAGCCACCTGACATGTGCACTCGGAATCTTGGCCCCATCCTGTCCTTGTTAGAAACACCCACCAGAGCTGGTTCCTGCTGCCTCCGGCGCTCGCCCTTCCATCTCCACCGCCAGGTGCAGGCTCTCTGCTTCTGCACAATGAGAGATAACGCCAAGCTGGTTTGCCTCCACCCTACTTGGCTTGCCCACGTCTTCAGCACATCCCTCCAATTCAAGGCACAGTAAGGGGGGGGGTGTTCCAGCTCTTCCTCAGTTTACCTCCTGTGCTGTTCGGCTACCTCCTGAAGCCTCCTCCTTCCGCTTGACCCTGTGTGCATGTTTCGGGAGAAACGTTGCAGGCTGGCTGCACAAGACGACGCTCTGCGGCTCTGGAGTCAGAAGGGTCCTCCCGTCTGTGGACAGAAAGTCACGTGGCTTGCTATGGTCACACCTTTAGCAGGTAAAACTGCATCCAGGGTGTGCAAGCTCATTAATCTGTTCCCAAACACCTGCCGAGGCGTGACTCCTGAGCTCCCTGTGAAGGACAGCAGGTGAGCTCTGGCTGCTGCCTGGAGCCTAATGCACCTGGGACTCTCCTCTTCTGGTCAGGCCTCCATCCTTCCAACACGCTGGCTGTTCTCCAAGGAGATGCCATGGAGCTCTCTAGAACACAATTTCCCCTTTGGTTTTCAGCTTTAGAAACCAGTGGGAGAAGAACAGCTGGTGATTTAGGCTTTAGACCATGGTATGTGAGCTCGTATTTAGGGAAAACATAGAGGCCCAAAGAGAGCAGTCAACAGTGCTGTTTGACGGGATTTTAGAAGGCAGCCTGAGAACTTTGAAGTTAAGTCCTGTACAAATGATCCAAGTACAATCATGGAGGGGGGTGATGGGCACATGGGGGTCATTAAACTATTCCTTCTACTTCTATGTATATTTTAAATTTTCCATAGTAAAAAGTTAACCAAAAAGTAATCCAGATAAACGTAGCTATAAGAATGTAAGTGCCCTAATGGATTTAAGAACAATCCTACTTTAGAACATACACACATACACACACGTCAAGTTTCAATTCACATCTTAAAGCACGTGCATTAATTTCTGTTCCCCATTTCATCACAAATTATTCAAAATTTTGCATTGCAATTTCCATTTTCCTTTTCCCGCTGGAAAATGATGCTCTGTGGGGAAAAGCCCATTCTGCCATCAGTCCAGGGAGCTAGGTAGGATTTCTACAGCCGGTCCTGTTTCCTGGAGAGGGGCAGAGAAAGCACACTTCTTTCGTGTCCCAGACAAAACCAGGAAGTAGGAGAGAAGGAAGGCAGACGCAGGCCAGAAACACAGGCGTCCCTTCCTGGGGATGGGGGTGGGGGTGGGNGGTGGGGGTGGGGGTGGGGCCGCAGACCCAGCCTGCACTTTTCTCCTCCCTTGTAAACTGTTCTACATGGAGGTCATAAAATGCTTCTGGTTTACAGCAGGTTCGTGGTAACTGCTGGGGCTTTACGGCAGGTTCCTGGTAACTGCTGGGGCTTTACGGCAGGTTCCTGGTAACTGCTGGGGCTTTACGGCAGGTTCCTGGTAACTGCTGGGGCTTTACGGCAGGTTCATGGTAACTACTGAGGCTTTACGGCAAGTTCGTGGTAACTACTGAGGCTTCGCAAGAGTTCCACGTGCGACGGTGTCAGCAGAGCCAGCGCCAGGGAACCACGTGGCTAGGCCTCCACGAGCCGCTGCTCCGCCAGCTCCGTCACTCGCTGGAAGATGGATGATACGGGAACTGCCGTGGTTTCACAGCAGGGCCGGGAGTGGGCCGTGGCCCAGGCGGCTGCCGTCCAGAGCGGCTGTACGAGACGGCGTCGCGCACCAGGCAGCCGTGAGCTCTGCTCAGGTGGACGCCAGGAAGGCGGGAACTCGCGCGGCTGATGGCCCCGAGCTCCTGTGCCTCCTCCGTGCTTATCAACAGCCTCAACGCTGTCCGTCTCCAGCTTTCCTGAGGTAGGTGGTATTGTTTACTGACCTCAAAGGGGGTCCCTTCCCAGATTTCGTGGCGGAAATACATCACTGAGCCCCAGTTGTTCCAAAGGTGGGCTTCAAACACACACCTGCATTATTTGGAAGGAAGGTGGGAAGAAGGTGTGCGCGGCAGGAGGGGAGCAACCCTCGCTGTGTCTTATGTGATGAGGTGTCTTCATCCAAAAGAAAGATGGATTGCCAGCCAGGCCCCAGCATCTGACATGCAGTTACGTCTGTGCACCTGCAGCTCGCCCCACGTGTGAAACCCACAGGTGCAGACCCCGAGCGCAAAGACAGCCCTCTCAATCACGCCGCTGCAAATTAGCTGGTGCTTCCTGTGGGGCAGGGAGCCGCTCCAGAAGCGGGCGCGTGAGAAGTTCTTTTGATGCTCCTTGCACATGGCTGTGTCTCCTTCATCTGGGAGCCCTTCAGTGCAGAGAAATTCCAAGTCCGTCTCTGGATCCTTTCTATGGTCTTTTCTCCTTCCCAGCAGAAGTGGGGGGAGCTGTGTTTGTTTCCTGGTGGTTGTTTTGAACGTCTGGCTCCAGAGATGGAAGCTGAGCTGGGTGACCAGACCTTCCCTGACGCTCGCACCCCGGCCGCAGCCCTCCTTCCGCATCTGCTTTCTTGGGCATTCCCAAAGGGAGTCCTCAAAACACAGGCACCCTCCGTACACCCACCAGCGTCTCCCCAGCTTTTCCCTCTGTCTCCCAGCAGATTCACGGGCAGCCTCGTCCGAGAGGTCTTCCTGCCCCTCTGCCCCATTCCCGCTGTGTCTGTCCATTCTGTTCCCACCCTCTCCTGCCCTCTTGGCCTCTCCCCATCTTTGAGCCCCAGCTGTACTGTGTCCTTCTTTGTCACTTTCCTCATTTGGGCCATACCTGATGGTTAACCTTGCACTCCTCTCGCCCATGTGATTGAGGATACAGCCTGAGGGGTGAGCCCTCAGCATGAGCCTCCACGGTACGTCTTCGTGTCTTGTCCAGTTCTGTTCTCATGGGATCTCCAAGTCGCAAGTGCTACTATTCAGCCCACTTCGCAGGTGAGGGAACGGACTCAGAAAGATTCACACACTCAGTGAACAAATACCTTGACCGCCGGTAGGAGACAGATTCTGTCCCAAGCACTGGAGGCACAGAGAACAACCGAACGGACAGAAAAGCCTCCTTCATGGGGCGTCCGGTGTACTTGGAGGAGAAAAGCTGTCCACAAAGCAACAAATGATGGAGATGATTTCACGTGATAGTAGGGCGCTATAAAGTAACAAAATACATGAGCATGACAGACAATCCCTGGGTGGGAAGGAGGCCTCCGGGGCAGGGCAGGGGCAACGTTGCAGCTGAGACCTGAGTGGTGAGAATGAGCCATTTGAAAATGAGGATGGAGAAGGAGGCACGAAGGTGAAGGATCCGAAGACCAGAGGAAAGGGGAGGCCAGGGTGCGTGGAGCAGACTGAGCTGGGGGAGGCAGGAGGGACGGGAGGCGGGGGGGTGAGCTGGGTCCAGGTCCTGCAGAGTCGCTGGTGGCCTCCACACGCACATGCAGGACAGTTAGAAGCCGCAGGCCTGCTACTCCATCGCCCAGAGGGAGAGCACCTCTGCATGAGCCCCACGGCTTCCCGAAGCCCGACAGCCTCAGCGGCTCGTTCCACGGGACGCCTGTGTGCACTTAGCCTGCACCAGCTCCTTGCGTCCGCATGACAACCCTGCAAGGAGGTCATTCTTCAGAAGGGGATCCAGGGCACCGCGGGACTTAAACACGTGCAGGCTGGCTCTGGACCACGCCTCTCTGGTTGGAGGCAGTGGGTGTGCAGGTAACTCCTTCCTGAGTGACGTGTAGCCCCGGTTGTCCACCCTGAGGCGAGGCCCCAGGGGATGGGCGGGAGCAGTGGCTGCCGCTCTCCACCCATAGTTCCAGCCCTGGAATGGAGTTTCCAGAAAGTCGCCATTGAGAGGCTGCTATTTTGAGAACTGGAGCACAAGCACCCCGAGAATGGAATGCCTTGACCAAGGGCATTATTTCTTCCCAGAACTCCACACCCGTGCTCCGGAACTGAGCGGGAGGCCTCACAGCCCACACTGAGACCCTGGTGACCTTGCCCCCAGACAAGTGCTTAGCTCTTACGAACCTCACCCCTGCTTTAGCANTATTTCTTCCCAGAACTCCACACCCGTGCTCCGGAACTGAGCGGGAGGCCTCACAGCCCACACTGAGACCCTGGTGACCTTGCCCCCAGACAAGTGCTTAGCTCTTACGAACTTCACCCCTGCTTTAGCACCCCCCCGTCTCCAGATGGCCTCAGCTGTCATCCGTAATAGGTATCACCATGTTGGCAGGGGCAAGGGGTGAGAACCCTGGATGTTTTTTAAAAGACTTTGTTTTCCTGACACTCTTCAAAAATGAGATGCCCCAGTCGCTCCCGACAACAGGAGACCACGTGTCACACGATTATGAGGTTTTATTTATGAGACAAGCATCTGAGTTTTCTGAAAGCTGTCACCGTGCAGGTGTATACTGACAGAGGGGTCTGTCCGTGTCCACCCTGGAGATGCTGGGCCAGAAAATTACAACAGTGTCGCTTCCATCAGGAATTTAAATCAAAATAAAGTGATCGATGGAGAAGGCGCTTCCAGGCTCTGACTCCTAGTATCTGCTTTAAATGTTTGAGAAAATATCATTCAGAGCATGAAAAAGAGCTAGGAGGGTATACATCCAGCTATGTCAACATGAGCAATGAGGGATTCTGGGTTGGCTATTGTTTATTCCTCTAAAAAGTCAATCCTTGCGTACTAACATTCACCATAGGTGTATAAACACATATATGTATAAACAGATGTCTATGCAGGTGACATCCCCTCTATGCCTGCGTCAGGACGTCCTTGTGCCCAGAACAGGTGGGGGCATGCAAGGCACTGCCCAACATGGAAGCTTGTCTGTGTATTGGTAGCAGTTCCACAGGCACAGAATGTTCTGGGTGCTTATTTGGCTGCCTATCAAATTCTGGTGACAATACGTCCAAATCCTTTTGAAGACCTCCTGAACTCAGGGAGCAGTAGGCCTCAGATGTCTTGTTCTCTCTGTCTGCAGGTCCAGCAGGAGGCCAGTGGTGGGCCAGTTTATTGCTCCCAGACTAGCATCTGGGTTACAAGCAGGGGAATGAAGTGGCAGGAAAGGATGGGGTGCGTGAGTTCCAGCAGGGTCTCCCAGCAAGTCCCTCTGGAACAGAAGGTTGCCATCCTTCCCCTGTCCATTCTGAATTTTCCTTTGCTCTCACAAGTTCCTGCACATCTTCCCAAAGATCTCCTTCCTGACTTGATTCAACCTGTGTTGTTGACAAGCAAGGTCCCTGCATGATACTATTGCCTGTGTGTGATTCCAGGCTGGCAGGCAGTTACAACCATGGCTCAGGGGGTCCGTTGAACTCTTCCCCTGGGGGTGGCATCTTGAACAGTTGTAGAACAACATCACACCAAGACTTGATGCTTGCAATACTGTGAACTCCGTTACAGACTTTATCCAGTTGTCCCCAGTTGTTACATGAACTCTGACTGGTGTGTTGTCTCTGCCACGATCCCATCATGAAGGTAGACTTCATTCTATTAACCCAGCTTACACGTGAAGAATCCAAGGGCCCAAAGACCCTGAAAAACGGGCCCGATGATGAATTTCCTGTGATGTAGGTAAAAATTCAGTGCATCCACGCAGACACAATTGCACAGAGCGGGAGTTGGGGCAGCAAGCTTGTGTCCGTGCAGGGAGCCGGCTGTAAATGACTCTTCCACGGGGATGAGGCAGCGGTTAGGTCTAGTGAGTCTCTCATCCCTCACTCCAGTTCCAAGGAGAATTTTCACCCTCTAGGACTCCCTGCTGCTCTGGAGTCACTGGTCACATGTCCTTTTGCTTTGCAAATGCAAATAGTTGGTAACATCCCCCCACCCAGTAAGTCCTGAATATGCTTATGAGGTCCAGAGGATGGAAGATGAGTCTTTCAGGCATCTCAGCCCTCCATTGGACCAAACCACAGGCCTGTTTCAGATCTACGTTGCACAAGGACAAAGGGGTGTGTCTTTGTGCAGTGCTTCTCAAACTCCACATGTCTTATTACCCCGCAGATGCTGATTCTGTAGGTCTGGGGTGGGGCCTGAGAATCAGCATTTACACTCAGGTCTCAGATTCTGCTGCTGCTGTTCAGGGACTGCACTTTAAGAGCCAAGAGCCTGGATCATATTATGTAGCTGACCTGTCTTTGAAAACTTAGTACAAGAGAGATGCGGGTGTTCAAGCTAAGTCATAAAGGAAACCAGTTCTTCCTTTATCCAAATCAAGAGGCTGAGATCCTCCTATAAGCTCGAGCAAGTTCCTTCACTATTCTGTGCCTCTGTTTCTTTATCCGTAAAACGGAGACAATACTAGCATTTGCCTCGTACCATGATGATGAAGTACGTGTCAGCTCTGAGCAGAACGTTCCGCTCGCAGTAAGTGCCAGCTGATAGGGTGGCCACGGACGAGAAGGGTGATGGCGAGGACAGTGGTGATGGGTGTTGGTGGTGGTGACGTGTATGATTACAATGGTGAGAAAGTGGATGGTGATGACGATGATGGTGATTTCCTACCGATTCAATCAAAAGTGGTGCGTAACCAGGAGAAGTGAATAATTCCTTCGCCTGCATCCAAGAAGCTCTAGGTGCCTTGCTAGGGGAGGGAAGGTAGAGCACATCAGGCAAAGATATGGAATAAAGGAGTCACTCAAAGCAAAGAGAACAGCCTGTACACTTAGAGGTTTGCATAAAGTCTGTGTCTGGCGGGCATGGCTGGAGCTGGTCATTCCTAGGGTTGCAGACGTCTGTGCCCTTGGTTCACTGAGGGGACACATGAAGGCTGAGCTCTCGTGTCAGCCAGGTCTCCGGTCATGTCCTCACTGCAGCCGCAGTGGAGAGGAGCCTGCTGCCCGAGCCTCCGGGGGAGAAGGGGGAAGCCTGAGATTTCTGTCTGCAGCCGTGGAGCTTGATTTATTGGTTTGGCTGCTTGCGTACATTTCTCGGAACTGATTTATGGAGGGTTATTTGTCCTCTTTTGTCACAGAAGTCACCTCACACCCACCCTTCCTTCCAAGTCAGGTGGGACGTTCAGGCTTCTCTAACACGCAGGACCTTGCAGAAATGATCTTCCTAGAAAGACAGGCATTGAATAACACGGGTGGGGCTGTTTTGGAACTCAACTCATTTTCGTTCCAGCCAAGTACACTTTTAGATTAAAAATGTAATGCATTTTTTATAGAAATGAAAATTAAATTGCACAAAAATGACTACAAGACCCAAACACTGAAAGAAAACAAAACTGTCACCCGAGGGTTACAGCAAAGGGAGGTTAATATGTATTACAACCATTTAATCCCATTAATGGCTAGACATTGCTCCAAACCTACACGTCCTTGTTTGGAAAGGGGTAAAGTGGGACAGACTTTGTCAACAGGACAACAACTAACTTAAAACTAGTCTGTTTTTTTCAGTGGAAGGCCATATGCAATTCAAAGTGAAAGGACGGTACCTGTCCATTAGCGGGGGTGATCTCTGAACATCACAGGGTTCCAGGGAAGATTTTCAGATTGATTCAGATTGATTATGTATGAGTATGTATTTTTCTACGTGACTACTATATAATTTCTATGTAAATGTATATAAAAGTATTTTTAAAGCTTAAAAATACAGAGAGATTTAGTTTTATTTGGAAGTTTCTCTCTCTTACTCTTTGCAAGAGAATTTATCTATCTTTTACTTGCATAATTAATTTTTTTAAGTACCAAACTGTAGCCGAGAGAAATGTGTTAGAAAATGATCCTCTGTTACAGACGTAGTGAAGAGAAGGGCCATATGCACCCCAATGTTCATAGCAGCATTGTCCACAATAGCTAAATCGTGGAAGGAGCCGAGATGCCCTTCGACAGATGACTGGATTAAGAAGCTGTGGTTCATATAGACAATGGAATATTACTCAGCTGTCAGAAAGAATGAATTCTCAACATTTGCTGCAACATGGACGGCACTGGAGGAGATAATGCTAAGTGAAATAAGTCAAGCAGAGAAAGACAATTATCATATGATTTCTCTCATCTATGGAACATAAGAACTAGGATGATCGGTAGGGGAAGAAAGGGATAAAGAAAAGGGGGGTAATCAGAAGGGGGAATGAAACATGAGAGACTATGGACTCTGAGAAACAAACTGAGGGCTTCAGAGGAGAGGGGGGTGGGGGATTGGGATAGACTGGTGATGGGTAGTAAGGAGGGCACGTATTGCATGGTGCACTGGGTGTTATACACAACTAGTGAATCATCGAACTTTACATCGGAATCCAGGGACGTACTGTATGGTGACTAACATAATACGATAAAAAATCGTTAAAAAAAAAAAAAACGATCCTCTGTAACCTGGTTCCTCTTCAGAGGCAGCAAGGAGGCATTGTGCCGTTTCAAGTACGTGAGGCGGCTTAGTCCCTTGGGTGCCTCTATGAGATGACCAGACACATTTAGGCGAGAAACCAGCATCCAGAGCAGAGAAGACAGCCTGCGAGCTGGCCATGAGTAAAACAGAGAAAATGGAAACATGTTTCTTAACGCCTTCCACCCCGAGCAGAGCCCACCATCTCTGATCTCCCCTCCCAGCTCTGCGGTCACCCCCCCCAAACATTCGAAAGGAACTTTTCCAATTTTCAGTTCTCTAAGAGCCTTGTAGGTAAAAGCACTAGTTAAAATATCACTGCCTAATCCAGGACTCTTTCAGACACGCACTTAGATTTTGATAGATGGTGTATTATTATGAACTGAATTGTGTCCCCACCCCCCAAATTCATATTTTGAAGCCCAAACCTCCAGCATGACTATATTTGGAGATGGGGCCTCTAATGAGATAATGAAGGTTAAATGAGGCCATGAAATTGGACCCCTAATCCAATGGGACTCATGTCTTTATCAGGAAAGAGACAGCAGGGATGCGTGTGCACAGAGAAGGGGCATGTGACACACAACAGGGAGGTGGCCATCTGCAAGGCAAGGGTGCATGGCTCAGGAGAAGCCAAACCTGAACCTGGGTGACCAGGCTTCCAAACGAGACACCACCTGAACGGCTCCATTGCCTCACTGCTCTGGAGGTTGGAAGTCCAGGTCAAGCTGCGGGCGTGTGTGTTCTTTCTGAGGGCTTGACAAAGAGTCTATTCCATGACTGTCCCCCAGCTTTCTGGAGGTCCTTGGTGTTCCTTGACTTGTGGATGCCCCTCCTGGACCCCCGTCTCCACCATGGCTTTCTCCCTTCATGGATGTCTGTGTTCAAACTTCCTTGTTTCGTGAGGACACCAGTCATACTGGATTAGGGCCCATTCTGGTCCAGTATGGCCTCATCCTAACTAATTACACCTGCAGTGACCCTGTTCCCAAATAATGTCACATTCCGAGGTACTAGAGGCTAGGATTCCAACAGACAGACTTCAGGGAGACGTAATTCCATCAGTTACATTGACAAGTCCAGCGGAAAATAATCTCCAGGAAATCATGCTTCATTCATTCCAGTAACACCAGTGACTTGCACCAAATATCCATTAAATAAAATAACAAGCACAAATCACACATAAAAATATGTCATCTATCATTCATAAACACGTTGGGGATCTGCTGAGTTCTTACGCCGGCCGGAATCAAGTGCTAGGAATGCAGAACAGAACAACATGACTACGTTCAGCATCTCTGGGATCTTTTAGCAAGAAGAGAAAACAAATAAGTAGACACAATGAAATGTTATCAGTGACCTGGTACTGAAAACCTTAAGACACCATATCTTGAAATGGGAACACTAGCTGTTTTTGAAATGCAAACTCTATAATCCATTTCCAGCCAAATTCCTAAGATCCGTTTTTTGAGGGAAAATCTAACAAAATATTTTCAGATTTCACTGGGAAGCGTAAACATCAGGAATGGAAATGCTAAAAGAAAATAGAAGTGTCTTATCAGCTCTATTGAACATACAAGCATGGGGACGTTTTAGTAGGTGAAGAGTCTGTTGACACACGGTAGTAATCATCGTGCCTCGGTGTGACCTGCTTGATGCCGCTCAACTGTACCTTTTACAGAGGTTACGGTGGGGGGTGCCTGGGGGGGCAGTCAAGGAAGTGTCTGCCTTCGGCTCAGGTCATGATCTCAGGGTCCTGGGATCGAGCCCCGCATCGGGCTCCTTGCTCAGCGGGGAGCCTGCTGCTTCCTCTCCCACCCCCTCTGCTTGTGCTTTCTTCCTCTCTCTGTCAAATAAATTGAAAAAATCTTTAGGGTCGCCTGGGTAGCGCAGTCGTTAAAGCGACTGCCTTCAGCTCAGGGCGTGATCCCGGGGTTCCGGGATCGAGTCCCACATCGGGCTCCTCGGCTGGGAGCCTGCTTCTTCCTCTCCATCTTCCCTGCTGTGTTCCCTCTCTCGCTGGCTGTCTCTCTGTCACATAAATGAATAAAATCTTTAAAAAAAAAAATCTTTAAAAACAAATTAAAAAAATAAGTAAAATGGTTAAGGTGGGGGCACCTGGGTGGATCAGTCTGTTAAGCGACTGACTCTTGATTTCAGCTCAGGTCATGATCTCAAGGTCCTGGGATCGAGCCCCGTGTCAGGCTCCATGCTCAGCTCAGAGTCTGCTTGAGATTATTCTTCCTCTCTCCCTCTGCTCCTCCCCCTGACTTCTCTGTCTCTATCTCTCTCTCTAATAAATACATTTAAAAAATCTTTTAAAAATAAAATGGTTAAGATGACAACTTCTATATGTATTTTGCCACAATAAAGACAAAATTGTGGCAAAGGTATCAAAATGTATAGATCAATGGAACAAGATCTCCTTCTTGCATATTGGAAGGGTTATGTTTGGCTTTAGTAGTCATGTTCATAGAGGAGGCATCGTCACATAAGTGATGATAGGATTAATCAAGCTTTTGGAAAATAAATAAAGCTTTTTCAAAATATCATGCCTTACATCAAGTAAATCCAAATACATGAAAACTTTAGTGTAAAAAAGAATTATCAAAGTGCTAGAAGAAAATTTAGTTGTAGAGTATACGGTCTTGCCAGAAGAAGACCTTATTCTAAGCATGACATTAGAAATCCTGCATACAAAATACTGACGGATTTGACAAAGTCAAGGCATTGTATCACACACATACACATAAAAATGTTTCAAGTTCAACGACAGATTTCGAACGCACTTGTGTCGTGCATGACAGCAGGTCCTTAGGTTTGAAATATCCTTAACAGATGTCTCCAATGGAAAAGTGGGCCATGATCTCAGACATTTGTTTTACAAAAGAGAAAATACATTTAACCCATTAATCAGAATTAAGATAATGTAACTTCAAAATGAGGAAACCCTTTTCACTCATCAGATTGGATAAATTTTTTTTAAAGATTTTATTTATTTATTTGACAGAGATAGAGACAGCCAGCGGGAGAGGGAACACAAGCAGGGGGAGTGGGAGAGGAAGAAGCAGGCTCATAGCAGAGGAGCCTGATGTGGGTCTCGATCCCATAACGCCAGGATCACACCCTGAGCTGAAGGCGGAAGCTTAACCGCTGTGCCACCCAGGCGCCCCCAGATTGGATAAATTAACAGGGAATGAAAATAAGCCTGCAACTTTCTTTGAATGTGGTTTTGTAAAATGTTATCGATGCTTAAAAACACACCGTTATTTAAATAATTTCACTGTCCTTGTTCATGATAGGGACAAAAATATGTGGAGATTAAAGTAACGAATGGGCGCAATCCAGAAGAACATATGGCATTTTGATCCAAAGGTTCTAAAGTCCCTGAAGACTTCTTCCCAAGAGAAAACTCCTTGTCCTGCACGTGCTTGTCTCCACAAACACACGCTTGTTCTCCCAACTCGTGCACGAGAAGACACAGAAAGAACCCCTTTTGTGCTTCTTTTTGTAGTGATTTCCTTTGAACCCCTGAGAGCTTCCCCATGTACACGCATCCTTGCCTCGCACATCCTCGAAGACTGAGTTCCACGAAACAATCCTAAGTTATACAGCGCACCGTTCCCGTAGGAATTTCAGAGTGATCTTTGTTACTGCTTCTCTGCTCTCTATTGCATTTATTTCTGCTCTCATCTTTATTACGCCCTCCCCTCTGCTGGCTCTGGGCTTGCTTTGCTCTGCTTTTTCTAGCTTCTGAAGGTGGAAGGTGAGGTTGTTGATCCAAGATCTTTTTCTCTAAAAGCTTCTAAGAACTGTGTTAGCTGTATCCCTTAGCTTTGGGATGTTGTGTTCTGCCTCCATGCATTTCAAAGTATTTTCTAATCCCCTTTGAAATGTGTTCTTTGACCCACTGGTTATACAGAAGTGTGTGCTTTAATTTCCATATACTGCTGAGTTTCTCAAGTTTCCTTTTGTTACTAGCTTTTGTTATCTCCATCGTGGTCAGGGAGCCTGCTTTGAATGATTTCGCTCCTTTTAAATTTATTAAACCCTGCTTTCTGGCTCATTACATGGTCTACCCTGGAGAAGGTTCCATGTGAGCTTGAGAAGACTGTGTCCTCTGCTCCTCTCTCCTGAATGTGCTCTCCAGATTTATGTGAGGTTGAACTGGCTTATGGTGTTGAGAAGCCTTCTGTTTCCTCACCGGTCTTCTGCCCATTTGGGCAGTCCGCTACTGAAAGTGTGCAAGGATCGCTGGATTGTCTGTTTCTTGAGTCAATGCCCTGTGTCCTTCGTGTATTTTGAGACTTGATTGTTAAGTGGATATATCTGTCTAATCATTATGCCTTTCTGGTGGATTGACCCTTTCAGCGTTAAAAGATATACCACTTTGTCTCTAGTAACAATGTTTTTTTGCATTATGGTGAATTTTGTCTGATATTATAGTACAGCCACCCCCAGGTCTGCTTCGATTACTGTTGGCATGTTAGTAATCTGCCATCTTGTTACTTTCATTCTGTTTTATGCCTTTGAGTCTTTTTTTTTTTAGATTGNCTGTTGGCATGTTAGTAATCTGCCATCTTGTTACTTTCATTCTGTTTTATGCCTTTGAGTCTTTTTTTTTTTTTAGATTGNAGAAGCAGTCTCATAGCGGAGGAGCCTGATGTGGGGCTCGATCCCAGAACGCTGGGATCACGCCCTGAGCTGAAGGCAGAAGCTTGATGACTGAGCCACCCAGGCGCCCCTATGCCTTTGAGTCTTAAGTGCCTCANTAGCGGAGGAGCCCGATGTGGGGCTCGATCCCATAACGCCAGGATCACGCCCTGAGCTGAAGGCAGACGCTTGATGACTGAGCCACCCAGGCGCCCCTATGCCTTTGAGTCTTAAGTGCCTCGTGTAGACGACATATAGTGGATCAGATTTTGTCTACTCTGCCTTTTGATTTGGATTGGAGTGTTTAATCTATTTCAATTTAATGTGATTACTGATAAGTAGAATTTACATCTGCCATTTTGCTATTTTCCTGTATGTTTCATGTCTTTTTATTCCTCTGTTCTGTCTTTATTGACTTCTTTAGAGCTAAAGATATATTTCCTAGCATGATATTTTGATTTCCCTATTATTTCTTTGACTATATTTTCAAATTATTTTCTTAGTGGGTTCCCTGGGGATTATAATTAGCATCTTAACTTTAAATCATCTATTTGGATTAATGCCGAGTTACTTTCAGTGGTACCTAGANGATTAATGCCGAGTTACTTTCGGTGGTACCTAGAAATTTTGCTCCAGGCCAGCTTTATTCTCTTTCCCCTCCTTATGCCATTGCGGTCATACAAATTACATTTCTATACATTATACTCATCAGCCTAGTTTCACAGTTGTTGCTTTTTTTTCCAATTGTCCTTTAAATTAGATCTTAGAGGGAAAGCGTTCGGTCCTTGACATTGAACATGATGCTCAGGGCGAGTTTTCACATACGGCTTCTATCCTGCTGAGGGAATTTCTTTCTGCTCCTAGTTTCTTGAGGTTTGGTTTTGTTTTTTGTTTTTTGTTTTTAATTATGAAATGGTGTTGAATTTTTGTCAAATGCTTTTTCTGCATCATTGTTGATGACCGTGTGGGGGTTTCTCATTCGTTCTTTTACTGTGAGGTATGACTCTTGATTGATTTTCATGTGTTGCAACATCCTTGCGTTCGAGGGATAAATCCCACCTTGTCATGGTGTATAATGCCTTTAATGTGCTGCTGAATTACCNGCTTTTTCTGCATCATTGTTGATGACCGTGTGGGGGTTTCTCATTCGTTCTTTTACTGTGAGGTATGACTCTTGATTGATTTTCATGTGTTGCAACATCCTTGCGTTCGAGGGATAAATCCCACCTTGTCATGGTGTATAATGCCTTTAATGTGCTGCTGAATTACCTTTGACAGTGTTCTGTTGAGTATTTTTGTATCAGTGTCCGTAAGGAACATTGGCCTGCACTTTTCTTTTTCTGTTAGTGCCTTTGCTGACCTCATACAATGAGTTAGAAAATATTTCCTCCTCTTCAATGTTTTGGAAAACCTTGGGAAGGATGGGTAGTAGTTCTTTAAATGTTTGATAGAATTCACCAGTGAAGCCATCTGGTCAAAATCTTCTCTTTTCTACTTTTCTTTTTTTTTTTTAAGTGAAGAATAGTTAAAATAGAATGTTATATGAGTTTCAAGTGCATAATATAGGGACTCAACAATTGTATACATGACTCAGTGCTCATTCCAACAAGTACTCTCTTCAGCCACATGTCCTATTTCCCCATCCCCCACCACCTCCCCTCTGGTGACCCTCAGTGCATTCTCTGTGTTAAGATTTTGCTTTTCATTAGCCTCTTTTGTTTGTTCATTTATTTCCTAAATTTCTTCTTGGGAGATTTTTGATTATTGATTCAGTCTCCTGATGAGTTCTAAGTCTGTTCAGATTTTCTATTTCTTCATGATTTAGTCTTGGAGGGTCTTGTTTCTAGGGAATTGCTCACTTCACCTAGGGTATCCGAGTGGTTGGCCCACTGTTGTTCACTGCAGTCTCATAACAGTTTTTATTCCTGTAGAATCATTAGTGACGTCTGCATTTCTCTCACCGGTGGCCATAATTTGAGTCTTTTCCCCTTTTGTCTTGTCCATCCAAGGAAGTCCAAGGAAAGGTTTGCCAATGTCGTTGGTCTTTTAAAGAACCAGTCTTCAGTCGCATTGATCTTCTCCAGTGTTTTTCTCTTCCCTATTTCATTGATCTCTTGCCTAATCTTCGTTATTTCCTTCCTTCTGCTGGCTCGAGGGTTAGTTCTTTCTTCTTGTGCTAGGTCAGGTTGTTGGTGTGAGATCTGTGCTATTTGTAGGTGAGCATTTACAGCTATACATTTCCCTCTGGCCACTGTGTGCTGCACCTGTGAGTTTCATTCAGCACATTGTGTTTTCGTTTTCATTTGTTTCCAGGCAGATTCTGCTTTCTCCTGTACTTCTTCCTTGGTTGATGGTCTGCTTCAGAGTCTGTTGTTTTATTTCCACAAATTTGTCAGTTTTCTAGCTGTCTCTTCTGTTGATTTCTGACTCCAACCCATTGTGGTCAGAGGAGACACTCTGTATGAGATTTATCTTTTAAAATATATCAATATATCACCTTAACTTGTGGCCTAACCTATTATCTGCAGTGCAGAATGTCCTGTGCGCTGGGGACGCATGCGTGGGCTGTTGACGTTGAGTGGCGTGTTCTGTGTGTGTCTCTTCGGGCCAGTCTGTTCAAACTCTCTATTTCTTCACTCTCCTTCACGTGTCCCGTCTAGTGGTTCCATCCGTTACTGAGAGTGGGGTACTCACATCTCCAACTATTACTGTGGATCTCCTTCCCCTTTAATTCTGTAAGTCTTTGCTTCGTGGGTGTGTGACTGTCGATAACTGTTATTATCCTCTTGCTGTGTTGACATACGCCTTACCTCGGTCCCACTGAGACATGACTTCCCTTGGCTGTGACCTTTCAGGCAGGTCACCTGGTTCAAGAAAGTCAGATATCCAGAGGGATTTGACCACTATGCCCCAAGGCCTCCCTGTTTGGATATTAAGGGATGAGTCCTGGGTTCCAGGGCTCTACAGGAAGTGGGGACAGAAGCTCAGGAATCTGCCCGGAGCCGTGGGATTGTTCGCAGCAGAAGGAATCAGCCGGCAACTATTAACAGTAGCTCGTTCACAAACCACTACAAACCAGCTCTTCATCTACAAGACCGCCGTGGCAAACGTCACCCCAGTGAATTAGGCGTTTGCGTGTTTTGCTGGAAATGGTATCTTTTCTAAAAGATTGCTACCTAAATAAGAATGCTCTGGAGATCCTAATACGGAAATAAAAGGATGGTTCTGTCAACATTGGTGTCTCTTTTAAGGAAGAGAAATGCGGTGCTTTGTGCCATCTTCCCCCCCCACATCTCTCTCTCTCTCTCTCTCTCCTGTTCTTCTTCCCTCCCTCTCTCACATTGTTCTCAGTGCTCCAACTGTCAGAAAATCCTCAAATCTGAGCAGTCAGCCTGGAGAGCTCCAGCCTGTACATTCTACACAGAGGCTGTGACATATTTACATATTTTAAGGGGAATGCGCCACAAGCATTCTCAATGGGGACCTGGTGGGGCTTTTAGATTTCTAAGGCAAACTCCCCTGTTCCTGGAAACAATTAGAGTTCTTCACAATAGCCCTCATATACATTGACGGGAAAATGACAGGGAACGTTAGAGTTCTTCACAATAGCCCTCATATGCACTCAACATTGACGGGAAAATGACAGGGAACAGAGCGATGGCTCTGTCCTCTCAGTCACCATGAACAGTGGGAGAAGGTGGACCGGCCACCACAGTGAACACCTCCAAAGGGGCTGGCACAGGGAAGCTGCCAACCTTGCTTTTGCAAAGATGGACAAAGCCCTAGGAGGGCAATGTTGTGAGATGGGCTTTGTGCATTAATTACATGGTGTTGATACGGCCGGCCAGCTGGACCTGCCACTTCCCGCATCGGGGCTGTGCTGAGTTCAGTGTGGCGGGTTAGGAAACAGTGGGGTTTTGTTTTTGTGTTTGGAGGCAAACACGTTCTGTGGTTGCTACCCATGCAATAAAATCCAACCAACATTCTGCTTTTTGCCGTGCGCAGTAAAGGTGTGACATATGCTGTGGTTTTGGCAAGAGGCGCTGGGGGGTTTGGGAAGCTGAAGCCCCTCCCGAGCTCTCCTGCGAGCACACTGACTGGGTGACATCAGGGGCCAAGAACTCTGCCAGATCCTTCATGAGCACTGTTACTTGTCCTTTCCACAACCCAACAGTTGAGATGGATGTTGAACTTGAAACCAGAGGAGTCATTTTTAACTGTGCTTTTATTAATTATTATTTTATTTTTGTCTCAAAGCCATACAGCTTGTGGATGGCAGAGCTGGGAGATGAGGCTGTGGCTCCCCGGCTCCGGAAGCTCCTTCCGCAGTGAGACGGTGTCTCTGGCAGCGGAATCCAGCTGTGCCGGCTCTGCAGGCTGCCCACGTCCCCTGCAGGTATCGGCGTCCCGTGCAGCCCTGCATCCTGACAAAGGGTCCCTAGCCCGCATGCAAACGATGTGTCGCAATGTGAACGATTCATCATTACCTGTGTCAGAAGCTGAGAGCTCAGTGTGGGCTTGGGGGCTGGGACGCGCCGAGCCTGCATGTCACCCCACCAGCAGGTGCTACTCCCAGGCTCTTGGCCCCCGGGAGCTTCCCAGGGTGCTGAGTGGATGCTGCTGGTAGGAGTTAGGTGGAACTTCCATTCTCCCTGAACCTTGCCCTTCGGGCTTCCCCTGCACCTGCCCCTGCCTCTGCTCTGCCCGATCCTGGCTGATTGCAGAAACGACCGTCTGGGTCCGGCTGTCCACCCCTGCTCGCATCCCAGCTGACGCTTGCTCTCCATCCACCGTTCTTCAGACCCACACTCAGGCTTCTTTGCCAAAGAAACTGCAAATCTCATAGAAGTCGGTACAGATAATGAATTCACAGAACAGTTCTAATATAGCTGGAAATGGCTCAGAGCTGCACCCACAAGTGTACCCAAGTCAAGGCTGACACCCAGATTTCTCACCTCCAGAGCAAGGAGGAGTCTGCCTACATGGAGATCATCAGAGAAGCCTTTGCCAAAGAGACAACATTGAACCCTCCACCAAACGGGTGAGAAGGAGCGGGTGGTGAATGCCATTCCGGGCGGGGTGAGCTCCCACACTGACGACAGCGTGGAGGGGGCGGGGCGGCGTGGTGCATCAGGGTGAGGAGAGGCCGCGGGGGGTTAGCCTCGCTGAGCAGGGAGAGGAGTGGGTGGGAGAGGGTGATGGAGAGCCAGGGACATAGTGTGACCGTCCAGGGAAGGGACAGTACCCGGAAAGAGAAGGAGCAATTACTTCATCCAAGGTATCAAGGTAGTGGTCACAGGAAGATGTCTAATATTATTATTAAAAATATTCATTTATTTGCTTATTGGTTCATTTTCTGTCTTTCTCAGTAGACTGAAGTCTCCATGAGGGCAAGGGTATTTCCCTCATGGTCCACCTCAGTAGTTATCAAGTGAGGAAGTGAACAGAGTGGATTCTATGAACATACATTGAAGCTGAAATGATTTCTGGTAAACAGTTCAATCACAAAAGCGAGGCACATGGGCTGATTCATGGGGAAAATGGGTGGGCGGAAGGAGGATCATACTGGAATCAAACTTCCCTAATCTCACAGTTCTTCCCATTCATATATGGCCCTTTCTTGACCAGAAGGAACAAGAAAAAAAAAAAGTTCATTTGTGGGATTTCTCCTCCCCTTCCTGCCTCCCTGAGCGACTTCAATAATTTAGTGCTGTCCTGCTCTTATTAGCGCAAGTTATATATGACAAAGTCATTATGCAAACAATTCACAACGTTTGGGGGCATAGCGTGCACTGAATGCCTAATTCCCCCTGCGCGCAAGCTACCTGCATGCGTATCATTTCCAGAGGCACTTGGTACAGAGCACACCTTGGTGGTTATCAGTCCGTGGGGTGTTTGCATGTAACTGTGGTGTTCTATGGGGAGGAATTAGGTGCCTTCAACACCTTCTGGCCCTAAGTTCTGACCTAGGAGAGTGCACAGCCCAGAATAGACATTAAACCAAAGTTTGAGAAATGAAAAGGGGAATTTATTCATTATGTGTTCTCTGTCAGGCACTTCACTGGGCACTGGGACTTTGGAGCTGAGTAGGGCCAGTTGAGGTCCCCAGACTGGGTAGTGCAGCAGTAGGGGAGGGTAAGGCGGATGCACTGGGCAGGTAAACACCGGGCAGGGCAACCTGCAAGCCTCCCAGAAACGCACCAGCAGTGTAGTCGCAGAGCGGACACCACGAGGGTCGTGAGGACCTTGTCTCATCGTTCTCTGCTCTGTTCTCAGAGCTGGAAAAATAATCAAAAATCACACCTATCAGGAAAATCTGCCTGGCGCCGAGCAATGTCTGTCTCGACTATTTCAAATAGACAATACTTCCTCTTTTTTTTTTCTTTACATAATAGACTTAATTTTTTAGGATAGTTTCAGATTTACGGAGAAATTAAGACGGTGGTACAGAGTTCCCATATGTGCCATCCAGTTTTCTTTCTTATTAACCATCTGAGATTACTATGGTACATTTGTCCCAACTAGTGAACCAATGTGGATGCATCATTAAATAAAGTCTATGCTGTAGTCATATCTCCTGTTTCCGCATAATATCCCCCCCCTTTTTTTCTTTTCTGCTCCAGGATCCCATCTAGGAAACCACAAGGAATTTAGCCATCATGCCTTCTTAGACTCCACTCGGCTGTGACGATGTCTACAATGTCCCTTGTCTGTGATGACCTTAGCAGTGTTGAGGAGTCTCTATCAGGTATACTGTAGGATGCCCTCTCTTGGGATTTGTGTGATGTTTTCCTCTCAGTTTTTCTGGGGTGATGGCTTTTGGGAAGATGGCAGAAGTAAAGAGCTACTCCTGTCGGATCCTGTGAAGGGTCTAGAATATCAGCACGACTTACCCCTGCTGGTGTTGACCTTGATCACCTGGCTGAGGCCGTGTTTGTCCGAGTCTCTGCTGGAAAGCCGCTCTGCCTCCCCGCGTCTGTAGCTCTCCGGCTGGATGCCTGTGTACCGCCAGCTCCTGTGCGGTGGCGCCTCAGGCCCCTGCTCAGGAGGCGGAACCTCGACATAAAGTGCTTGGAATTCCGCACAGGGAGTGTGCTCTTCTCTTTTATTTATTCCTGTATTTAATCATTAATTTGTGTCCGTATGGACTAGTGGATATTTGTTGTATAGCTTGGATTATAATCCCATATTCCCTCATGCATTTTGTGGCTCGTACAGTTCCAGCTCTGTCCCTCGGGAGCTCGGCAGTGGGCTCCTGTGCTCTTGGACGTACTTCATCAACGTGCCACTTTGTCTGCTTGCCCTAGCACTTCCTTTCTTTCAAAATGACACCACAAGGTGCTCCAGGCACCTTCCCAGAAGAGGCCGTTCTCCCGAGGAGACTAGTGCTGGACGTTGGAAGCTGGGTACCAGGGATGCTCGTTTCTATCAGGGCGCATTGTTTCCAGGTCTTCTCAGCTGACGGAGGGAAACAACAGATGTGTGTAGACTAGCTTGTGTGTCTGCATGTATCTGTAATCATCTCCAAGTGCACGCCTCTGTCCCTATGTGAAGCTAAACACACGTTCACACGGTCCCTCCAACCCTAATCCATACCCGCATGGGGCATGGGACCCCGCTTCTCGGTAGTCCCCACCCTAGCAGTGGGCACCTGGATCCCGCCATCTGACGCCCTTTTACTTACATTATTAAATTTCAGTGGGGATGCACAGCGGTATCAGGATTATGACCCCAGACCCCCACGGGAGGCAACCGAATCCACCGGAGAGCAGTGCTCACGTCCAAATGCTCTGCCTTTAGTCCTGCAGACACCAGTTACTTAGCTCAGCACCTTGTCCCATCCCCTCCAGTGGGGTCGTTCCAGCTGTTGTAACACGGTGAGGTTCTCCTGGGATCCTTCAGCCTCTTAAGCAATTTTAAAACATGTGCGTATTAAGGTTTACTCTTTGTTCTGTTACGATTTACAGTTTGTGACAAATTCATAATGCCATGTGTCCAACATTGAGGTACCACACAGAACAGCTATAGTCCCCTAAAATACCGTGACTTTGTTCCCACCCCCTCCTCTTGAACCCCCGGCCACCGCTGGTGCATTTCACCTTTTTTTCAAAACCACGTAATTGGAATCATACAGTTAGGAGACTTTTCAGACGGGTTCCTTTCACTAGGCATTGCAGCTGAGCTTCCTCTCTGACTTTTCCCGGCTCGACACTTCATTTCTTTTTATTACTGAATAATATTACACTGGATGCCACAGTTTATCCATTGCCTGCTGGGACGTCTGGGTTGTACCCAGTTTTCAATGACGGTGTATGAAGCTTCTGTAAACAGTTACATGCAGGTCTTCTCATGAACGTGGTTTCCCAACAGTTGGGAAAATACCTAGGGGTACGATCGCTGGGTCTTGCAGCAAGACTTCCCTCAGCGACCCCGGTGTCTTCCAGAGTGGCTGCGTTCTGCATTCCCACCGGGAATGAGTGAGAGGTCGTGGCTCTGCCTCCCGACCAGCTTGTTGGAACCTCATCGTTTTAACTTCTAATCTGCTGATGAAAAGTGACGCTGAGCATGATATTTTTATATGCTTTTGTTGCCATCTGGGTGTCTTTACTTGTGAGGTATGCTGTCATCTTTTACTTGTTGTTGATTGGGTTATTTTCTTATTGTTGTGAGAGCTTTTATGCATTTTGGGTACAAGTTCTTTATTGGATACATGGTTTGCAAATGTCTCTCCCAACATGTGCCTGTCCTTTCACCATCTTCACATCTGGTTTCACAGAGCATGCGGGTTTTTGTTTTGTTTTGGTTTTAAGGTTTTATTTATTTACTTAGAGAGACTGTGCATGAGTGAGCACAAGCAGGGGAAGGGCAGAAGGAGAGGGAGAGAGAGAGAATCTCAGACAAACTCCGCTGAGCACAGAGCCCGATGTGGGGCTTGATTCCAGGACCCTAAGATCATGACCTGAGCTGAAATCAAAGAGTCAGACGCTTAATTGACTGAGCCACCCGGGCACCCCAAACCACGTGTTTTTAAAGAGAGCTGTTGGTATGTCAAAAACTCATCACCAAACCCAATGGCACCTGGGTTTTCTCCTATGTTTTCTTCTGGCTTTATGTTTCATAGCATTTTGTTTCATTTTTATTTTTAATCCGTTTTATTTTTAGACCTATGATCCATCTTGAGTTAATGTTTGTGAAAGCTATAAGGTCTGTGTCTAGACTGATTGATTCATTGATTGATTTCTCACATGTGGGCATCCAACTGTTCCAGCACCATTTGTTGGGGGAAAAAATCCTTTCTCCATTGAATTGCCCCTAATTTTTTGCAGAAGGTCCATTGACCGTATTTCTGTGGGTCTATTACTTGGCTGTCTATCCTGTTCCGTCCACCCACACATCTGTTCTTTCATCAGTACATTTTGTCTTGATTCTGTAGCTTTATGGTAAGTCTTGAAGTTGGGTAGTGTCAGTCCTACTTTGTTCTTCTTCGGGACTGTGTTGGCTGTTCTAGGTGTCTTGCCTTTCATTTAAACTTTAAAATCAGGTTCTCAATTTTTACAAGATAAAGAAGTATAAATTAATGATTGAATAAGGAAAGAAAGGAAGGAAGGACAGACAAATGTCCTTGTGGAAGAGTTTTTAAAATACACATGTTGATACTCTGCCCTCAAGCAAGTGGAGCGTAACTCCCCACTACTTAGGTCTAAGCTCTGTGTAGTGACTCTCTTCCAAAGACTATGAAAACCCGGAGGAAAAGCCATTTACAGAAGCCTGACAAATGCCACCTCGGCCAGGTGATCAAGGTCAACACAGACAGCGATCAGTCAGGTCGGTAACAGGTACCCTTGATGTGACGTGAGGAGAAAGGCAATTTACCTTCATGGTCTTTTTTCAAAAAGCATAACCCCCGTGTAAACCTGTGAAAACAAAAGAGCAGACAGGCCCAAGTCGAAGGACATCCTCTGAAGTGCCCGAGCAGAACTTCTCAAAACGGCCAAGTCAGTCAGAATCCAGAGAAGTCTGAGAAACCATCTGTCTCGAAGTGTCCAGGGAGACATGATGACGGAGTGTAAGGTGTGATCCTGGGTGCGATCTGTGAGCCAAAGGGAGGACACTGGTTAAAAAAAGATCTGCATAAAACAGGGATTTTAGTTAATAATACATGCATCGGTATTGGTCCATTGGTTGTGACAAAGGTTACTTACTCACGTAAGATGTTAAGTATGTGTGGGATATATGGGGACGTCCTGCTATCTTTGTCACTCGTCTGTAAATAGAATGCTATTACAAAGTGAAGAGTTTATTTAAAAATCAGTGCGTGAGCCCTGGGTCTCAATCCCACAGCAAACTCCTGGATACAGTAATGAGCACACGTGGGGAGGACCTCACCTGCAGGGCTGCACCTGACTGGGACATCCATCTCCAGTCACATGTGTCCATGGCTGTGGGCTGCCCAGCACCTGCAGCCTGACCCACACGTGGGCTGAGAGAAAAGGCTGCTTCCCAGGTGCCGGGCACGTCGATGGAGCTCAGCATCTCAGCACTTCCTCGCCTGGAGGGAGGGACCCCGGCTCCTCTGTGGTCACTCCCTCCTTTCCCACTTACGAACAGCCCTGCCATTTCTGAAATCTCCACCAGGAAGAATTTTCTGAAGACAATCGTTTCTGTTTCTTTTTAAGCAGCACATCCAGAGAAAAGGTGACCCAAATTGCAGCTAGGTTTGTACCTTGTAGAAACTCTCTTGCCATGATCATTTCAAACCCCGCTGTTCAACTTTCTCCCAGGAATTTGAAATAACTCTTGTGCCGCCTTATCAGACAACTGGCCTTCCCACCCAGCTCAGAACTTGGGGAGCAGGAGCCTTCCTGCACATGGGCGCTGCCCT
>NC_048230.1:47453914-47552807 GCF_002007445.2 Ailuropoda melanoleuca | reverse complement strand
CTTCCAGCCTCCAAGACGGTGGGAAATAAGTGTGCAGCGTAAGTCCCCCGTCTGCAGGACTTGGGGATGGCAGCCCAAGCTGACCAGCTCATCAGGGGACCCTTCAAGGACGTTGTGCACAGAAGTGATGTGAGATGCACTCTAGAATTCTCCATCTGGTGACCATAAGGAGAGGGGGATTTGGGGGGAAACCAAGGCAGGGGGCCACGTAGGAAGCAGGTGTGGTAATCCAGGTGAGAAATGTGAAGCCAGGCCAGGTGCACAGGCTGGAAGGGCTCCATCTGGGACATGGTCGCACAGGGTGCAGGGTGGCTCAGTCCCAGCTGGACTCCCTCTGCTCACCTGTGAAATGGGAAGGAAATGGGAGCACAGCTGCAAGGAGCAGCTCGGAGCTCACGTGTCCACGTCCGTCACATGGAAGGAGCGTCCACTGCAGACGTGGGGGACATTACTGCAGCAGGACATGGGCTCAGCAAGTCAGTGACCTTGGCCGCATGTGTCTGGGGCCCTGGACAACAAGCAGACGTCAGGAGGCTCGCAGGTCTCGAGACAGCTGTGGACCACAGGCCCAGCACCACGTTGGAGGAGGACTTGGAAGGATTGCCGGAGGGCGTGGAAGGAGCCAGACGTGGTTCCACACCCTCCTCTCCACAAAGCTTATTAATGGGTTTTAATCAAGGAGGGGATGAGCAAATAGGGAACATGGTTTTGTCTTTCTCACCAATGTGAGTCATTATTTAGTACATGGATTATTATATGCTGTATGAAATTCGCGTCCATGTCATGTGTTACGGTGAGAACTCGGGGGTGTAGTTGATGCCGTTGGTGCCCACCAGGACCGGCCAGCAGGCTGTTGGAGCTGTTGGCTGCTAATGTCCCAGGTGTCTCCTTTGCTGGGGCCTCGGCCTGGGCACAACGGTGGCACCCAACAGACCCAGAGCCTCGAGGTGGGGCCAGCGCTAAGGTGTATTTCCTGCTCCAGGCTCCCGTGGGATCCAGCTGACCGTCTCAGCTCAGACCGTGTCCACACTCAACATGCCCTCCTGCCCCACCTGCTTCCCTGCACCCTCCTCTCCAGTCTGGAGAATTGGGTCAAGGACAAACAGGACTGGAATCTGGGCCTGTTTCCAGCATCTCAGAGCTTGTGATCACCAGACTATCTGCACAGGTCCTGGCTCCCTGATTGTGACAATAATCCCCGGGGGTTGAGCATGCGGGTGTCCAGCTGGCAGAGGGACCATGTGAGCATGGGCCGGTCATCTGCAGAGCGGGAATCTAACCCCTGGCTGCAGGTTCAGGGCCCCACCTCACCCCCGGGTGGCTGGGAGTGTCACCGAGCAGCAGTGACACGTGACTACTGGGGGCATCGGTGTAGTATTTTGAACACATACTAACAAGGGCAGAGGAAAAAATGCAAACCATGGCAATGCCTTCAAGAAACCTTATGGGATAAAGAGGACAGGAAGGTGGGCCACACACCTGCGTCTCCCTTCCCCGAGGGGCCTGCCTCCCCGCCCCAGAAATCACGTCCACGTGCTCTGCAGAGGAGCGCAGAAAATCATATAAACGATCAGCTTTGCAATGACAGAAATGTCTATGGCACTTGCTTCTCTCCTGAGCTCCCGGAAAAAAATACCTTAAAGCAAAGCGATCCACATTCAGGTAATTACCCAAGAAGCCAAAGGGTGTCCTCTGGCACATCCACCCCCGACTTGTAAAGGAGGCCGAGGAAGAGGCAATCAGGACTCCTCTGTCCCTTGTAGACGCTGCTCTCTGGCACGTGGTAAGGCTGCCTTCCTTGTCGTGTCTGTTGGGTCTGGTCCTAACTCAGTGCATTAACAGTAACAGCAGGACTCTAACAGGACCACGGACAGACGTCTCATTCCTGCGCTGGGCAGTTAGCTTCTGAGTGAGCGAAACCGGTCACAGGGTCACGTCCCGCCCCTGCCGGCTTCCCCCCTCCCCCCGACAGCATCCCCGGAGCCATCACCCTGCGCTATCACGTTTTCACTAAGGGCCCCCCCGTACGGTCCTTCCAATCTGCCTGCACCGTGAGTCCAATCACACCTGTTGTGCCGGTGACCTGCTGTTAGATCGCACACCCACAGAGTGAAGGAGTCTCCATTCTACCTTGGTCTCCAAACCTGCCCAGATGGGTAATTTTGCAATTGCTGGAATCCGCCCATGATGATGGGGAGAATGTGGCCCTGGCGTGGCCCGAGGGAGGGGAAGCCTGGGGGCTTCAGCCTGGGGAAAGGCCAGGATATGGGCCGTTCCCAGCTCTTCTGCAAAGGCTTTGCTGAGAGCACTAAGTGTTCTGTCCTGCTGCGGATACCCCAGTCTGGGCTTTGAGACTGAGAGACCGACTGGATGCACACCTTGTCCCGGGGCTAATCCTCACAAGGCCTTTGAGCCAACCTGCCCCTTGCGAGGACTTCATCCTGGCCACAGTCAGGGAAGCTCCCAACAGCACGATCGCGGCAGCAGGACTCTGGGAGACAGGGCCACACTTGTCAGCAGCTGATTGCAAAGAGAAGTGCTGGTGTAGACATGGGCTCCACGCAGCCCTTGGCCATGAGGTGAGGTGTTGACACGGGGAGCTCTCCGCGCAGGGTCTGAAGTACGGATGATCGATGGATGCAGGCGGATTGTCTGAACAGCTCTCCATGAGCTTTGTCTAGGGAAGAGGGTTTGGGCCTGCTGGGGGCGGGGCGGGGCAGTCCCGACGACTCATTCTTTTTGCACACGTGTGCTTCCCAGTGGTGTCTGCCATTGTGACAAGTGGGGCAGCGGGAGTGTGAGNTGAGACCCCATAGCCCAGACCGCACCTCCCCTGCCACTCCCTGCTGCGGAGCCGTGGGAAAGCCCGCGGACATCCTCGAGTCTCGGATTGCTGGCCTGTGAAGCAGACAAAATGAGCCTCTCACCTCGCGGGCTGGCGGTGGAAGCCAGTGGAAGCCGGCGGCCCCACGCAGCATGCGGTGCTGAGAACGAGCATGTGCAGGAAGAGGTCAGCAAGCCTCTGCACTCACTACTTTCCAGGTACCCTCTGCTGCATCCCCCAGACCTCACGCCCTGGCTGCGGGGTTGGTGTCTGGAGATACAGAAAGGAATGAACAGATCCCTGCTTTAGGATTGCGGTGGCCCCTGAGGAAGAGACTGCCCACAGGTGATTATGATGTGGGGCTGAAAGGAAGGGATGTGGGTCCCATCCTGGGACCAGGAGCAGACAGGGCTGAATGACAGCCTCGCGCCTGCGGCAGGAATAAGACAGGCGGCGATGGGGACCGGGGTTCACGGACCACAGGCCACTCGTGCAAAGGCACAGTCAGGACGAGGGTGATAAACGTTTAGGGGTCTGGACGACCTGTGCAGGGCTGGGGCCTAGGGTGTGGGTGTCTGGAGGGGAAGAGAGCGGCATTTGGAGAACTAGGCAAGGAGCAGACCCTGAAGACGCTTGTAATGGGGGCCAATGGGATCAGACTTTATCCCCAGAACTCCCGCATTGGAGGTGTCTACACTGAATTGTCTTCCCCAAATGCCTTAGTTGGCAGCCCTAACCCCCCATGTGACTGGAGATGGGATTTTAAAGAGGTAATTAGAGTTACATGAGGTCACAAGTGTGGGGCCTACTCAGGGGACTGAAGCCCATAGAAGAAGAGACGCAGGGGTGTGTGCAGCGGGACAGCCACGTGAGGACGGGGAGAAGCCGACTATCTGCAAGTCAGGAGAGAGGCCTCAGGCGAAACCAGCCCCGCCGGCATCTTGACCTTGGGCTTCCAGCCTCCAAGACGGTGGGAAATAAGTGTGCAGCGTAAGTCCCCCGTCTGCAGGACTTGGGGATGGCAGCCCAAGCTGACCAGCTCATCAGGGGACCCTTCAAGGACGTTGTGCACAGAAGTGATGTGAGATGCACTCTAGAATTCTCCATCTGGTGACCATAAGGAGAGGGGGATTTGGGGGGAAACCAAGGCAGGGGGCCACGTAGGAAGCAGGTGTGGTAATCCAGGTGAGAAATGTGAAGCCAGGCCAGGTGCACAGGCTGGAAGGGCTCCATCTGGGACATGGTCGCACAGGGTGCAGGGTGGCTCAGTCCCAGCTGGACTCCCTCTGCTCACCTGTGAAATGGGAAGGAAATGGGAGCACAGCTGCAAGGAGCAGCTCGGAGCTCACGTGTCCACGTCCGTCACATGGAAGGAGCGTCCACTGCAGACGTGGGGGACATTACTGCAGCAGGACATGGGCTCAGCAAGTCAGTGACCTTGGCCGCATGTGTCTGGGGCCCTGGACAACAAGCAGACGTCAGGAGGCTCGCAGGTCTCGAGACAGCTGTGGACCACAGGCCCAGCACCACGTTGGAGGAGGACTTGGAAGGATTGCCGGAGGGCGTGGAAGGAGCCAGACGTGGTTCCACACCCTCCTCTCCACAAAGCTTATTAACGGGTTTTAATCAAGGAGGGGATGAGCAAATAGGGAACATGGTTTTGTCTTTCTCACCAATGTGAGTCATTATTTAGTACATGGATTATTATATGCTGTATGAAATTCGCGTCCATGTCATGTGTTACGGTGAGAACTCGGGGGTGTAGTTGATGCCGTTGGTGCCCACCAGGACCGGCCAGCAGGCTGTTGGAGCTGTTGGCTGCTAATGTCCCAGGTGTCTCCTTTGCTGGGGCCTCGGCCTGGGCACAACGGTGGCACCCAACAGACCCAGAGCCTCGAGGTGGGGCCAGCGCTAAGGTGTATTTCCTGCTCCAGGCTCCCGTGGGATCCAGCTGACCGTCTCAGCTCAGACCGTGTCCACACTCAACATGCCCTCCTGCCCCACCTGCTTCCCTGCACCCTCCTCTCCAGTCTGGAGAATTGGGTCAAGGACAAACAGGACTGGAATCTGGGCCTGTTTCCAGCATCTCAGAGCTTGTGATCACCAGACTATCTGCACAGGTCCTGGCTCCCTGATTGTGACAATAATCCCCGGGGGTTGAGCATGCGGGTGTCCAGCTGGCAGAGGGACCACGTGAGCATGGGCCGGTCATCTGCAGAGCGGGAATCTAACCCCTGGCTGCAGGTTCAGGGCCCCACCTCACCCCCGGGTGGCTGGGAGTGTCACCGAGCAGCAGTGACACGTGACTACTGGGGGCATCGGTGTAGTATTTTGAACACATACTAACAAGGGCAGAGGAAAAAATGCAAACCATGGCAATGCCTTCAAGAAACCTTATGGGATAAAGAGGACAGGAAGGTGGGCCACACACCTGCGTCTCCCTTCCCCGAGGGGCCTGCCTCCCCGCCCCAGAAATCACGTCCACGTGCTCTGCAGAGGAGCGCAGAAAATCATATAAACGATCAGCTTTGCAATGACAGAAATGTCTATGGCACTTGCTTCTCTCCTGAGCTCCCGGAAAAAAATACCTTAAAGCAAAGCGATCCACATTCAGGTAATTACCCAAGAAGCCAAAGGGTGTCCTCTGGCACATCCACCCCCGACTTGTAAAGGAGGCCGAGGAAGAGGCAATCAGGACTCCTCTGTCCCTTGTAGACGCTGCTCTCTGGCACGTGGTAAGGCTGCCTTCCTTGTCGTGTCTGTTGGGTCTGGTCCTAACTCAGTGCATTAACAGTAACAGCAGGACTCTAACAGGACCACGGACAGACGTCTCATTCCTGCGCTGGGCAGTTAGCTTCTGAGTGAGCGAAACCGGTCACAGGGTCACGTCCCGCCCCTGCCGGCTTCCCCCCTCCCCCCGACAGCATCCCCGGAGCCATCACCCTGCGCTATCACGTTTTCACTAAGGGCCCCCCCGTACGGTCCTTCCAATCTGCCTGCACCGTGAGTCCAATCACACCTGTTGTGCCGGTGACCTGCTGTTAGATCGCACACCCACAGAGTGAAGGAGTCTCCATTCTACCTTGGTCTCCAAACCTGCCCAGATGGGTAATTTTGCAATTGCTGGAATCCGCCCATGATGATGGGGAGAATGTGGCCCTGGCGTGGCCCGAGGGAGGGGAAGCCTGGGGGCTTCAGCCTGGGGAAAGGCCAGGATATGGGCCGTTCCCAGCTCTTCTGCAAAGGCTTTGCTGAGAGCACTAAGTGTTCTGTCCTGCTGCGGATACCCCAGTCTGGGCTTTGAGACTGAGAGACCGACTGGATGCACACCTTGTCCCGGGGCTAATCCTCACAAGGCCTTTGAGCCAACCTGCCCCTTGCGAGGACTTCATCCTGGCCACAGTCAGGGAAGCTCCCAACAGCACGATCGCGGCAGCAGGACTCTGGGAGACAGGGCCACACTTGTCAGCAGCTGATTGCAAAGAGAAGTGCTGGTGTAGACATGGGCTCCACGCAGCCCTTGGCCATGAGGTGAGGTGTTGACACGGGGAGCTCTCCGCGCAGGGTCTGAAGTACGGATGATCGATGGATGCAGGCGGATTGTCTGAACAGCTCTCCATGAGCTTTGTCTAGGGAAGAGGGTTTGGGCCTGCTGGGGGCGGGGCGGGGCAGTCCCGACGACTCATTCTTTTTGCACACGTGTGCTTCCCAGTGGTGTCTGCCATTGTGACAAGTGGGGCAGCGGGAGTGTGAGCAGTTGATCGCATGTCTTCTGTCCCCATGAAACAGCAGTGAAGGAGCCTAATGAGGTTACTGCCACCATCTTGCCTGGTGCCCCACGTTCATCCTCATACGCAGACGGCCCGCCTCGGCCCGGGGACGCAGGACGGGCGGGCTCAGTCCCACACCGGCCGCTCTCGCTTCTATTGCTCCTGTGCTCCAACCTCTTCCTCAGATCCTTCCCTGGGATGCTCTCCCCACTGCCCGGCTTCTGTCAGACCCGAGATACCTGGTAAGAGGTCATGCCTCCTTCCCCAGGCGAATGCACCTGCTCAGAGCAGGAGGGGTGCTCAGGAGGAAACATGGAACCACCCCCACCCTAACATGGATATTAAATTCTATCACTGTCTAGAAGGGTCACTTGGGGGATCAACTCCCCTGGCCTGGCCGGGGCTCGCCGTCCTGACCCACAGCACATCCGCTGTGGGGATGTGAGAGCCAGCAGCTGGGTTTTAAAGCCAAGACACTCGCCTGGTCACTTTGTGAAGCTCTCATCTCCAAACGATTCACATTTCAACCGTGTGCAGCCGTTCAATATAAACCTATTTTTACATTTACCTTGATGGTAAAGATAATTTTTTCAAAAGATCTCAGTGCCAATTACAGAACGGAGGCCCCTGCAAGAGACAAATGAGGAAAAAACCTTTAACGGAAAAGAAGTGTCCAGAGATGAGCAGAGGAAGGCATATCACTTGGGAGGAGAAGGCTCACTGACGCCCCATTTACCCCATCCAGTGTGCCTTCCACGGGGCTTGTCTGCGCCCACCTTCTCTGGGGACCCACAGATAGGCACGGCACCTGTCACGCCTCCCGTGAGCCCCAGTGAGGCTCAGGACACACATCAGCTCCACCCTCGCGCAAACAATCCTCTCAGAGGGTCCCATTCACTCCTCTCTGGAATGGGGGTGCTGCTACACACTCGGGAGAAGAGGGCCAGACCATTGAGGGAACCACAGGAAAGATGTCAGCTGGTGTTGTCCTCTGCTCGTGGACAAATTCATTGTTCCCCAGACCTGCCAAGGATTCCCAGAAACGCAAAAAAAAATTGGAAAAAAAAAAAAGAAACAATAATGCAGGCTCTAGACCTCAGCCCAAACCTAATGAATCAATCTCCAGAGAGGGGCCCCACATGAGCCTCAGAACAAGGCAAGTCTGGGGGGCGCTGGCCCAGCTCTACAGAGCTCAAAACCTCTGGGAGGAAGGGCTCCGTACTGAGAAACCACCCGTGATGAGGGAGGCCCACATCTTCCCAGCCAGTGTCCCCTTCACTTACCTCGATGGGACAGAGGAAGGGAAGAAGTCAGAGTGAAGGAAAATGAGGACTGCTTTGGAATAGAAATGAGCTGCTCAAACCCTTCTCCTTCTTTCCCAATGAAGCAGCCCTGTGTGGAGGCTGCCGGATCACCAGGCGGTGGAATGAGAGGGAGCAGGAGCAGGCTGCCTGGGAAACTGCGGCCTTCGCCTTGGTGACTGTACATTCCCTCCAGCTCTAGCTGGCTTCACTGCAAAAATCATCACATTCCAAATCGCTGTACATACATTTACTGTAGCACCGAGAGCTGCAGGCAGAGCTCACCACAGGCACTGCACATTTCATGCAATTTCACACAGTTATGAACCTCACCAGGATGCAAATGAAGAGAAAGCCGGGAGCCTAGGGGGCGAGTTAGGGGGAGGGCATCAGAGGGCCGGCAGGTCTCTGGTTCTTCCTAAGCTCCTTCAAACCGCAGGAAACATGCCGAAGACCCCAGCCATCACCTCCGCTGAGCGAATGCATGCAACAGGAGAAATCACCGAGGTGCGTTTAGAAGCAAGCCATCCAGCGTCAAGAGGCATCTTGGAGATGAGAGCAAGACCCTGCCTGGTTCTCGGAGCGCTCCCCACCCCCGCCCTCTACCCACCCCGCCACAGGCATTCACTAAGCACCAAAGGTGTTCCTGAGGGTTGAGCAGCTGAATGGCTGTGCTGTCATTGCGCTGTGCTCACTGCTGTCGAACCAGGGGCAGCGGGCTATTTCTGCAAAGGGCCAGACCGTCAGTATTGTAGGCTTTGCCGGCCAGATGTCTCTGCTGGATGTAGTCCTCTCTGCTATTGCAGCCATCAGTAACCCACGCACGAGTGGGCTTGGCTGTGTTTCAGTAAAACTCTGTTTACAGAAACAGGCGTTGGGGGGATTGGGTCTGAGGAGTGTCAGTCGCCAACCCTGGTCTGAGGGGGCTTTGGAAGAGTGTTTTAGAAACACTTGACCACATTCACTGGGGGGATAGGGAGTCAAATTGAAAAAAACACACAACATCCCAAAGGTGACGTCAGCGGATCCGTGGGCTAGTTTAGGGAGTCGCTTCTCAGGCCAATGTCTGGGACAAATGCCACCTTGTGAGGGCTACACCTGGGAACGGCCAGCCAGTTCGGAAGCAACCACTGCACGTGTCCAGAGGACCAGGGAGGGTGGGGACGCATCAGTTAGTGGGAGAGTCCCATGGAAGTGTGAGTGTTAGGTGTTCCTCTGGACCACGTGTGTTGGGAGCTCCAGAGAGATCTCTGGCATCAGCCCTCTGCCGTTCCGGGGCGCTGGGATACTCCCGTATGTCTGCTTGTCTGTTTTTNCTGGACCACGTGTGTTGGGAGCTCCAGAGAGATCTCTGGCATCAGCCCTCTGCCGTTCCGGGGCGCTGGGATCCTCCCGTATGTCTGCTTGTCTGTTTTTTTGTTGTTGTTTTGTTTTTTTTCTGGAACACAAAGTGGTTATTCAAGGACTACCCTTGTGAGCCAGCATGACCAAAGCCACGAGGTCTGTCTCCTCCTTATACCGCTACAGAACTCAACAAGCAAAGCCTTCATGGGAACATCAGAGCAGGCGCACCGAGGCTGGGAGCTGAGTGAGCTCGCAGCAGCGATCGTGTCAGGAGGCAAATATTGCTGTGAGCTCTGGGTGAGAGCCCTGAGGGCAGGGGAATGAGGTTCCAGCCATTTAACAGTGGAACTTAGAGCAAAGGCTTAGCTTCGTTTGCCCTTGAGGGATAAACACCAAGCCAGGGACGCATCCCCGCCACCCTGCACAGGGGCACTCCTGGGAGACCCGGTCATTGTCTAGACTGTGGGCTTGGTCTTGACAAATAGATTTTACTCCCACCCACGACCGGCTGAAAGAAACACCATTTCTGTTGCAATCTAATCAATGCACATATGGATCGCTCGTTCAATAAAAGAAACCAAATAGGAGATACTTAAGGAGCCAAGAAGTGGCCAAAACTATAAAGCAAAAATGATTTCACTGCACCCCACTGGTAGGTAGTTCTCGAGGCTGGTGATTAAGGAAAATTCTACAATAATTGTGTCGATGAACGGGAGTTCCATGTCGAGCCTCTTCACTGCTGAAGCCTAAGGATTTCTCTTCTGTTCTTGCCCGGCATCACACAGTTCTTGGTTTGAGCCGATTTAGATGATGAAGTGTTAGACATTTCTTGTTGGAGTGATGTCTCCTTGCTAGTAGAAATCTGATGGTTTCATTCAGCAGGTGTGTTTGCCGGCTGACTTCAGTGACCACAGCTAGTCTGTGGCCGTAAGTGGGTGGAGGGCCTGGAGAGCGTAGGTCTTCATCAAACCAAGACCAGTTTCCTGCTTCAAAAGGTGGGGATCGCCATCATTTGGCCTTTGTGGCTTCATTCTCCACACCCCCCACCCCGCAATCACATGCTGCTTTTGTTGTGAGCCTTCCCCTCTGGCTGGCCTCGTTTCCACACCCCATTGATTCCCCTTCCCCGCTCCATCGCCCAGCTGCCAGCCCCCATCACCCCCGTTGCCCATCCCTCATCCCCCCATCACCTCATCCCCCACCCCATTCCCCACCTCCCCCCCATCACCCATCATGCCTTGCTCACACCTGCCCTTCTCAGGTGCATTCTCTTTGCCAGTCTCCCTTCCATACCCAACGCAAGCCCCACCTCTCCCAAGTGGGCCTTCCTAAAAGCATAAAACTCTGCCTCCGTCTACTTTGTGCCCATTTTCAACAAATGATGTCTTTAATTCCCTCTCTGAATACATTGGTGTTAGCTTTTCAAACCAAATACAGGACCCACTGGGCAGGGACGGGATTTTATAGGGTTCAGCAAGTACTTATTAAGTAACCCACAGGAGCTGGTCATTATCTGGTCACACAAATAATACGAAATCTGTTGGTATAATTAAAGCTCTGTCGTCTGTCCTGGGCACCAACAGCAGTGATCAGACACGAATTGCTTACTCTAAACGTAACATAGAGGATGGAGTTGAAAGGGCCGCCATCAGGGTCTTTGGGTGGGGAGGCGCCTGCCATACCATTGCTCTGAATTTGGGGAGACGTGCTAGCTGCAGCTGCGGAGGGCCCCATTTCTACTTGTGCTCCCAACCGTTGTTCCCAGGCTGTGGCATTCCTCTTGTACCTCTCTTTCTCTCCACTTCAGTATGGAAGACAAATAAAACAGCAGAATAGAAGTGTAAATGGACACTTGACCCACAAAGATCCACAAATGGGAAGCAAGCACATGAAAGGAGCTCGACGTCTGTCGTCACTACGGAACCACAAAGGAGAACCACAAGGAGACCGTACTACCGCTGTGAGAACGGTCAGCCTAAAAACTAACCAGCAGACAGTACTAAGTGCTGTCAAGAGTGCAGCACACAGGGACTCTCACTCGCTCCCAGTGAAGGGAACAGTGGCAGAGCCACTCTGGACGACAGTTGGGAGTTCCCTCTAAATTTAAACTTACCTAACAACCCACAGTCCCTGCCCTGGGAACGCATTCTCTGTCACACAACAGCCGTATTCAAATATTGATGGCAGGGGCGCCTGGGTGGCACAGCGGTTGAGCGTCTGCCTTCGGCTCAGGGCGTGATCCCGGCGTTATGGGATCGAGCCCCACGTCAGGCTCCTCTGCTATGAGCCTGCTTCTTCCTCTCCCACTCCCCCTGCTTGTGTTCCCTCTCTCGTTGGCTGTCTCTGTCTCCGTCATATAAATAAATAAAATCTTNTCATTCTCTGTCACACAACAGCCGTATTCAAATATTGATGGCAGCTTAATTTCAAAAAATCACCAAACCCCCCCCACACACAAAACCTGGGGCACCTGGGGGGCTCCGTCGGTGAAACGTCTGCCTTCGGCTCAGGTCATGGTCCCAGGGTCCTGGGATCGAGTCCTGTATCAGGCTCTCTGCTCACTGAGGAGTCTGCTTCTCCCTCTCCCCTGCTCATATTATCTCTCTCTCTGTCTCTCTCAAATAAATAAATAAAATCTTAAAGAAAAACCCACAAAAACCATATGTCCCTTAACTGGAGAATGAGTAGACAAACCGATGGAAAACAGACTGGCAATAAAAGGAAGGAATGCCATACTCTCAACAACATGGACAAACCGCCAATACGTCAGGCTTCTTGAAAGAAACCAGCCTGGAAACTCGACATACTGGATGATTCCATTTATAGGACGTTCCAAAAAAGGCAAAACTATAAGGACAGAAAATAGATCAGTGGTTGCCAAGAGCTGGGGGCGAGGGGATGTTCTATCACTTGAGTGTGGTGGTGGTTACATGACTGTATGCATTCGCCCAAACTCACAGAACTGCATACTGAAAAGGTAGAATTCTACTGTATCTAAATTATATCTTTAAAAAATGAAGCCAGCAGTTCTGGCTTCAGTGGGGTTTGGAATCCATCCCTCCTGGCCTCCCTGAGCTGCTCCAGTAAGGTTGGAGCCGCCCCCGAGGAAGCTCAGGTCCCTCAGACGCAGTTTGGAGTCCACAGGCCGGACCCTCACCCGGCTGCCCCTTGCTTCCCACTGCCGGGCATCTTTGGGATGCTTGGAGCAGGTGGATGGCACAGAACCTCTGGAAACCTGCTCGCGAGCGCTGTGAGTTTCAGCAGCAAAACCGTTTCCTGAGTACATGCCACAGCCAACTCCCCAGCCTGGGCCAGGGACTCTGCGGGACCAGATCCCAGCTCCGCTGAGCCGATGGACCAATGTCAGCTGCCGTCCGAAGGGAAGGACATGCATGAGCTCGTCCTGCTTCTTGTCCAGGAGAGCACGGTCCCATGGGAGGCAGGGGCGGCAGTTCCCCAATTTCACCCCGATGCTGCATGTTCCCTGGCAGTCAGAGCTCAGATGTCTTCCTCCGCAATAGCACTGCCTTAAAATAAAAATGAATCCTAAGCACAGAACACAAAGCCAAATGAATATGGTACCTCAGCATTTGTTTTTTTCTTTTCTTATTCTTTTCCCTCTAGCACAGGGCAGCTTTGTCTTTAAAGTCATCCGCTGGTATCGCTGAGCGTCTGTGTTCCGGCAGCACACAGAAATATTCCTACCTGGAAGGGGGGCGGTTTCTATGGTAACAGTGCTCAAAGGCCCCAGCACCTCGTACTCTGCCGGCCAGATGAGGAGCCGTGGCTTGTGGCTTGTTCCTAAGGGCTGGCTAATCGGAGAGTTCCCCCCGGACTCTGAGGGGCGGGGGTGGGGTGGGCATGGTCCCTGAGACACTGTGAGCTGGGACCTCCCATTCCTGGAGGGAAGACAGTAGAGTGGAGGTGATGGCGACCCCAGGCCTTAGAGGCAGACGGCATGGATCTGACTCCAGACTCCCTTGTCCGTAGCTGTGGGACACTGGGCAAGCACTAAACTCCTTTACACTTGTCTCAGTAAAATGTGGATTACGCCCTTTACCCCTTAACTGTGTTGATTCCACATGATGTGAGTACGGCGTTCAATGCCCTGCCAGCCCCATGGTGAGGTCTCCGTCAAGGATAGTTATGATGATAACACATCAATGCTCACTGGGGTCATCTGAATCTCTTCTCCCCCGATTCCCCTGCCTTCCCCAACATACAGTGCACCTTGTATACCCGNTGTGAGTACGGCGTTCAATGCCCTGCCAGCCCCATGGTGAGGTCTCCGTCAAGGATAGTTATGATGATAACACATCAATGCTCACTGGGGTCATCTGAATCTCTTCTCCCCCCTGATTCCCCTGCCTTCCCCAACATACAGCGCACCTTGTATACCCAGATGAGTGGGGGAAGGGACCCTGGAAAAAGCACTTTAGGAATGTGGCAAGTAGACAAAGTGGACAAAGGAAGCCTGGTGGGTATGCATATATGGATGGATGGACGGATGGATAGATGGATGATGGATGGATGGATGGTGGATGGATGGACGATGGATAGGTGGGTAGATGGATGAACAGATGGATGGATGATGGGCGGATGAGTAGATGATGGAAGGATGGATGATGGATGGATGGATAATGGATGGATGGAGGAATGGTGGATGAATGGACAATGGATAGAGGGATGGTGGATGGATGATGGATGGATGGCGGATGGATGGTGGATGGATGGGTGGGTAGATGGACAAATGGTTGGATGATGGATAGATGGATGGACAGATGGTTGGATGATGGATGGATGGATTGGATAGGTGGGTGGATGTATGACTGAGCGGGAAGGTGAATGGATTAATAGATGAATGGGTGGGAAGGTTGATGGATAGGCTAATGGTTGCACTGATGGCTTAGTCAGAAGCAGGCAAATGCCCCTCACCTAAAGCTTTTATCTTCCTGTAAAAATGGCTCAAAGTTGTGCTGTCAGTCATCACAACAAATGCAAATTCATCTTATTTCATGTACAGGACTTCATCTTTATGGGGGCAAAAAGGCCATCCTTGGCTTCCCTCACAAAGATGCTCGGGACAGGCCGCCCGGGAGCTTTCCGCACCCACAGTTCCATCAGACACTTTGGAGCTGAGCCGCGGGAGCAGCCCCCTGAGCAATGTGGTTATTTCTAATGCCTGCTCTCCCTGCCTGTGCTCACTGAGCTTTCATCTTTGTAATTACACTGGGACACATTTCTCATTACAGGCACCAGGAGAAACCAGGAGCGAGCAAGCGGCTGGTTAAGCAAGAAAGAGAAAAGCTAAGATTGACCTAGTTTGGATAAAATGGGATCTTACCTGAACCTTTCCCAGACGGAAATCTCACTAAACCTGAGCTCTCTGTGGCTCAGCACAGACATATTGTTTTCCTTCACTCTTTTTCTTTATTACAGTGATTTTTATGAGTTTTGTTCTTTTTTGAATTGAGTCGAATTACAAAGGATGAAAATAACTGAAAATCTTAGTGTTCAGCACGAACAAAGCCAGAGGCATTCTTGGAGCCTCTCCTCAGGCGCGGGCTTGCGGGCGACAAGTGAGCCTCTCTGCGAGACTTCGGCGCGTGCGCGTGCGCGTGCGCGTGCGCAGACGGAGCGGGGGCCGGGCGGCGGCCAGAAAGCGGGGGGAGGCTGAGCCGCGTGACCGCAGCCATGGTGTCGGCCCCCGGGGCAGGGTCCCCAGCTGGAAGGGAGCCGTTAGGGTAAGAGAAGCTCAAAACACGGGCAGGAAATACTGAAAAGGACGAGTAAGAAGTCTCCTTTGACAGGAGCAGCCGTTCATCTACTTGCAGAGCAGCGAGGTGAGAGAGCGGTCTGTGTGACGTCACAGCACGGAGTTCAGACTAACAGAAAACTGTCACAGAGGGACCGATGCGAGGTCCAACTAAAATCCAAAGTTACCACAGCCTGCAAAGACATGTCCTTTTCCTTACTAGTGTTGGACCCAGTTTAAATATCACTGACTTGGGGAAGTCTGCCCTGAGCACCCTGGCTGAGGTGGACCCCCAGAATCCCTCTTTGATGTAATAACCACTGTATTTTATTTAATTTTGGTGCTTGTCACTCTCTAAAAGTAACTTTTGCGTTTGTCTGAGGACAGGGGCTGTTACCTCTCATCTTTGTCACCTACGCCCAGGTCACAGGAGAGCGCCCGATGCAGAGAGGGGCTCAGCCATTACATTGTAAGGGAACCCGTGAACTGGAAAGGGACAAGACCCTCTGTGGGGGCAGAGAATCCTCTCCCACAATCTAGAAATTGAAAGGCCTTCCAAAGGCACATGTCTCTCCCACAAAGGCGACCGCAAACTCTCCACCACATTTCCAAGCTTGAGTGGGTTCTTAGCCCCCAAGGATTCGGAAGCCCGGTGCTGTTCATTTCAATCATGGCTTTTGTTTTTGAAAATCCTGAGATTTCTGGCAATTTTGTTATTATTTGATGCATCAAACAATAATCAATATCTCTCTTTAGGGCAGTTTTAGCCATGACTGTATCTTAACCTATTTTCTCTAAACACGAATTTTCTGTGGACTGAAAATCCATAGTGTTTCTGAATTCAGACCTCCCGGGTTCCATGTTTACAACCCTACAAAGTCTAATTCACCATGAGTTGATAAAGTGATCATTATCTGACCGTCTCGGGCGGCCCAATAAGCGCTTTTCCCGGGGGTTTGGCCTTAGCCCTGCTGTGCGCAAGGTCACCAGATGGACAAGGCCTGTCCTCGGTTTTAGTCTGGTGTTGGAAGGAGGAGGAAAAAAGCTTATTCAGCCGGTAAGTACTTAAAATACTATTTCCGTATTAAGATAAACACAGACTCGTAAATTCATCAGATACTGAAGATAAAGTTTCCCTATTCAAGGAATTGCACGACGGGGTGGGTCACTTCATGCTGTATGTGACTTTCCACAAATCCGTGGAGTTAAGCACGACCCTATGACATGACTCTTGCCAGACTCTTGCTTGGCCCAAAGATCCGTAAAAAGGATGTCACTTCTTGAGTAAAACGTCAAAGCTGTGTCCTGCCTGGAATGCAGAATGATGCCCGCAAGCACACCAGCTGTCTTTCCACCATGAAGATGAAAATCACGTACCAGAAAAGAGAAGAAGGAAGACAGAAGGGCCCTTGGTCCTGTATGCCATTGGCCTCACACCACCGGCCCAAGACCGTCCAGCCTTGGCCTTCTATCACATGAGAACAGCAAACCTTTACTTGATGAAGACATGGCAGAACTTTCCATGACTGAGACTTGAACGAGAGCCTAAACGCAAGCTCCCAATTCAGCGCCAGAACAGAAGGTATGGCAACGAGCAGTCGTCTTTACCCCGTAAACCAGCTTCTGCATCCAGTTCTCCTGGGAACCTTCTGTGCTCGGGGCAGCTGGGGGCTCACACGGTCACACGACCGAGGTCAGAGCAGATGGGGCTTTGTGGAGAAAATGTTCAGTTTTATCTGAGCTCTGTGCTCCCGGAAAACAGCAGCAGTAAAAGAAACGCCCAGCTTTTGTGCACTACGAGTTCGTTAAGGCTCATGGGTGTCCCCCTCCATGCCTAGGTCCAGCTCAGACACGGACCTTCCAGTTTCCCGTTCTCGGCCTCCTAAGAGACTGCCCAGACTGGTCTAGGACGGCAGCCCCCTGCCCACACTGCAGTAGTCTCTTCAAGTTCAACCTCTCCTCACCTAGGGCCAGATGTGTTTTTCTTCAGCAGAGGAAATAAACACACAGGGAGCTCTCGGCACCTCTGAGCTGTAAGGGTGATCAGAGGTTTCCGGAAGTTAGAGGTCCAACCTCTTCATTTGGTGGTGAGTAAATTCAGTCCAGGGGAGATGAAGCAATTTCCCCAAGTCTACAGAGTCTTGGGATCTGACCCCCAATGTGGGACCTTGCCGAGCATCCCCACCTCGGAGGGCAATCACGGCGGGGGGGGGGTCCTGTGCGCACCTGCTGATGCAGACACACCCCACGGACATGCCGTGTCACATGTATACACATGTGCGTGAGAACACGCACATGCACGTGTCTACTTCCCCTGGTCAGTCTGAGAAAGAGCGAGTTTTGCTTTCTGTACACCCCGCTAGAGCTGGGCTGATAGGCCAAACTGAGCATTAATGAGGAGGCTTCAGCCGCGGACGTGCTGGGCCGTGCACAAAATCACCGGCCTGCAGAGTGTTGTCCCTCCCGTGCCTCCCCTCCTGGTGAGTCCGCTCCTTCCCTGCGGCCGCTGCTGCCCCAGGCTGCCCCGTCCCGCACCGTGCCGCCGGCACTGCCCGGGAGGCCGGAGCAGCGGGCAGTGGCCACAGAAAGGGCAGTGGAAGGACCGGCTATCCCTGTAGGAGGCAGAAAAGGGGTTGATTCTGAGGCATTTTTAGTGTTCATAATGGAACTCTTCTCCTGCTGCAATTCAAGTTAATCACAGTTATTGAAGACTCGCTTTGGGCCAGACCCCGTGCTCCACCTTCCAGAACCTCACAGAAATAAAAATAGCAATGGTATAAATGTAAGTGTGTAATGTGCATGCATGCACATATGATAAACATATGAGTATGTACATAAACACACAGATACATGTAACACACACCTATTTATATGTTTGTATATATATATATATGCTTACAGAAATATAATTACACATATGTTATTTACGTAGAGAGAAATGCTTATGCTATTTATAAGTTTTCTGGCACAGAAACCGTGGAACAGGACTTTGTGGTCAGTCCACCACCATCCCCTTTTTACAAGCGAGGAGACTGATGCACAGAGAGGCCAAGTCCGGAGAGGCAACCACAGCACATAACTGACTGTCAAAACTGAACTGCCGCTGTCTTATTCCAGAGCCAGAAATACTCATCACCCGCCTGCATTGAAGACAGGCACATAAATGAGCAATTCCAATAGAAGGAAGATTGCTATGAAGATGTGCACGGACCCTAAACCCACCCTGAAGAGTTTACTTTGAAATCGAATGGCTCCCCAATGTGGGCTTGTCCAGTCCTCACAGTTGGAACAGCGTGAACGTTGCGATCCCTGGTGTGAAACGGACAGGAGCCATGCTAGCGGTCAGTCTCTTCCACACTTTGGAAATCGGAGAGTATCTGTTGTAAACAATTCAACTCAGGTGACTCTGTACACAGGCTCATGTGCTGGAAGCCTCCACTGGCGCTCCTGGTGTTTAAAGAGCTCTTACGAGGAGGAGTCAAGCGATAGCCAAGTGGGCCCAACTCAAAGGCCAGGGAGGGGAGGATACGGCTTTATGAGACAGAAAACTCAGCTTCTCACGTGGCTTCCCCAGTCTGCTTGTTGTGAGATGTTATCTTGTGGGAAATACGTGAAAAAAAATGTAGCCTCACAGAGATATTCACTTGGAAAAGGGAGCTGTATTTTAAGGGTCTTTTCAGAACATGGCGGGCCTTCGTTTTTGATATTCACGCAAAGCCAACAAATAGTATCTTCTTGCAGGTTCGAGCCAGTGCACATCTGGGGAAATCAGCGAGCGTCTCATGCTCTAGGAAGACCCACCTGTCTACCTTGAACTTCAGGTGAATCTCTCACCCATGCATGATTTGGTAACATCCCATTGTTCATCTGGGAAACAATGGTTCCAAATGTTATGCAGACTGTTCCTTATGAAACATTTTAAAAAATCACATTTATGAATATCATCAGCTTTCATCAGAAGTTAAGTTTCTGGAAAGCTGCCAAGTTCAGGAGTGTCGATACGAGTTTTCCAAAATTCTAATTTGAACTTGGGGAGCTCAAATTTTATCAGTGGCAACAAATACCATCAGTGATTTTCCTTGAAGTGACAGGCTCACCAGTTCACATATTTAAATAAACTTTTTTTTTATTTTATGAGAGTTTAAGATTTACAGAAAAATTGTCAAGAGAGTGCCAAGTCCCCACACACTCCACACCCAGGCTCCCTGCGAACGTGTTATGTTACCATGGTCCATTTGTTATAACCGATGGACAAGTATTGATACATTATTATTGACTAAAGACACCATATTTTATTGAATGCCCTTAATTTGTACCCAATGCCCTTTTCTGCCCCAGGATACCACGTTTGCATTGAGATGTCTTGTCTGCTTTGGCTTATGAGAAACTCCCAGCTGGTGTCCAGAGTGGCGGTGCCCTCCTCATGTCACGGGCAGTGCATGCGAGTCCCTGTGGGCCACACTCTGGCCAGCATTTAGCACTTACTGTCTGCTGGTTTCTCCGACTTTCCTTGTTTTCAATGACCTTGACATTGTTGAAGAGCGCCGGTCAGGTGTTTTGTAGAATGTCCTTCCACCGGGAAATGTCTGCTATTTTTTTTTTTCTCACGATTGAACTGGGATTACGGGTTTTTGGAAGGAAGACCGCAGAGGTAAATCAGCCTTTCCATCCCATCACATCCTGGGTACATGTCAGCACCTGCGGACGCTGACTTTGATCAGCTGACTGAAGGGGCTCCATCCGCTTCCCTCACCGTGGAGTCAGCTGCCTGCTGCCCCCAGCCATACTGCACCCTTGGGAAGGACCTGCACCCCCACAGTCCGCACGTGGGGGTGCTCTCTGTCTCCTTGAGGCTGAAGGATCTGCCTTCGCTGCGTAGAGTTCTTCCGCACTGGAAGTTTGACTTCGTTCATCTCGGGGAAGAGCTCTGCAAAATCCCCAGGTCTGAATAACCAGAGTTCATCCGTCAGGCTCCCTTTCACGTGACGCTGCTGTTGGGAATCGGACGGTAATGCAGCCCGCGGCTCACACCCCCCAGAGCTCCTCCTTGAGACAAGCCTCAGCCTTGGTAGGTAGATTCCCGGGTCATGACACAAAATATTGGTTGGAGAGCACTCAAAGGTCAAGATTTAATACAATTAACACATTCTACCGCCTCAGCAAGGAAAGTCTGAAGTGCACTTGGCACACTTCAGTTTCCCCGAAGGGCATGAGCCTAAAGAACAGAGGAGCCGCAGCCCTGTGCCGCGCCCCTGCCTGGTCCATGCTGTGGCACCCGCAGTGTCCGAGCCATTGCCTCTGACCATTGGCACAAAGGGCAGCCCCGTGAAAAAGACCAATCCTGAATCACTAGGGTTATGAGACGAGTTTTGACATCAGGGACCCCTCAAAAGAGACAAGGGGTCCCTGAGAGGCCCATGGGGTGCAGGTGGAGAGCTGTTGCTGCAAGGGGAACAGGTAGCTTCCTCCTGACCAGGTTAACCCAGCAGCCTGATGGCCCCCCGCATTACTACTGACCCTCACCGCCTGGCTCGGGCCCAGCGGCTCCCCACGTCTGATGCCTTCCGGTCCTGGGCCCCGGGTCCACAGGGGCGAGACAGTTCCCCCTCCCAGTTCCCAAGTCAGGACATCCTGCTGTCCTCCTCCAGTTGCTTTTGTGTTAATTGCTCCCATGTTCTGAGAATTTGCCTGTTTATTTACTAATGCACGAAACTTTTATGAAGCACCCCGGTGAGCCAGCCCCTGGGCTACTTACCTGGAACGCCCTCTCCTTCAGCACGTACAGGATGCACCCAGCCTTCCCAGGCAAGCAAAAAGGAAAAAAATAAAATAAAAAATAACCCTTGCCTCCAAGTCTCAAAAAAATTTTATTTGAAGCCAGAGTGTATTTATTAGCAAACATAAGCCTAGTCATTAATCATATTATTTCCAATTAAGGAATTTTCCAGGGTCAGGTTTCCAACTGAAGTTTCTAGGCAGTTTGCCCAAGTAAGTACTTCATTAAGAACTAAGGCAAAAATCGAAAGAATGCAGGGAGCTCAACAGGGAGAAGGACTTGCCCAGGACAGCTGGAGCAGCTGAGCTTTTCTTATTCCCTCTCTCCCCTTGACGGGCTCTTTCACACTCCTGGACCCCGTCGCAGTGGATGGAGAGGGGCCCTCCCTGCGGGTATCTCAATCATGCCTTTCTCTAGCTGTGAGCATAGAAGTAATACAGGCAGGGAAGGCAGAAAGCAGAAAGGCTGCGCGGCCTGAGACGTGAGGTTTGGTTGTGTGATCCCACCCATTAGGACATATTCAGTTGCAGGAAACAGAATCGCCAACTAAGAGGTCATCACGCAAAAAGACTTGCAATCATCTCCTAGAATAAGGAGTTTGGAAGGAGAGTCCTGGGTGTGGTGCAGTGGTCCACCAAGGACCCAGCCTCTTCCTCTCCTCTTTCTCTGCCATCTCCGGCAGGTTGGCAGCTGATCCTGGGTCGGCTGCTCTGGTTTTCACAGCTTCAAGTGACCCATCCACCCACAACCATGTTTAGGCAGGAAGAAGGAGGGAGCCGCTTTTCATTCTCTCTCAACCAGGGAGCAGACCCTTTTCAAGCTCCGCTGGGGTCTCTCTCCTCATCGTACGCCATTGGCTGCAAGCCATTCCACGCTGTCCACCAAACCAACCTGGGGCAAAGGGAAATGATGATACCGAGACAGGGATGCTTGGCTAACCAGGGCCCACCTTCCTGGACACATTGCTGCTGGAACAAGAGGAGGGGTTCTCTGATTGGGGAAGGGGAGTAATGATGACCATGGCAAGGCAAACAGCCATGTCAGGCAGCTTCTCTGGAAGCGTCAGGCTCCCAGGGAGCTGGCTCTTCTGAGCGGTGCCCTGGGGGTCAACAGTCATCGTGTTCCCTGCAAATACATTTTCACGGAGGGACGGCTCACCCCTCCATCCAGCAGATGAAGGAATTCCAGAGAACCAAAGGGACTTTCCTCCATCACAAGCCAAGGTTCAAAACCCCATCCTCCTGGGACCCACATCCACGCCCTTGGCCCCTCCTTTCCTGTTGACAAGGTCATGGAGAACATGACAGAGTGAGAGTAGCCTGGCGGTCCCTTCAATGGATCTGTCCCATCCCTGAAGTTGATTACCTTCACCACCCTCCACGACACAGAAATAGAGGCATGTGTTCACTGTTCTTACCTGTCACTGCACCGCGTGTGTGGTCCCAGAGACTGCCGAGCCCCAGCTCCGGGGCTCGAAGAGCAAGAGTAGCACTCAGATGGAGAACACCCCGTCGGGGAAGTGGATGGAAGCAGCGCTCCTCTCAGGCCCGGCGCCAGCTCCCTGCCAGGGGTCTCCTTAGGTCAGCTCATTAGGAAGGTTCTAGGTCACTTAGAGTAGCTTCCAGCCTGTTTTGAAAGGCCGGGAATACGGAGACCGAATGTGAGTGAATGTTCTGATCTGCAAAGTCTTGCTCGGAGAGCTGCCAATGTAGGAAGCCGCCCAGAAGCCTGAGGCCATAGACGGGGGCATTTGTAAAGCACCCGTGCCCCCCAGAGGGGCTGCTGCCGGAAGCCCACCCTTTAGTCGCTGGCTCTGCTGGGGGAGAAGCAAAGACCTCCGAGCTTTAGAGCAAACCGCCAGCTGAGAGGGCAGAAGAAAAGAAGACGAAATCAGAGGCGTTAGCTCCCGTGGCTTCAGAAATCACTCAGGAGACTGCAAGCGTCCCTGGCTGCTTACACGATTAGTAACTTCTGGGGTCTTACCCACATAGAAGCGAGGGATGGAAAGAAAAGCAGAGGACTGCAGAGGAATCTTATTTCCCCACCTCGTGCGTTTTTACTAGGGAGCATTCACTCTTTGTCTCAAGTGAGGAATTGTTGGAAACTTTGGCCTTTTGTTTTGCTTCCCCTGGAACACGGTCCTCGCCCCACTCTGAGCCGGGGCACTGCTCTGCGCCCTCCCCCCTGCATCACCCTCTGACTCCCCCAGGAGGCGCGGCACCCCTGCTCTCCGTCCCGGGCAACCAGGCTCCTTGAATGCCGCGCAGTGGCTCAGTTCACGAGCCAACTTGACGGGATCGCCAGACGCCCAGCTCTCTGGTTAAAGGTTATTTCTGGGGGTGTCTGGGGGGTTGGTTTTTTTTTTTTTTAAAGTTTTTTTTTTTTAAGATTTTTTTATTTATTTGACAGAGATAGAGACAGCCAGTGAGAGAGGGAACACAAGCAGGGGGAGTGGGAGAGGAAGAAGCAGGCTCATAGCAGAGGAGCCTGATGTGGGGCTCAATCCCATAACGCCGGGATCACGCCCTGAGGCGAAAGCAGACGCTTAACCGCTGTGCCACCCAGGCGCCCCCTGGGGGGTTGGTTTTGAAACAGATTCGCCTTTGAATCTGTGGCTGAGTAAAGCAGATGACGCTCCCCAGTGTGGCGGGGCCCCATCCCACCCACTGAAGGCCCCACAGGAACGAGATTGGAGGAAGGAGGAATTCACCTCTCCTGCCTGCTTTGAGCAGGGATGCTGGTCACCTCCTGCCCTCAGGCTGATACTTCTACCTTCAGCTCCGAGGTCCTCAGGCCTTCGGGCTCAGGCGAGTCCCACCCCCTGGTGCTGCCGGGTCCCCAGCTCATAGAAGGCAGGGCATGTAACTTCTTAGTTTCCATCATCACGTGAGCCAGGTCCTGTGACAAATCTCTTTATATACAAATCCACACACACACACACACACACACGCGCGCGCGCACACACATAGTATAAATATATGAATATACATAGTGTATATATATCTCGTATATAAATCCCGTATGTAGAAATGTATTTGCATAGAGCATGTGCGTGTACACACATCTCGTGCGGGCTCTCTTTCTGGAGCTCCCTTCCTGCTGCAGCCCGTGAGCACGCTCCCTGCTCTGCTCCCCAGCTGCACCTATGAGGCCGGGGGGCCCGCCGGCGGCTTCCCCTGCTGTCTGCGCCGGCCGCCCCTTCCTGGACAGCAAAGCCTTAGAAGCATTTTGTCACCAACCTAGTCACTGCCTATCGCTCACCGGTGTTATCAGCTGACCCAGAGCACCCCAAGGCCTGTGTCCCCCCACAGCACGTAGGATTGGAGGGTGACCCAGAGCGTCAGGCCCTTCCCTCGAGTGTGGTGGACAACTGGCACTGTCCTCCAGGTCCCCAGCAGCCACACGGACTAGGTTGGATCGATGCAGTGGTTCTCAGACCAGCCATTGCAGCGGCAGCACGTGGGAACTTTTGAGAAATGAAAATTCAGGCCCCAGAAGTGAAAATGGGAACCACGGGATGTGGGGCCTGCAACCCGTATATAAGCAAACCCTCTGGGGGGACCCTGAGGTATGCTTGCTTATGTGTGAGAACCACTCTTTCAAACTGCAGGGGATGAGAACCAAGCCCAGCCCTGCTTAGGCACACATTAGGGACTTCATGAGTTTGACATAGAAAAATGCAGTGTCTGCTTCAGGCTCAACTGGATCCAGGTGTTCAGTGCTGTTGCTTCATAGACTGGCCAGGCTAAGGACGAGTGCTCACCAAGACCCATGTGAACAGAGAGTGGAGGGAACGAGAAGCGTCCAAGGAAAGCACGGGGGTGGATGGAACAGGAGAAAAGAAACAAACAGAACTTGCCGTCCCTTTCTCAGCTGCTAACGGTAATTGTCATCCCCACTTATCGGATGAGCAAACAGGCCTGGGCGTCTCAGGGGACGTGCTGGGTCACCCAGGCAGGGGAGTGCAAGCAGGGGCTCGAAACCCCCAGTCCTCACCCAGCGAGATTTGAGGACAAACATCTTTCCTATTCAGCCAACCCCGTGCAGCGTGGTGGGGGGCTCCGCAAACGTTTCTTTCGCTGGACGGCAAGCTCTGCTATCCGCTTGCCGGCTTCCTCGCAGGAGCAGGGGAGCAACTTCTCTGGCCCCCAGGCCTGGGTGTAGTGTGCACAGCGCTCCCTCGGGGTCAGGCCCGGGTGCTGGGGGCCCCTTCCGGGTGCAGTCGGCAGACACAGCGGCAGCCCCGGAATCCGCCCTTTCCCACGAGTCCGTTACGTCCTACTCTCACCCATCTCGGGAGATGAACGGAGGATCCGTAATGAAGGTGGTGATTTTCATAACAGAGAGGTTCTCTGGGGCAGTTGCAGGAGGCTCTCCCAAGGCAGGGCAGAGACGAGGTCTGGGGAGAGTGACTCACTTGCAACGCGAAGACAGAAGCCAATTAATACCACAGCAACCCTGGGGGCAGCCACGTGGCCCCAAATCGAAACATCAGCAAATTCTGTGTAACTTGTGAAGATAAAGGATCTCATTTAAGGCTGGAGAAGACTTTTTCCTCTCTTGGTTGCACATTCTCTACAGATACAATCATTTTCTAAAAGCCAGTAACAAGAAAAAAGTTTTTCCTTGGCTCTACAATCCCTGCAACGCACCCGGTGACTCGGTGTAAAAAACGACATGTCCAAGACAGATGCAATAAGAAGCTCTAAATATTTTTAGATACTGTGCCGTGCCGGAAAGTGGGAGTGTTGAGGAAAGCAACTGCTTCACGACAAACCCCACGGAAAACACCCTGAAAACAGGAGGTCTGCTGTTGGGCACACCGGTCTGAAAACATCAGGAAAAATACCGAATTAAACTTTGTTGTAAGGGGCACATCCAAAATTCCCACTGATTCAAATGCTTCTGTTTCAACTTCTCCGGGGAAACTAAGATCCATTTTATCAGTTTGCTTCTCCCTGCAAATTTGTGGAGCACGTGAAAATTTCCTACCTAGTTCTGGTGATGTGTTCGGATTCTGGTCCTCAGAAGAGAGACAATTATTCTTTATCTAGAAATCTTCTCTTACGACGACATTTGTGGCAGAATTAAGATGGACCCACTGTATTTTTATTGCTAAGCAATGCACACAGATTCTTAAGCACGATTTACTTGCCGGAAAGAGGCTGTGTGGTTTCCAGGTATGTTACGGGCTGACTGTATACGTAGGAGGTTTGCTGTTATGATTTTCCTAAACGTTAGAAAATTTCATAAGAAAAGGCAGCTTTTCTCAATCCAGTTTCAAAACACACACACGCACACACCAGAGCAGTGCGATTGTATTCTTCTTTCATGACTTGATTATGTACAAAAGGACGTGTAGACACTCACATCTCCAGTTTCTTACGAGTAGTTCTGAAAGCTGCATTTCACTTCAAACAAACATTACGAAACGCTCGCTTGGCTCCAGTTTCCTGCGCAGTGGTTAATTAGCAGAGGCGAACCTCGAGAAAGCCCTGCTCATCTCTTCCCTGGGTCTCGTGGAAGGATTAGAAGACGCAGCGTTCTCTCTGCCGCCTCCCGCCCGTCGTTGGCCCGACCTCTCCTTACCGCGATCCGGGGCCGGGCGCGGCCTTCTCCGGGGAGGCTCTGAGGTGGCTTCCGCACACACTGCGCTAGCAGGTTAAACTGATAATGCTGGTTTTCTTTAAAGATGACTTTGCCTTTTCCCGATGCAGAGACGCAGCTGAATATTGGGGATTTAGAATAATCTTCCTGAGAAGCAAACACCAGGGCTGTCCAAACAGGGACGGTGACATCGGCTCCCTGCAGGCCCCGCCGCCCAAACAGCCGCCGCGGACCCAGAGCCCCACTCAGGGCGGCAGCCGGGCGTCCACGCCAAGGCAGAGAGCGCAGACCTGTGTCTTCGCTCTGCCCTTCAAGATGAATGCACGTTCTCCGAAGGCAGGGTCGATGAAATACAGGTTCTGGAATGAAATGGGCATTCCTCATGACTCCAAAAATAACAGACTGGTCCTACATCATTCCTACCACTTGATGTGTTCGTGAAGCTTTTGGGACAATCACCATTAAGGCTAACTGAGAGCGGGGACGAAAACAAGGCCCAAGGAAAGCGTGACAACAAGTCGCTAACTGAAATCAAAATGGGAGTTTTCAGTGTGGCCAGGTGGCTGTATTTGGAATGTGTGTGTGTGTGCAACGGGGAGTTCAGGGAGCTTTGGTTCAAAGGTCTATACCTGCACATCCTAATATTCTCTATTTTGAGTAGGCGTTTCACTGTAATGCTGCTGCGGGTTAACTTCTCTGGCTACAGTGACAAACAGAAGGAATCCTTGGCACGTAAACCTCCAGGTGTAGGGATGAATCCACCTTCAGGTACACCTGGATCCAGGGGCTGCAATCCTGGCCTGCTCTCCCCTCTGCATCTCCCGGCTCAAGTCTCAGCTTCCCGTCATTGCCCCTGCAGGCTCTTGGGCCTCCTACGTGGGGATCAAAGCAAACAACGGTAGCCCAAGCCCAGCGATGTCCCCCTTATCGGCCCCAGCAAGAAGGACCGCCTCCACGTCCAACTGAGGGAGCGTGCCCACTCCTCGGTCTTCAGCGGGTGCAAGGTCCTCAGAGGCATTTTGCGTCACTATAATTGGAAGGTGCTTCTGGCCTTGGCAAGGGCAGTGGGGCACTCGGGGATCCCTGATGCCCTGCTCTGGGCACTATGCAGGGAGCTCCCTGCAGAGGAGAAACCAGTGCCCATCATCTCACTGGACATCCAGCCAGACAGGCCCGTAGGAAGAAGCTTGCGAGTAACAGTCTGCGCCTAGCATCCTCATGCTGGTTTCCCGATAACACAAAACATCTCTGATACATGCAGAATTCTCCAGGGACGTAATGTCTATGTGGATGTGGGGGAGATTGCAAGGTTCCTGTGGGGCTGGGGCTTCAGTGGGAGCCACCCCTCTTTTGCAGACTCCCATCTCAGGCAGCTGCACCACCAGTGGGGGGGTAAGTTGCCAGAAACTAGTCCACATCCGTTCTGTCTTTTTAGGGGCTGCAGTCCCCCCTGGGAGGAGTCCTGAATATTCACGTTATCTTCTAAGGTGTCTGATCCCGAAAATTTACATTTTAACGTATGTATTTTATTGTAAATAGCTTTTCTTTCTGTTGACCTTTATAGCATGGTCGGTGCATAAAATTGATTTCTTATTAAATTATGTGTGTAGTGGGTTCTGTTATTTCACTTTGAGAGTAACATATCCTCAACGAATCGCCGTGGCCTGATGCCAAGGGGGTGTGGGATGGGACATGATGGAACCCTTCCAAACCACGGTGAGTGGAAGGCAGTTGGGTCTCCCACAGAAGGAATCCTGCCTGGCAAAAACAACAATAAAAAAAACAGACACCTCATCGACTACAGGGGGTCAGATGAAATGCAATAAAAAAAAATAGAAGCATATACAGACATAAATGTGGATTTAAAAAATCAATACCTGTGTATTAGTGAGAGTTCTTCAGAGAAACAGAACCTACAGGAGGTGAATATATAGAGAAAGAGATTTATTGTAAGGAGTTGGCTCCCATGGTGATGGAGGCTGGAGGTCCATGGCTGCACTGGGCAAACTGGAGGCCCAGGAGCGCAATCCGTGTGGTTGTGGTCTGAAAGCCTGCTGGCTTGACACCCAAGAAGAATGGGTACGCCTGTTTGAGGACAAAAGCAGAAGAATGATGTCCTCATGTGACGGCAGTCAGGCAAGAGGTGCTCCCTCTTTCTAGAAGCACGTTCAGCTGCTCTGCTCATCCAGCCCTTCAACTGATTGGACGAGGCCCACCCACACCGGGGAGGGCAATCGGCTTCACTCAGCTCTGCCTCACTCTGCTTCCACCAGTGCAGAGGCTGATCGTGCCTGAAACCCCCTCACAGACCACCAGAGACGTGTCTGACAGTGATCTGGGCACCCTGTGACCCAGCCAAGTCGACACGTAAGATTCACCTTCCCAACACGTAAGATTAAAGTCAGAGTCTATCAATGGGCGAGAAAACCTTCTCTTTTTAGATGTCTGTGCAACTGGTCCGCAAGACCCACTGTTGCGTCATCAAGGAACGCGGTTCTCCAGCCAGGCCTGGCACCGGGTTTCCTGGGGTTTGGTGCTCAGTGTGAAGGGTGCCAAGGAAGCGTTTCCTTGGTTAAGTGACGGAAGACGATTTTGCCTCTCAGGTGTCGTTGGCAGAATCACATCCGTGTCATTAAAACTCAGTGGATGTCCAGGAGTCAGCGCTCTGCCGCCTTGGCCCTGGTGACACGTAGCAGCAGACACTGCGGGGCCATGGGGCTGTCTTGTGATCTGGGTTCAGCGGCATCCCTGGCCTCCCCTCCAAGTGCCAGGCACCCTTCCCCCAACTGTGACAGCAAAAATGTCTGCAGACACTGGCACGTGGCCCTGGGAGACAAACTCCTCCCTGCTGAGTTGAAAGTGCTAATAAGGGGGTACGACAAGCCGCACAGTGCAGGTGTCTGATTTCAATATAACGGGGCGATGGCCATATGTGCGGTTGGAGACAGCTCTGTCCGGACACGCCCGAGCTCCACTGCAAGAAAGCTTTCCAGCACCTCTGTGCAGACAGTCACGCCCCCACTGTCACCCCATACATCTTCATGGGGGTGTCAGCCTGCGGGCTCCCCCTTCCTGCAGGTGTAAGATGGCAGACGGCCCCGCACCACCAGGTGCCAGGTGAAGAGTGAGGGATGGACCTGCTTGACAAGGTCAGCTTTCCAAACACAAAAAAGCACGTCCCTTTAAACTCTCCTAACGATGTTCAGAGTAGGATCTGATGGGCGCTCACACACTCGGTGTGAGAGATTGAAGACTCATGATTAAATTGGATCATATGAAAGATTAACATAGAATTAGATTCAAAAATAGCTTGAAAGGACCTTTACATTCCAAAGAGTTAAGCAGAGATTCAAAAACAGACTTCACTCCAAGGCACAGGGATGGCGCTCGTCTGTCCCTTCTTGAGTGAGAAGGTCCCAGCGCAGGCTGCAGGAGCCCTGAAGAGCCGATGCTTCCTCTGAGCCATGCGTGGGCGGTAAAGAGAAGACGCCAAAGGACAAAACAAAACAAGCGATCTTTCCCAACCTGTGGCTGGGAGTTCCTCACGAAAGGCCTGTTCCCTGTCAGTCCTGGGGCCCGAAGGGCTCCGGGGTTCAGCTCCCCTCCGCTTGCTCCCGTCCTTCGGAGTCAAGCGCAGAACCTTCTCACACGGGAGGCCCTTACTGTTAACAGTGCTGCTCCCGGGGCTCGCTGATTGCCAGGTCCTCGGCTCACAGCCTTCTTTAGTGGCTGCATTTAATCTTCAGAAGACCTGCACGAGGGTTGAGTCCTACACCCCTTCTCCAGCTGAGGGAACAGTGAGGGGTCATGCACTGTGCCCAGGTGACATGCCCGAGGATGGGGGAGACATACGGAGACCAGAGCACCAGGACGCCTGGCTCAGGAAGGCACGCTTCTCCCAGCTGCCCGGGTGGCCATCTCCGTTGCTCACTCCCTGTCACTTGCTGTCCGGAGGTCTCCCCAACACGAGGCGGCTTGCTTTACCTTCCCAAGTCTACACCGGAAAGGTCTACTGCCCGAAGACCAGGTATTACACCAGGAAGCCTCCGACATCTTCGCAGACACATCTGGTGCTCGCCTTCTGAATCCCTGAGTGCTGTGCTTTCCCTCTGTCTTCTAAAATATGAACCAGGGTCACCGTGCAACTGCTCAGACCCTCCAGCTGCTGAAAGTCAAAGACTGGCGTGGGATGGAACCCACGAGCCTGGCTTCTACCTGAAAAGCTAGAAAAAGAAGAATTAAACCTGAAGCAATCAGAGAAAGGAAATAACAAAGATGAGAGCAGAAATCAATGAAATAGAAAACAAACCACAGGAAAAAATCCAAAGAGGCAAACAACTGTTTAAAACGTTCATGAAATGAATTCATTTCCAGCTATGATGATGAAAATAACGGAATTTAAAATTACCTGTAGAAATAGAAGGAGACAGGTCCTCACCAGGATTCTGCGGTCATGAAATGAGAAGGGAACGTTATGAAGGAACTAATGTTGTTAAGCTGTAAACATAGACGGAATGACAAATTCTTAAAGCATGTAACTCATTAAAACTTATCCAAGAAGACACATGAAAACGGACTTGGGCAGAAATATATGACGCGAAATTCCTGTGTCTTTTAAAGAAACAGAAACTGTTATTCAGAAAGTTTCCCACAAAGGAAAGTCCAGGCTGGGATATCACCTCCCCATTCCCCACCACCCGCTATGGTCTCTTCTTCACTGGTGGTGATTTGTAAACGTTAGTGGAACACACCCCAGGGCCACTGACGTTCGAACTGTCATCAGTGGTGTCCCTCTCCTAGCCAGCCAGACAGCCCCTAACAGAGCTTATGATCTTTTCAAGTCTGTTTGCAGGGATCATTCCTGGTATCAGCTGTCACAGGTAAAATGTCCTTAGATGGGAGACAGGCAGGAGATGTCTTAAGGAGTGGGCTCAGAACTCACAGCTGTGGGAGAGCAAAGAAGCAGGGCTCGACAGGGGGAGAAGCTGAGCTGGGGCACAGCCACCCCAGGACCCCAGCCAAGCTCTGCAAAGCCCTTCTTCGTGAACACAAGCAAACGTACTCCTGTGCTGGGTCAGTGGGCACAGGAGGAAGGAGGGGCTGACGAGAGACCCAGCCGAGAGCGGTTGGCCGCAAACCCTCACGGCAGCTGGGGAATTAGTGCCTCGTTCTCTCAGGGGAAGATGTAGCTGGCATACCTTCACTTCTGCTGTGTCGATATGCAGAAATCCATGGCATTTTTATACCTGAGCAACAAATCAGGCATGACAAAACATTTTAAAAATACCATTTATAATAGTTTCAGAAAACATAAAATGCTAAGGCACAATTAAATTAAGGGGCAAGAACTCTACCCCGCCAAACTGGAAAACACTGCAGAAATTTAAGTAAATGGGAAAATACGCCATGTTCACAGGGAGGACTAAATATTTTGAGTCCCTCCAGATTGACCACAGCCCATGCGAACTTTGTAAAAACCGTAGCCTGCCATTTTGTAGAAATCGAGATGCTGATTCTGAAATGGATATGGAAATGCAAAGAGCCTGGAAGAGCCAAATAAATCTAAGAAAAAACGTCAGAGGTCTTAGTCTATCCCCCTTCAGGGTTTAGTATCCTGTAATAACCAAGACAGTGTGCTATGTGCATAAAGGGGCAAACTGATTAATGGAAGAGAATAGAGACCAGAAAGAGGCCCACCGTGTAGAGAGAATGGATAATTTTTTTTTTTACGAAAGCGCCAATGTGATTCCTCTCCAGTGCCAGTAACAGGATAACTCAATACAAAGACTCACCATCATCACCATCATCGTCATCATTGTAATCAACATCATCATCACCATCATCATCATCATCATCACCACCACCATCATCACTATCACCATCACCACCACCATCATCACTATCACCATCATCACCACCATCATCATAACCACCATCACCATCATCACCATCATCATCGTAATCATCATCGTCATCATCACCATCATCACCATCATCGTCGTAATCATCATCACCATCATCACCATCATCACCATCATCATCGTAATCATCATCATCATCATCACCATCATAATCACCACCATCATCACTATCACCATCACCACCACCATCATCACTATCACCATCACCACCACCATCACCATCATCACCATCATAATCACCACCATCATCACCACCACCATCATCACTATCACCATCATCACCACCATCATCATAACCACCATCACCATCATCACCACCATCATCATAACCACCATCACCATCATCACCATCATCACCATCATCATCGTCATCATCATCGTCATCATCATCGTCATCATCTCAACCCCTACCTCACACCATGCACAAAAATACCCATGATACAAATCACACACTAAATGCTAAAACTATGAAATTTCAGAGGAAAACAGGGGGGATGAAGTGTGTAAGCCTGGGAGATGGGCCGATTTCGTCAACAATACCGGAAAGTGTTACAATAATGAATAACATGGACTTCCTCGCAATGAAGAACTTCTGGCCCTTAAAAGAAATCATTGAGCAAGTGAAAAGGTGAGCCGAAGACTGGGTCCGAAAGATCCACAGCACACATATCTGAGGAAAAACTCGTACAGATGAGAGTATTTATATGCATCTTCTCTAAATCAATAATGAAAAGACAAATAGTTCGACTTGTAAAACTAGGTAAAGACTTGAATAAGTATTTTACCAAAGGCTACCTACAAATGTCCAGTAAGCACAGGAAGCGGTGCTCAATGTACTCAGTGGTCAGGGAAAAACACATCACGTCCACACAAATACCAGTTCTCACCCACTGCCATGGCTCCTTCGTGTCGGCAATGTGTGGAGCACGGCGGCTGGACAGACAAAATGGCACAACCCCTTGCAAAGGGCGTGGCAGTGTTTTGCAAGTTTGATGAGACTATCCCATCATCCACCTCTTCGATTTTACCTGAGAGAACTGAACGTATGTGCCCACAAAAGGACTTGTTCTGTTCATGGTTAAAAACTGGAAACAACCCAAATGTCAGCAGGTGAATGTATCATGGACGGAATCCAGTGCATCCATCACGGACCCATCTTCCTGTACTGGCAGCAAGAGGACGTGATCGGTAACAAGCTGTGTAAAAGGTGCCAGACACAGAGAAGCACCTGCTGTAGGGTCCCACGTGCGTGGGATTCTGGAACGAGGAGCCCCAGCTAGGACACCAGGGAGCAGATCCTTGCGCAGAGAGACATGCATGTCGTTCCGAGACGTTGGCACCTCCGTGCAGGTGACTGAACTCCCAGATAAGCTGGAGAGCAGCCTGGTGTGCGGTGAGGAGGGGGTGCAAGCATGCTCGTTTGGAATGGGAGCTGGCAGCCTTTGTAAGGAGCCAGGAGGTAAATATTTCCGTCCGTGTGAGCCATGGGACCCGGGTCGCGACCGCTCATTCCGGAAGCAGCCACAGAAAACGTGTGAGTGTACTTGCCCTTGTGACTTCATCCAGTGATCCGGAGAACCCCATGGGAGGCCGCTGCCGGCGGACGGACCTGAACTGCAGGGGTCGACGGACCTGGCCTTCGATGAGTCTAATGGTCCCCAGGACTGAGAGGGCAGACCCTCGCCCGTCTCAGCTACTGTCGAATTTGTTTTTCTGACCCACGCACACGAACCTGTTCTCCATTTAAAACCAAGAGCTTCAGGACACAGGGGCCACGTCCTGCTTCCTTTCTGGACCCCCACCCCCCAGTTTGTAACCCAGGGTTCCGTGAAATTTCATTAGTTCTCGATGAGATAGGACACCCTTGTCAATCCTGCAGACAAATAGTCAAGGAACAATTTCTTCCCACTCTTCTGGGACCCCCAGTGTAACGCCGGTCCCAGTCCCCGTGAACATGGTTGCTTACAACACTGTCACCCTGTAAGGGGTTTTACCCAGTGCGGGCTGGTTGAATTGTGCCTCGTGAAGCATGCTTTAAACCGGGTTTCCTCAGCTAACAGACAGGGCTATGACACAGATGATGCCGGAGACCCCGCTCGTCCTCAGCATGTAATGATGACACGGAACAAGGGCACAGATGCCACGAGAGCGCAGGCCCCAGTGCCCAGGGCAGCTCGTTGGAGCCAAAGACCTTCAGCATGTCGTTGTTTGTGTCTTTGATTTATAGCTTTTCAAAAGGTAATTGAAGTGGAGAACAGCTGTTGGGTCTGGAAGTGCGGGCGGAAACCGAAAGACGGGCTTCCAAATGCTTCCTAACGTCCGCGGCCTTCTCTCTGGCGCAGCTGGAATGACACCGGCCATCACCAGCGCTTTTACAGTAAAAAACAAAACCAGAAACAAGCCCCCTACACACACGCACACACACGCACACGCGCACACGCACGCACGCGCACACATGCACGCGCACACGCACACACACGCACACACGCACATGCACACGAAGCAGATAGCTGCGCAAAGACACTTCTCTGCATTGGTTTCTTGTTGGAACAAACACCCTGAAATATGTCCCTCCACCCTGGCCTTCTCAAGGTCACAAAGGGGCCCAGACTTACCAGGACGGAAGGGGCTCCCACCCTGCACCCCGCGTGCCTTTCTTCATGTCAGCTCAGCCCCAGTTGTGATTTACCTTCTGCTTCGTGACTGAAATGCGAGCTCACGCATCTGTCTTCTGGGGAAGTGACCCTTCTAGGCAAAGAGCAGCCATGGGGAGACCAGCCGTGAGCTGAGGCTGTGCACTGGGTGCGTGGACGGTGGGGCAGGCGCCCACGTGTGCTCATGCCCAGGACGGAGGTGGAATGCAGGGCATGCTGAACACCTGCTAGGACTCACCTGGTGGTGGATCGGGGGCTGTGGTCCTGAGGGAGTGAGGGCAGCAGGGCGGGGTGCCAGGATGAAGGCGGTTAGATCCAGGAATTGGTGGGACGGGGTGAGGACAGGGGGACAGGGAGGAGCCATAGCCTCTGCGGTGCTGCCGTCCGCTTTCTAGGTCAGGAGAGCCGGCTGCCAGCTCGGTGCCCAGGGGACAGGAGGTCCAGAAGGGCAGGGCTCACCACAGGCGCTCTGCTCCCAGGAGGACAGAAGCTTTCCACCTGTAAGCTGCTCTCCCCGACAAACCGAGATTCCGACCCTCAGCTCAGGCCACCGCAAATTCCCAGGACACCCGGGGCCCCACACTCGGCTAAAGGGAGCCCAGCCAAGACACAGCACACGGTGCCAGGGGAGGGGATGCCACCTTTCTTGGAAGACAGCAACAAGCTGGGGTGCTCCATGCACAGGTCCCGCGTGAAGATCCTGCCTGTCCATGGAGGATGGCCCCACGTGGCCTTAGTGGCATTTCACCACCCGGTGTCCCTCCCACTTTCTTTCCGGAAGGTTCCAGCAGGAGGCTCCCTTCTCACGGCCTCTGTTGATTCAGGTGGAGCCAAGCACCCTGTCCCCCTCTTCTGGGCCTGGCCCTCGGGAGCGTGGCAGCCCCCTGGATTCAGAGAGAAGACTCCCCACCTTTCTGCACCGTCTAACACCATGGAGCCCATCGGCCTGTTGCCCCGGGGGACAGCGTGACTGAGGATGAAGCCCACGCATGGGGCACAGAGCTTAGCGGCAGTGGGACACCTTGGAGCCCCTCAGTACTGTGTGGCCCGAGCTCTTCTGTTTGCATGTTTCACTCATCTGCGCCTACAAATCCCTGTGTCTCTCTCTGGGGCACCGCTGTCACTCGAGCTGTAAGAGCCCTATCTGGTCCAGTCACCAGGGACACTGCCATCTTCGGGCCAGCGGTCCTGCAGGTTTGGGTTAAATGGTGTCACCACAGTGATGGCCAGCCATCTGCCTAGGAGAAAGGAGGACGCAGCTGCCCTCGGTCTGGACACGGCCTGCAAGGGACAGAATCAGGTCGACAGAGCAGCAGCCCAGATGATGCCCACGACCTGGGGGAGACCCACAGCCCCCCAGCCTCCTGCCCCCGCTCCCAGCAGCACAGAGAGCTGGACGTGGGCAGGGGGAGCAGAGGGGCAGCTGCTGACCCATGTCCGCCAAGCGTGACTTGATGGCTCGCTTCGTTTCCAGGTGACCACCTGGAGACCCACCAATGAGATGGTGTTCAGCCAGATCGGCCAGAAACAGGCTGAGGTCCTGCCTAGAAAACACAAACTCAGACCCATGTGCGTCCAGCCTGCGGGGCTGACCTTCCTGCCACTGGAGAAGCCGACCCTGACAGGAGTGCACATGGACGCGCGAGACGTGGACCCGTGAGACTCGAGCATCGGCCGGCCCGTCAGCACCCTGGCCGGGCTTCCTTCTGCAGCCTGTCTTGTCGTGTGGGTCTCTGGCGCTCTGCCTCCCAGGAAATGTCATAAGAGAACACCATATGAAAGGAACGCTATGTTTTATTCATTTTCTGGAACATTCTTGGAATCTTCAGTGAACTGCCAATAGCTACCACACCTCACTTCTGAATGAGGAGAGAGAATCATGCCATGCCAAGCAGGGGTGTTTTTATTTTCCTTACACAACGATATGGAGCCATAGCTGACATATCTAACACTTACTGTTGTAAGTGTGCACTTCCGTGATCTTAGTGACTTTAACGAGTGGTGGGGCCCTCACCATAAATCCATTTCAGACCTTTCCATCCCCCAGAAGACCCATCGTGGGTTTTTCTTCAGTCAACCCCCCACTCGCACCCCAGCAGCCACCAATCTGCTTCGTGTCTTCATAGATTTGCCTTCTCGGGCATTTCGTATACATGGAATCATACCATCTGTGGTCCCGGTGTCTGGTTTCTCTCACTTTCCATAATTGTTTCAAGGCCCATCCGTGCATTAGAACTTCGTTCCTGTTTATGAAAGGATCACCATCCCTTGCATGGCTATGCTACAGTTGTCTACCCGTTCACCAGTTGAGGGCTGTGTGAGTCGTTTCCCGTGTGGGGTTACTGTACGTTTCTAAGCAAGTCTTCATGTAGACACGTTCCTGTTCCCTTGAGCAGAAACCAAGGAGTGGGATTGCTGAATGGGTTACACAAATAGGGGGCTGGTATCTTCCTTCTAGAAGCCCATATGGTGAGCACGGTTCTGAGCATAAGTTCTCAGTCTGAGTCCTGCCTGGGCCACTTACGAGCAGGTCTCAAACAAGCTCTCTACGCCCTCTGAACCTCAGTGTCCTCATCTGTCAGATGGGGTGATAACAGGGCCCTGACTCGGGTTCCACGTGCAGAGAACATGGGATGAGCATGCCCCGGTACCCAGCGCCTGACCCCGCAGCAAGCACCCAGGGCACGGAGCCCGTCATGATGACCCGCTGCACCAGAGAGGAGAGGAAAGGAGGGCGGGGGACTGTGTCTGCCCCTCCGTCTCCACCTGTGGAACCTTCCATGGAGCTCCACCAGACCCACAGCCTCACATGCAAGCAAGCTGCCCGCTGGGTCAGGGAAGGCAGGCGTCCAGCCTGGGCTTGGCTTTACCCTCCGAAGGAGAGCTCACTTTGCTTGTTGTGGAGCAGGGGTTCCTACCTCTCCCTAATACGTGTGTCTCGGGGGGCCCGCCCGTGCTCACCGCTCGCCACCCCACCCGCCTCGTTCCCCCTGTGGCTCTGTGGGCTCCAGCTTCACCCTCGGTTCCTCCAGCAGGACCCCCTTGTGCTCTGTCACTTGTCACTTTGCATGATTCCCTCCCTGTGCTGGTTCCCATCCTGTGTTCCGTGCAGCACATTAAAAAGAAGACGTAATTGTGTTTGCAGCCATTTCTCCTGCTGCTCAGTCTCCCGCCAAAGAGCTCCTGGCTTTCTCTTTGTGATTTTTTTTTTTTTAATTCTAAGTAACTGAATTTCAACCTCTATCTAGTGTCAAAAACAATACTTCATAAAAAAACCCAATATACTTAGATCCTAAAATTTAACATTCTGAATCCACTTGATGGAGCTGACCTACAGAGAGTGGAAGGAAAGTGCTGATAAATGGGAACATTGAATTGAGAAGCTTTCTTCGACCCTGAAGCCTGAATTCTGAGACTCACAAGAATGGGTTTTTGGTCCCAAATAAATCAGAAACCTCTTCTCATTTCTCAGCAATGACAAGGAAAAAAGCTTGTGTGCCACGCACTGTACTAAGCACCACATCCATCTGCACACTCATCCTACGACGAGATGGGGGCTGTGAGCATGCCCATTGCACAGATGAGGACGGCAAGGCCACGGAGGGTAAAGAAACTGCCCCAAGTCACACAGCTTCACGGTCCAGCGGTCCTGGTCTGCAGCCCCCAGGCCTCACACCTCGCACTCCTGCCCTCAAGTTCTGCGAGCAGAGAAGCCTCTGGACCTTTTCATCAACTGGGATCCTGCAAACACTCCAAAGACCCATGGGCTGGTATTCTCACTCCTGCCAAATGGGAAATGTTAGCTTTTACCAGAAAGTCATTTATTTTACAAGTTTTTCACTTAGATTGTTTTCTAGTCTTGATTAAAATCACGCGTGTAAAATAAATACCACATTGGACAGACCAAACATCACTACGCAATCCGTGTGTATTCAACCAGAAACTGTAATTTCACGCTGAAATTAATTTCAGAACACTTAAAGCAGAACCAGGAACTCCAGGTCGGAGGAAACCACACACCACCGCCCACCACTTGTCCTGTCTGTCCTTCTGCTGAATTCATGCTTCTGGAAGGTTCTTAGCCCCAGAGCTGTGTTATTCCTCTGGTCAGCCTTGGAAGTCAATGCTATTATCAGAATCCCTTTTATAAAGAGAAAATTGAACCCCAGTGGTGAGTGGGGAGCTCAGGTTTGCCCCAGGAACTTCAGATCAGGGCCTAGGCACGTGGGTCACCCCAAGACAGAGTCTAGCTACTGCACAGGGTAGGGGGGCTCAGGGGTCACTCCATGATGGAGTCTAGCCACTGCATGGTGGGCGAGGGGGGACCCCTTTCACCAACATTTGCTCATTCAGTACTTCTTTCCCCACTTCCCACAAGGGCCGATGTGTTGCTGGGGGTACATCATGGACGGCTGACACCATCCAGGCCCTCGTGGGCTCTGCCCAGAACGGCAAGAGTGCAGGAGTCCTGCTGGTGCCTGTGCAGGAGGAGGCCAAGTGGGTGAGGGTGTCGGGAGGCCGGCTGAACTGAAGGAGGGAGGAAGGGCACAATCCCCAGTGAGCTGGGAAACAGATGGGGAGGAGTTGAGGTTTGGGTAAGAGGGTGGGGTGAGGTGAAATGGGCTGGAAAGATTGGGAGACTTGCCAGAAACCAATAACAACCCATCCACTCCACTTCCAGTTACACTGACCTTGAACCCTGGCCATCCTGGATTCCCTGCTGCTCTGACAAACCTGGTCCACGTCACAGCCCGGCCGATCCTGGACCACACCGCACTGACCCTCGAAGTCCACACCCCTCACATAGCTCCAGATCCCCCCAGCCTGCCCTCACCCTTGCCGCCCATCCGTCGTTCCCTCCATCCCCCAGATGCATACGCCGTAGGCCCCTCGTCTGCAGGTACGGGCACTGAGACGGGCCCACGTGGACAGTCCCTGCCATCGCCACACAAGCCAACGCCCGCTTTCACAGAGGCAGGAGCTGGGAAAGGAGGGGCAGTGGAGGCAGGTGTGACCTGGCCAAACCCCGTCGCCTCCCAGCTCGCACCCTGCCCCAGGGAAGCCGGGCTCCGTCCCCCATGCACCTTCAGCCACTGTCCTCCACCGTCCTCCACTGTCCTCCATGCTCGGCCGCCGTCGCAGGCCTGCTCCTGCCGGGGGCGGGGGGTGCTCTTTATGCTTCTGAAAGCCCGTCATGCCTGATGGTATCGTCCGGGAGCCCTAGGGATGTCTCAATCCCGTGTCTGGGATGGGTGACCTTGGGCTAGGGTAGCCTCCCTCCGAAACTCCATTTCCTTATCTATAAAATGGAAACAGCGGTAGAGACCACCCCTCGGAACTGCTGTGATAAAAATTAAAAAGGTAATGCATATCGGTCGCTGGCACAGAGCAGGCGCTCGAAGGCTTCCCGTTGTTCATTATCATCTTCCCCCGTGTGCGGCATGTTTGGGGCGACCCTTTCAGAGGTGTGTTGACGCTGTGAGGGGGGAGTCGCAGTGGCAGGTGCCCTGATGGAATCCAATCTGTAAGAGAGGCCGCTAGACGCAGAGCAGGGGTCCCAGGCTGTGGTCGCAGCGAATGGGCAGCTTCCCCACTGGGGGAGCCGCCTGGACCTAGGGTGCTGGCTGGCCCCGTGTGACCCAGCTCCTGGTGTCTCGCCCTCACACAGGCTCCCGCTGACTGACATAGAATGAGATACTCCTAACTGACTGAGGGAAAGCGGCCCCCCTTGGGTCCCGTCTTCCTCAGCAGGATTGTGACGCTTCCTGCGGGGACAGCCAGAGCCCAGGGAAAGCGCATTGTAGTTCCCTCCCCAGTCTGTCCACCAGCCAGACCTGGGGTGGCCTCCCTCCCTGGTGAGCCTGGATGAAGCTGGCCTCCCTGACGAGCCCCTGAGCTGGCGGTCAGAGGGGCCGTCAGATTAGTGGGCAAGGCACGTGAGGGGCAGGGGCTGAGCAGAAATGGCCGATTTCTCCACAGAGGCCACCAGCCCACCACCTCCCTGAGACGCGTGAACCCACAGCTAACACACTCCACGCTGGCAGTCAGCTCTCAGGTCAACATAAACCCGTCTGATATGTTCACGCTCATGACCTCACAGACCAGCAGAGCACTTTTCAAGACATCGCTCAGACGGTTGATCTCATACGTCACCTGACTGACCACGTGGTGCCCAGATTGAATGTTGTCCTGGGTGCTGGTGAGGGTGTCTCCCAGAGAGAGGAGCACTGGAACTGGTGGACTTGGGAGAGTAGAAGGTCCTCCCCAGTGTGAGTGGGCCCCACCCGCTTGGCTGAGGGCCCGGGAGGGACAGGGGGTGGAGAGGGTGGAATCCACCCCTTCTGCCTGACCGTGAGCTGTCCCCCAGCTGAACTGGACCCCCGCTTTCCTGAGGCCCTGGCTTGCAGACAGCAGCCTCTGGGACTTCTCAGCCCCCACAATCCTGTGAGCCAATTCCTAATCATAAATCTCGTAGATGATAAATGATATAGATAGATGATAGATAGATGATAGATAGATAGATAGATAGATAGATAGATAGATAGATGATAGATAGATAGATAGATGATAGATAGATAGATAGATAGATGATAGATGATAGATCAGTTGATCCTATTGGCTTTGTTTCTCTGGAGAACCATGACTAATACAGTCCTCACCTTACATTCAGCTTTCCCTCTGTCCATCCATCCAACCACCCACCCATCCATCCACCATCCATCCACCCACCCACCCATCCATCCACCCACCCATCCATCCATCCAACCACCCATCATCCATCCATCCATTCAACAAGTGTCAGAGATGTGCTCAACTTTGCAAAGAGATGCAGGTAAAATGTGAAGAAACCCCAGACTCAAATTCTACCCTCACAGAGCAGAGAGAGAGAGAAGTGTAAGCAGACTCCCTGCTGAGTGCGGAGCCTGACGTGGGGCCCGATTTAGATGGGGAAGAAAAACATGAGTCTGACAAGCAAAAGACACAGTGACTATGACTAGAGTTACCAAGGCGAGGGACATAGACCCCTGAGGACACCTAGGCAGGGAGGTCAGGGAAAGCTTCCTGGAGGAACTGGTATTTGAGTTGAGATTTGAAGAACCAGTGGGCCTGAACAGGTGAAGAAAAGAAGGTACATTCCCTGAGGGAACACTTATTCAAAGGCCCTGTGGCAGGAGTAAAGGAAGGGCTGACCAAGGCTATGGCTAGAAGGGGAGCCTCCTTCTGGAGCAATGGTCTAGTGACCGAGACACTTTACACAGTTTTGCTCCTTTAGTTCTCTCCCATTTGCCTAGACCATCCCTTCAAATTCCCCAAATCATTCTTGTCTGTGGCCTTGCAATGGTATGTGCAGAATATATAATTCCAGAAAAGATAAGCATTGGGTGTCCCCCACCAACACACATGGAGAGGAGTGTGTCCTTGACACGTGTGAACCTGGGGTCACAGTGACCACCTTGAACATGAATGTGCAGCTTCGGCGTCAGCCTCCCTGGATCACTGTGGTCAGGCTGCCTGGCAAACCAGGTCCCAGGCTGACGCATCCCATCACTCAGGCACTCGGGCCTTCGGCAAACATTTTGTGTGCTCCTACTATGTGTTAGGCCCTGTTCTAGGCACCGAAGATACGGAAATTAGATCAATAGACCTAATCAAAGTCCTGTGTTCTTGGGACTCATGGTTTTGGGGGAGACGCCCAGTGAGTAAGTTGCATACATGGTACAGGACGGCAGGAAGCCCAAGGGGGAGCTCCAGCAGGAAGGCTGGGGTGCAGAGGGAGGGCCTCACTGGGGAGGTGAGCATGTGTTCAATGACATTTCTTCCCCAGAGATGACAATTTCCAGCGAGTTTCATATTCAGTCAACAGAACAGGACAGTGTATGAAAAATGCTAAATGGGGTGCCTGGGTGGCTCAGTCAGTTAAGCATCTGCCTTCAGCTCAGGTCATGATCGGGGTCCTTGCTTAGTGGGGAGCCTGCCCCTCCCTCTGCCTGTCTCTCTCTCTCTCATGAATAAATGAACAAAATCTTTTAAAATTGGTAAATGTTCATTCATTTGAAGACCTCTTAAGTGTCTGCTTTGTTCTGGGTACTTAAAATCCATCAGTGGTTGAAGCAAAGACCCCCGAGTCTCACAGCTTCTGTTCCAGTGTGGAGAGACAGGCAGAAAGCCAAAGACAAGTCAGAAGTCTGCCCGGGACGCAAGGAGATGCACATGGTAGATGGAAGTGCAGGGAGGGTCCTGGGTGGGCCGTGGGGTGCAGAAAGAGGCCTCTTTCCAAGGATGGTAGCTGATAAAAATTCTGAAGGAGAGGGAGATGGGCACGTGGGCCTCTGGGGAGGGAGGTTCCAGACAGAGGACACAGCTGGTGGGTGGGCAGACTTGTGCCCGGCATGTTGTGGATTAACCACACAGCCAGAGAGATAAGGTGAAGCGAGGAGGACCTGGGGGCAAAGAAGAGGTGTGTCTGCCTTTATTCCTAAACACCACACTCGGGGCACTGGAACCATGACCTCTGACCTTCCGTGAGCCCTTCATGACAGGAACCACGGCTGGAGTTGACTGTCTTTCAACCAGCTTAAAGTAAATTAACGTGCCACGTGGTGACAAAGTTTACAACGCTGTGTTGCATATTTGAAAGTTGCTTAAAGATTAGACCCTAAAACTGCTCACCCAAGGAAAAAAGACGTAACTATGTGGGGTGTCTGGGTGGTGCGGTCAGTGAAGAATCTGACTCTTGGTTTCAGCTCAGGTCTTGATCTCGGGGTCAGGAGATCGAGCCCCACGTCAGGCTCCGCACTCAGCAGGGAGTCTGCTTACACTTCTCTCTCTCTGCCTCTGCACCCCACTCTCTTTCTCTGTTTCTCTCTCTGTCTCTCTAAAATAAACAAATAAATCTTTTTAAAAACGATGTAACTGTGTATATGAGGTCATAGTTTTTTTTTTAAGATTTTATTTATTTATTTGCGAGAGAGAGCATAAGCAGTGGGGAGGGGGCGGGGAGGGGGAGAAGGAGAAGCAGACTCCCCACTGAGCAGGGAGCCCAACGTGGGGCTCGATCTCAGGGCCCTGGGATTATGACCCTAGCCAAAGGCAGATGCTTCACCAACTGAGCCACCCAGGTGCCCCGTTTTTTTATTCTACTATTCTTTTATGAGTATCATGAGATTAAAATATACATCCTTAAGTTATTATAATCTATCCTTTTCTTAAATATCTTACTGTTTCTATAAAATGCAAGATTCTCATCTGAGTGTGTATAAGCTCTTTCCATGCCTTGTGTGATCTTTGCCATGTATGCATGTATGTATACACAAACACACAATTATTACAACGTGAGGCCATCCATCTTAACTAGACGCATCGCGGCCATGGCTCTGAAACGGATGCGCGTATCCAACCGCCATGTTGTACCCCTGAAACTGTCACACCGTGATATGTCAGTTACATCTCAGCAAAACGGGGGGGAGAGAGGAGGATTAATTATTGCACTCATTTTACAGATGAGGCAACGGAGGCTCAGGCAAAGTGTTCTGTTCACGTTTTCACGGACAGAATGTCGCCGACTCCGGGCACACAGGAAGGTCCCCATCCCAGACTGGGTGCCCCAAGTGATTTGCCAGTCCCCGTGCAGGGGCATGGGATGCAGCAGGGGAGGGAGACGTGAGGCTCCTTCTCACGGCCCTGGGACAGCTGTGCGGGCAGAGCAGGGCGGAAGAGGGCAAGGGGGTTGGCCAAGCTTCCATGGTTGAATGGCGTGTTCTTTGGGCCCCGAGAGCTGGACTGACAGCAGTCTAAACACATAAGGCAGACGGGTGGGGTGGTGTCACTCCTGTGGGGAAGCAGACAGAGGCCGCCCTGGGAAGGCGTTCGCACTGACCCCAGCCCCTCCCGGGCAGGAGGCGGGCAGGGACCGCAGGCGAGGCCGAGGCCTCAGACGGCAGAGGCCTGTCTATCAGCCCACGGCCTGCTGGAGGATTTTATCTCTAAAATATAGCGTTCCTGTGAGAAGGTACACATTTTCACATCTATTAAATTGCTTTGCATGAAAGTGTACTTTCCCGGTACCATGGCAACCGTACTTCCTAATCTGATTTAAACACTTTACCTTGTGCCGCAGAAGCGAATGCCGTGCTTGCTGAAGTCGTTGGCTCTGCTGTGCCCATGAAGTACGATTTTTAGAAAAGAAAAATAATGTCTGGTTGAAAACCACTCCCTCTGTGCCGTTGGCGGGGGTCTGGTGCTAAGGGTCACGGATAGGGGCACAGGTGTCGTCCCCACCCCCTCGCGGCTCCCGGCTGGGCGACACGGAGCATTCACATTGACTCTTTCTGACCTTCAGCTTCTTCATCTGGAAACGGGGAATTCTAATGCTCTACCCACAGGGCCGTGGGAAGGATTAGACGACAGAACGCACGGAAAGATCGGAGCTCTGTGTCTGGCGTTCATTAAGTGCTAAGTAAACACTAACCAGCGCTCGCCTCGCACCGGCCTCTTCCCTCGTTAGTGCTGACAACTGACCACCGAGGACGTTACGAGTCTGACTCCGAAGTCTGTGGCTCCCCATGCCTGCACCAGGTGGTTCTCCGCCTCCCGCTTGTTCCCGTCCCTGTGATGTTCCCCACAGGTGCTCGGCTGCTCCTGGGGGGGACGCAAAGGCAAGATTGTCCCCCCCCGGGTGCCCCCTGGGCTGCTTCTTTCCAGGTCCAGCTCCCCTTCGACAACACCCACTGAACCCTGGGCCACGGGAGACTCGTGTCGTGGTCCTCACTCCCCGGAGAGCAGTGGGGGCCCAGGAAATGCTTGGACACGAGTTCAGGGCAGGAAGGTTCTATCCCTGGAGGGCTTGGGAGGGTCCCCTGCACCTCATGTCCCACCTTGCAGCTGAGGCTTCCATCCCTCAGGCTCAAAGGGGACACGCAGCTTAGAGTCACACGCCTCTGCCTGCCGTCCGTGGGGACGGGGCAGAGGGCTTCCCCCCATGGGGGCTGAGGGCAAGGGCTCCCCATGTCCTTGAACTACGGGGTACAGCGTACACAGGGGATGCGTGTTCAATGCATATTCTGGAAATTCCCATTCGGTGGGGTCAGCCCGGGCCTGGAAGCAGCGTTTTTGTCAATCACCCCCCACCCCGGTCCTCACGCAGACACCCCGAGAGACGCTGCTGTTTGTAGAGTTGCCACGTCCTTACGCTTATTTTAGAAAGTGCCCTGTATTCTTGAAGCATTTAAAGGAATGTCGCGGTGTCCGTGGCCCGCCTTCATACCCTGCAGGGGGGAGGTGAAGGGAGCAGGGCCCGGGGGGGTCATCGGTGGGCCTATCTGTGGCAGTTTACGATACTATTTTCTCCACTCTTCTGTGTGTTTGAAATGTTTTGCAATAAAAGTGCTATTAGAAGCTCGAGATCTGAGACACTTGGAAATCCCTCTGGCTCCTCCCATCTTAACTCCTGACAGAAACTCTGGGTGTTTAAAGATCAGTGTTCACCTTCTTTTATATGTGAAGAAAATTCCGTTTCTAGGAAGTCTTGCTTCTCCAATCTTGAGCAGTCTTGCGGGGGTGGTGGGGGTGCTTGTTTTTCCTTCTCCTCCTTCCCTCCTCCTTCCCTCCTCTCCACTGGGGTGCATCACTGCCCGGGGTCGGGGCCTGGTAAGCAGACGTGGCAGATGTGGCCCCACGTCACGTGCCCCTGTGATTTTCTGGCTGGGGATTCTGAGGGTCTTTCCTCCTTCTCTTTCCCCAGGGAGGATTTGAAATGAGGAAAGCGGCTTCTCCTGAGGGACATGCACAAGGAAATCACAACTTCGCACAGCGTAGAGGGGACCTTCCTCCCACCTACACTGGCTGCCGGGTGACCCCCTTGGCGTAAGGCCTCCCTGTCACTGCGGGCGCAGAATCGAGACAGCAGGTGCAGGCCACGGGTCTCCTTGTGTCTCCTGCTGACTCGAGAGCTGCCCTACACATGGCAAGGAAGCCCCTTCGTAAAGTCCTCTGGGAACGGAAGGAAGCACAGTTCTCTCTGAATCCAGTGCATTTACATATTTTAATGCCTAAAGATTTAAGGCCCAAACAGTGACAAGATGAGCAGACTGCCAACAGCCCCGATCGACCCCTGGCTCCAACACTGACTGCCTCTGCAGCCCGGAAGACTCTTTTTGTATGCTTGAATCTCAGTTTCCCCATGTGTCCAATGGAGGGGGGGATAAGTTTTGGGGTACTTTTGGGGGATTGAATGAGAAAAGCCATGTGAGGTATTGCCCCGGCCTGTAGCTAGCGTTCTGTAAAAGTAATAATAATTCCTGCATGTTCATCCAGGCACACACAGATCCATAAGCACCAAGGCGCCCTCAGACTCCCCTCTCTGCTGCACACATCTCTAGGTCACACAGTTCCCTTTGCACAAATCCAGGGGACCCGGGGCCCACCGACATGGTGAATGCATTCATAGAATGCATAGAATTTTAAGCAGAGAGGGGCCCCGGGAGCACTAGAAGCGGGCACACACATGCACACGCTTGCACTCGTGCACACAAATGCACACACTCGCACCCGTGCACACCCACACTTCATTCTTTACCAGCTTCCAAGACTTCCTGTGGCACTTAGTGAAAATCCAACCCTCACCCGCAAGGCTGTACTGGGTCTGGCCCCACCCACCTCCTGCCCTCAGCTGGACATGGATCCCACTTGCTCATGGCCTTCCAGCCACCCCAGATCCTGGCTCCTGCAATGCACCCCACGAGGGCCTGAGCCCCTGCCAGAATCCCGCTGCCCTGGCCCTTGCCTGCTGGCTCCCCGGCGCGAGCCACGAGCCGTGCTTGGGTGACCCCCTCTGTAGGCTCTCACAGTCCCGACCGGAAGCAGCCCCAGCCCACGTTCTAACCCCACCCCCACACCTGCCCCTCTGTCGTCACGCACACACTGATTTCCTGCTCCGTCCTCCTGAGGCTGTGGGCTTCTCGGGCCACACGAAGAAGGTGGCTCACCTGTCTGGGCCTGGGACGTGTCATCCCTCAGCAAAAGGGGGCAGGTGAAGGGATAAATGACAACAGACAGAGATAATTCGAGGCCCAGAGCATGTGGGTTTGCCCAGACCTCACGGGAGGCTTGGCCTCTGACTGCCCAGCGGGCTTCAAGCTCCGCCGTCTGCACAGACGAGGAAAATGAGGCTCTGCCCTACCCAGGAGAAGTCCAAACACAGGTGCAGGGATGCCAAGGGGTCGCACCTCGTCTGCGAAGTTGGCCGCCTGCTGTGCGCTGTTAGCCGAGGGATGCAGCGTGCTCTCTTGGTCTGATTGCCTCCTGCCGGCCTCCCAGGGCGCAGAAATTCCTGGAGGAGGAAAACCCCAGTGTGAGTCAAAATGCTGTCAGCAGCTGTGACCGAGACCACGCTCAGACGTCCTGCCAGCACAGAGACCGTTGCCCGGGGCCCCTGAGACGCAGGGTGTGCGACAGAGGCCAGGACCCAAAGAGCCGTCCTCCCTCTGGATGCCCACATGGCCTGCCCGCCGGTCACCTGAGTACCTGGCTTGGGGAAGGCGGCCACCGACAGAGGTGCCCTTAGCAGCCCAGCTTCCCCCCTGAAGGCCAAAAGAAGTCTTCCCAGGCTTTCGTCAGGCCAACGAGGGTCATGTCCCCGTGCCATGCCCGTCCCTGTGCTGTGACAACCCTGGGGTCAGGGCTTGGATCTGCCCCCTTCTGACAGACATAGAGAAGGGGGGGCAGGCTCTGTGGCCAAAAGGACAGGACGGGAGCTGCTGGAACGGCCCTCACAACACATTTCCACCCCAAAGTGCCCACTTCGGCAAGCCTCCCACGAGGACTTGTGTTCCAAGGATGCGCAAACCTGGAGAACGTCGTCTCCTTTGAGCAGCGGCCGTTTCTCACCGAGTGAGGCCTGTGTTTTCGGGAAGGAGATACCTAAGCGCCTGCAGACCAGCCCAGGTAGAAGGCCACGGCCGCAGCTGTGCAGCCCGGAGGGGGCCCTGCATTCTGGCTGTTTCCTGCAGGTCACATTCCCCTTGGAAGGAACCCAGCCTCCACTCTCCCATGCGCGTGCCAGGGAGGTGCAATCTTACTTACGGTGGTTGCAAGGAAGGCCAAAACTCCGTCCTTGAAGATCACCCAAACCACGCATTTGCACCAGTGGGACGGACAGCCCCTGTGCGGGCGTTCGCGCAGGTTTTAAGAACCGCTCAGCCAGGCTCCCGGAGGGGAAACAGAGCTGCCTACAAGCAGAGACCGATGCCTTCAAACCATCCCACCCAAAGCAGGAAAGCCCCCGTGGAGAGCCCCCAAAGGCCCCACTGACCTGTAATATCCCCATCTTTCTGTCTGATCGTGGGTTTCTTTATCTTTAGTACCTTAATCGATGTGCGTGTTATGAAGATAGTCGCACTACTCACATGAAGAGGCAGAGCTCACGGCCTCCTTGTATTTTTGATCTGCTGTTAATGACCTGTTCAGAAGGCCAGCAGGGGCCTGCTTCAGCCTGGACCAGGCATCTCCATCTGCAGCGGGCCCACCCAGCAAACCCCTCACGGGCGCAGGGGCGCTTCAGAAATCCACCCCATCCTCGGCGCTTGCCGGCTTCGGCGGGCTTCGGGCTCACTCTCTGGCCGGCGAGTCCCAGGATCGGAGTCCGGGCTGGGCACTGCAAAGTGACCGTCCAAGGTGGGCAGTCAGGACACGGCAGGGACCCGGATTTGGGGGCCACTCTGTCCTCCACGCTGGTGTGCAGTGGGCGCTTGGGAAAATCTACACTGACTTCAAATCTAAATCTTGCATGATGAGACCCACATACACTTCGCTTTTTGGAAAACTGCAAGAAAAGCCTTGGGAATTTGATCCTCATTCCTTTTGTCAACGACAATGCAAAGGCCTTCGTTCCACGCTGGAGCTAAGTCCTGGGGGTGTTCATTTCCCTTTCTTCAGTCAGGAGAAGAGAGAGCAATATGCACGTACTGGTTGGCAGGAGAGCAGGACACCGTGCCCAGAACACCTGCGCTGTCCCGGGCCCACGCTACGGGCTCTGGGAGAGAGCGCTGTAAACAGTCACCGTGGAAATTTTAACAAACACTAAAGAAGAGAGGATAGCATGATAAACCCCCGTGGACCACTTCGATTTAATGATTATTACTATTTAGCCATATTTGCTCAACGGCTTTCTGCTTACACGTCTTAAAAATGAATTACAGGCAGTATGACATTTCGTCTCTAATCTTTCTGTGCGCATCCCTTAAAGACATAGGCATTTGCTTATATAAACCTCAATGTCATTATGAGATTTACCAAAATAAGCATCCTTCCTTCATCTCATCGAAAGCACATCCAAGTTCAAATTTCCCGACCCCCGCCCCTCCCAAAAGGTCTTCCTCTCATTGGTCTGTTCGAATCAGACTCAGACAACATGCACCACAAATCATATTTGGTTGCTCTGTCATTTGAGCATCTTTGACTCGAGAGAAGTCCATGCCTTTTTATCTGTGTCATCAGCTGGGAGGACAGGTCTCATTGTAATCTGTGCCGTGGCCCTACCGTAATTACAGCCCTACCGTAATTACAGCCCCCTCCATTGAGAGAACCAACCAAGGAGAAAACCAAGGCTCCAGTTGCTCCCAGGGCTCGAAGCACCTGCTGATGGTCACAGAGTCATTGGCTTTAGAGGTGAGATTTGTCCTCATCTCAAAACCACGCTCCTTCTGCCATTGTGTCCCTGTGAAGGAGTAGATCCTAGAACTTCTTCTTTACATTTTAAAAGTACCTTTAATGTTGACTTTCAACACATTTTGACGGAGCTTGGTTATTTCTGGGAAAGAAAGAGGACTGGCAAAGGGAACCATGAGGATTCTACCCCAGGGGTAGGGAGTGATCTTTCCTGTGCCTGGCAGAAACATCTAGTAGATAAGTAAATAAAACTCCGGATTTTATCTTCAAATGTGTAGGGGTTTTCAGACTCCTGAAACAACCAAAATCAAAGACTGGACCAGCTTCACTATTTACAAATGGAACATCTAATAAGTGATTTGCAAAAATGACCTCGCTCTCTGGGGTTCCTTTGATATGCAAATGCGTGTTTCCACTCCTCTCTCCGTTTGCTCCTTCAAAAGGGCCTGTGCTGGAGAATACAGGGAAATTGCCACCAGGTGAAGGAAGGTTTGCAAGGGCTCTTCCTTCCTGCAATTTCTTTCAGGCAAGGTTGCTTCCTAGAGAGAGGCTTGCAGAGCGGTCCTTCCAGAAGCCCTACTGGCTGACAGCTCGGTAGCTCCGAGAAGGGCTTCCAGGCCCCCTTCGTCTGCACGCACCAAGAGTGCGACTGAGCTTCCGAATTCCATTTCGTCCACATTGCCAGAACTCAGGAGTCCACGTCTGAAACACTGATGCCTTATGAGTGCATTTCTAAATATATATGTTCCCAGAATATCCTGTGGGTATTTAATAGTAGATAGGAAAAACTCCAGATATTTTTTGGATCTAGAAGGCTCTGAGAGTGCAGTCGGCGAGATCACCCGTAAAGGGGGTCTTCCAGGTGGACCTCTGGGCAGAAGAAGCAGGACTGAAGACGTGGGCGCCAAGGAAGAGCACACACATTCTTAGGAACCTCAGAAATCTGGAGTGCGCTGCGTGGATGCCACAAACATGGAGCCTAAGGTGACCTCAGAAGCCAGATACACAATTCCAAAATCTCCCCGCTCAAAGGATTGTTTAGAAAACAATTCTTCAGTCCTTAGTTCACGTTTTCAAAATTCTCCCAATGAACACTTGCTTTTATAAGTAGAAATGAGAAAATGGCATGAGAATCTGTTTAATAAAAATGTAGGAGACAGAAAAATGTGTTGGAAGTCAATGCAAGTCTAATAAACACCAAGGATTGGGAGTGGAGGGGCTTGCAGAGCAAAGCCCACTAGAGTCGCATGTTGGTTTTTCCCTATACGGTGTGTGGGGGGGTGTCACACGTTGTACCCATGCACCTGCTACTGGGACAGTCTCTGTCGTCGTTGGCAGACCTGTTTCATTCTCCTCCAAATTCACAGCACAACCTGTTTCCAAACAGGATCTAAAGACTAATATTCCCTGACAACTGTCTAAGAATTCCAACCAAAGCATTTTTAAAAATATTTTATTTATTTATTTGACAGAGAGAGAGAGACAGTGAGAGAGGGAACACAAAGCAGGGGGAGTGGGAGAGGAAGAAGCAGGCTTCCTGCCGAGCAGGGAGCCCGACGTGGGGCTCGATCCCAGGACCCTGGGATCACCCCCTGAACCGAAGGCAGACGCTTAACGACTGAGCCACCCAGGCGTCCCGCAACCAGAGCATTTCTCAGGGCCAGAACCCCAGAAAAGCTGAATCGACCCTTTAGATCCCGTGGGGCTTTTCCCGTTTTTCCCAGAATCCAATCCACATGGCATGGAATGTTTACATACCAAATGTTGGAATTTTTCAATAACGGGTTTTTGGTATGCAGTGGGATAATTTTGAGCAAAATCAGTAATAATCATGAATAATACAGAAAATGCTTCATGGATGCCATCTTTCATTGGTGTTCAGAGACTCCCAGTGTCATGGTCCAACATGACCTTGCTTTTGCCCACCCAGCTCCATGCTGTCCCTCCCTTGGTGCCAACCATGAGCACCAACAACGTTCGGGCAGCCCTGAGAGTGAGTTTCTATCACAAAGAGTGATCCCACAAGTCTCCAACATTGGCAAAGTGGTTCCTTGGCACTGCATTCCCAGTCTGAAGACCTATTGCTGAAAATGCAGCCTCAGATTCGTCCGTGGGGAAATCAATAACAAATCAAGCAGCCATTCACTCAGATTTATCGGCATAACCAGGTGAGGCAGCCAAAAATCTCCAAGAGCGGGTTGTGGATTACAAGTCAGGCAGTGGGAAACACGCTACTGCTGGATCTCGTGCTGGTGTGATAAATTCAGCCCCAGCCGTGGCTCGGACAAGTGGGAAGTCAAACGGATGGTTCCTGAAGATGCAAAAGCACATTTCATTACACTTACAGCTTGATGCAGCCCATCAGTCTTAACCTCAGCATGACTCACGAGTCTGGGAGAGCCTTCTGGAAAGCACAGGTATGATGCTCTTTTGGAATGGCTCATAATTCCCGTGCACTAAATCCTGGGGATTTGAGAAGTGTTTTGTTTCGGGGATACTTTTATGGACTGTCCTACCGATACTCCAGCAGTTGGCATCCCGGTCGCCATCACTGGCACTCTGGGTGCGTATCGGAGCTGACTGGATGCACAGAACCGCTCTGAGGTTTAGACTCTCAGAAATCCTGGAATTGGAGGAAGTGGTTTGATGAGAGCTAACAATACGGTACCTTTACAGACGCTAACATTTATTTTCAACTCAAACATTCTGATGTCAAGAAAGAATACATAGAAATAATGACAATTAAGTCATTGTCTTTTCTTTCCTCAAGATTCTGTTTTCTCCTTCTACAGGCTCACCGGGGCACTTTGGGTCATGTCATCCACTTGAGGACAACAGGTAGGACCTTATCTTTCAAGGCCCACTTTGTCACGGAGAAAAGAACCAATGTCCTTCTCAAACGTTTTACGTTTCTCTGACACTTTTACAGGGGCACTCGTGTATTAAAAATTATCCGAAACTGACCAATGCCAGTCACACCTGCTGCTGTGGCTGCCCTGCGGACCCCCTGCCCCAAGCTGTGAATCGGAACCTACCGGAGCACATCACTGGCTCACGATCAAATTCTGCCAACACAAAGCACGTTTCCGAGGGCAATCCAAGGAACCTGAATTGCCCTTGATTCCGAGAAAAATAGGTCCTAATTCCAAACACCTGCTCCTTAACAAGCTGTACCGCTTAAACGAGAAGCGCAGAGTTCACGTTCTGAAGACACGTCCGAGGTTTGCCTGAAGCAATTGCTCAGAGCAGAAAACGGCCTCCGTCCAGATGATCGCCAGTCTGCCCTTCTCGGGCGGAGGGAACAACACAGGGGCCAGTGTGACGGTGGCTCAGAGTGAAGCCTAGGGCTGGACGGTTCACAGAGACGGGGCTGCGAGGACACTCTTTGCCGTGTGACTCCGAAGCCCCGCGCATGTCAGGGGGACTCTACGCCCTCTGCCCGTGACCGTGGACTGGACTGGCGGCTGGCTGGGGCCAATCACAGTCCTACTAGGAAGCCTCAGAACCCTCAAGAGTCTCAGCTTGCTCTCCTGGAGCTCTGCCCTGGTCACGAGAGCAAGCCTGGCGGGCCTGCTAAGAGGGGGAGAGTCAAGATGTGCGGCCAATACCAGCCAACCCCTGGGGACAGAGCTGCCGAGGTCCCCACGGTGGACCTTGGAGGGAGGACCGCCCCGCTGAGCCACACCACCTCCCAGGTAAGCCAGGCCAGCCACAAAGCCTCAGAACCCAGAGTCAGGGAAATAGCGCTCAGCCTCTGAGGCAAATGGGTTTTTTTCTTGAGAAAAATAATAATTTCACCCAACCTCTACCCACCTCCTCTCTGGCAACCACCAGTATGTTCTCTGTATGTAAGAGTCTGGGGGTTTTTGTTTGTTTGTTTGTCTCTTTTTCCTTTGTGCATTTGTTTTGTTTCTTACATTCCACACGTGTTGAAATCATATGGCATTTGTCTTTGATTTATGTCACTCAGCATAATACCCTCTCGTTCCTTCCGTGTTGTGAATGGCGATAGTTGACTCTTTCTTACGGCTGAGTCGTATTCCATCGTGTGTACATAGACCACGTCTTCTGCACCCATTCGTCACTTGGGGGACACTGGGGCCGTGTCCATAATTTGGCTGTTGTAGCTTCCGCTGTAAACATCGGGGTGCCTGTGTCCCTTTGAATTAGTGTTTTCATTCTCTTTGGTTTTGAATTAGTGTTTTCAATTTCCCAACAGTGGGAATTACTGGATCACATGGTAATTCTATCTTTAACTTTTTGAGGACCCTCCATACCGTTTTCCGGAGTGGCTGCCCCAGTCGTCATTCCCACCCACGTGCACGAAGGGCCCTTTTTTCTCCTCATCCTCACAACACGTGTTTTCTGGCCGCTCTGACGGGTGTGACGTGGTGTCTCATTGTGGTTTTGACACGCATTTCCCTGATGATGAGTGACGTGGAGCATGTTTTCAGGTGTCGGTTGGCCAGCTGAATGTTTTCTTTGGAAAAATGTCTGTTCATGTCTTCTGCCCATTTTTCAGTTGTCTGAGGCGGTTGTTTTGAGCTCTCAAGTGTCAGAATGGTTTGTGGTACAGGAAGAGTTAACCAGGGAAGACCCCACAACAGCCCCCAATCTCTCTCGGCCTCATCTCTGTCTCTCTCTCACTGCCTCTGTCTCCATCCCTTTCGTCCTCATCTGTGTCTCTCTCTATCCCTACCTCCATCTCCACACGACGTCCTAGAGCCAAGGAGCCCCTGGTCTGCCGCTGCCCCTTCACGGAGAGAATGCATGATCTGGGCGCTCAGATCACGTAGGCAAACCTCATAGTCCTAGAGTCTGTTTTCACTCTTAAAATTAGTGGGGCTCCAAAGAGCTTTTGCCCGTGTCTATCAGAAGTTCCCGTGTTAGACCCTGAATCTGAGGGGCACTTACAACCTCGCACGCTCGCACGCCCTTACCCATCAGAGTGACGATGTCATCTGAATGGACGAGGGCCCCAGAGGGCTTCACTGTACACAAAAAAGCAAGAGACAGGCAGATGATCTTTGGTGCTGTTAGGAAAGTATGCTTGTCCTTACCAATCCTGAGCACCTGTGACCTAGACCCTTGTCACAAATGTCCCCAGGATCCCACACGGCTCTCCAACTCGGTCTGTGTGGTTTTGCTTATGAGCATAATAATCAGAATACAAACAGTAAAGATTTGTTCATTGGAAGGTTTAAGGCTCCAGCACACAATGGAAAGTGCATATGGTTTTAAAGTATTCATATAGGTGCCTGGGTGGCNGCCTGGGTGGCACAGCGGTTAAGCGTCTGCCTTCGGCTCAGGGCGTGATCCCGGCGTTATGGGATCGAGCCCCACATCAGGCTCCTCTGCTATGAGCCTGCTTCTTCCTCTCCCACTCCCCCTGCTTGTGTTCCCTCTCTCTCTGACTGTCTCCATCTCTGTCAAATAAATAAAATCTTTAAAAAAAAGAAAAAGTGTTCATATAGAGTAAACACTCAAATTATTATAATCATTGCATCTCCATGGTAATATTTATTTATAATGAATTATAGGCTTACAGGGGAGTTTATTGAACTACACAGAGAACTAATTACGGGAAGCATATTCAGATCTCAAATACAGTAGCTCCTGCTCTTTCCAAGTGATTCTTGTCTGAAGAGCTGCCATCCTTTCTTTCGGCCAAGGTGCAAGACCAGGCGTCCCCCTGGAAGCAGCACGGGGCTCCTCTAGCACTTAGAACCACCCACCGCCGTCTCCTCTTCAGACCACACCCACTGAGCGCATGCTCTGGTCCACCTGCCTTTCCATAGGTCATGGTGTTAACGCTTCACCAAACCTGGGATATGGACATTGTCATCACCCTTGTGCAGACGAGGAAACTGCCAATCAAAGCCATTGAACACCCTGATCAAAGTCAGGCAGTTAGGAAAAAAGACAAAGAAGATGTGTTCCCGTCATTTTTTCAAGTACCCACTCAGTGGTCAAACACGTGTTGCTTACCTGTCCTGCGGGGAAGCAGCTTGCAGGTGGGGGCAGGGCAGGCCAGGAGGGAGAAGCTGGCCTACTGGGGGGTGTCCTACGGAGATGGCGCTGGGTCTCGCAGGAGCCCCGAGAAGGCGCAGTCATCTGGCTGTGGAGGTGGGTGAGGCTTCGTGGAGGAGTGTGGCAGATGGCACTTTCCAAAACCGGCTGCAATGATACGCTCTCCTTATAAGGTGACTTGGAGCGAGGAGGAGGGTCCCTGCTTCCTCCCTCTGAATCTGGGCAGATTGGTGACAACCAGGGAAGGGAGGCTTTGTGACTCCTGAGGCGAGGCCACGAACACGAGGCCATGTCCACACCTTCTGAAGCCAGCCGCCATGCTGGGAGGGGGCCCAAGTCACCCCGCAGAGACCAGGGGTGAGGAGGCAGCAGCCAGCCCAGCTCCCCTGTGACATGACGAACCGTCTTAGAAGTGAGTCCTCCAGCCCGGGTCAAGCCACCTCCGCTGATGCCCTGGGCAGCAGAGATGAACTGTCCCTTCCGAGTCCTCCCCAAAGAGAAAGTTCATGAACAAACTGAATGACTGGCATCGTCTAAAGCCCCTAGGATCCGGGGAGTTTGCTGCACAGCAGTGGGTGCCTGACAGATGCTGAACCAAACCCTGGCAGCGAGGAGCAGTGGCCGGGCACGGGGACGCGGTCGGGAGGCTCCTGGGGTAGGAAGAGCCACACGCACAAAGACACGGCGTGTCACCCCTCCAGGACTGAGGTAGCAGGATCTGGCGGGGGCGCAGCGGCAGGCCCGAAATACCGTGAGTGCCGCCCAAGAGCTTAGACGGTAGCATTCTGGGTCAGTACTCCCCAACCAGGGTTCCCAAGATGTGAAGCCTGGACCCCAAAGGCAAGACTATTGGCAGTTGCAACATCATTTACTCACCTTCCAGATCTCGGCGGTATTGGCACGGGGGTGTGGAAGCCGTGGTGAGGCAAGCTGCCGGCTCGCTAGCGCGTCTCCGTAAGCTCACACCACGCTGCTTAGGACAAATGCCAACCTCACTTNCGGCTCTCCAACTCGGTCTGTGTGGTTTTGCTTATGAGCATAATAATCAGAATACAAACAGTAAAGATTTGTTCATTGGAAGGTTTAAGGCTCCAGCACACAATGGAAAGTGCATATGGTTTTAAAGTATTCATATAGGGGCGCCTGGGTGGCACAGCGGTTAAGCATCTGCCTTCGGCTCAGGGCGTGATCCCAGCGTTATGGGATCGAGCCCCACATCAGGCTCCTCTGCTATGAGCCTGCTTCTTCCTCTCCCACTCCCCCTGCTTGTGTTCCCTCTCTCTCTGACTGTCTCTATCTCTGTCAAATAAATAAAATCTTTAAAAAAAAGAAAAAGTGTTCATATAGAGTAAACACTCAAATTATTATAATCATTGCATCTCCATGGTAATATTTATTTATAATGAATTATAGGCTTACAGGGGAGTTTATTGAACTACACAGAGAACTAATTACGGGAAGCATATTCAGATCTCAAATACAGTAGCTCCTGCTCTTTCCAAGTGATTCTTGTCTGAAGAGCTGCCATCCTTTCTTTCGGCCAAGGTGCAAGACCAGGAGTCCCCCTGGAAGCAGCACGGGGCTCCTCTAGCACTTAGAACCACCCACCGCCGTCTCCTCTTCAGACCACACCCACTGAGCGCATGCTCTGGTCCACCTGCCTTTCCATAGGTCATGGTGTTAACGCTTCACCAAACCTGGGATATGGACATTGTCATCACCCTTGTGCAGACGAGGAAACTGCCAATCAAAGCCATTGAACACCCTGCTCAAAGTCAGGCAGTTAGGAAAAAAGACAAAGAAGATGTGTTCCCGTCATTTTTTCAAGTACCCACTCAGTGGTCAAACACGTGTTGCTTACCTGTCCTGCGGGGAAGCAGCTTGCAGGTGGGGGCAGGGCAGGCCAGGAGGGAGAAGCTGGCCTACTGGGGGGTGTCCTACGGAGATGGCGCTGGGTCTCGCAGGAGCCCCGAGAAGGCGCAGTCATCTGGCTGTGGAGGTGGGTGAGGCTTCGTGGAGGAGTGTGGCAGATGGCACTTTCCAAAACCGGCTGCAATGATACGCTCTCCTTATAAGGTGACTTGGAGCGAGGAGGAGGGTCCCTGCTTCCTCCCTCTGAATCTGGGCAGATTGGTGACAACCAGGGAAGGGAGGCTTTGTGACTCCTGAGGCGAGGCCACGAACACGAGGCCACGTCCATACCTTCTGAAGCTGGCCGCCATGCTGGGAGGGGGCCCAAGTCACCCCGCAGAGACCAGGGGTGAGGAGGCAGCAGCCAGCCCAGCTCCCCTGTGACATGACGAACCGTCTTAGAAGTGAGTCCTCCAGCCCGGGTCAAGCCACCTCCGCTGATGCCCTGGGCAGCAGAGATGAACTGTCCCTTCCGAGTCCTCCCCAAAGAGAAAGTTCATGAACAAACTGAATGACTGGCATCGTCTAAAGCCCCTAGGATCCGGGGAGTTTGCTGCACAGCAGTGGGTGCCTGACAGATGCTGAACCAAACCCTGGCAGCGAGGAGCAGTGGCCGGGCACGGGGACGCGGTCGGGAGGCTCCTGGGGTAGGAAGAGCCACACGCACAAAGACACGGCGTGTCACCCCTCCAGGACTGAGGCAGCAGGATCTGGCGGGGACGCAGCGGCAGGCCCGAAATACCGTGAGTGCCGCCCAAGAGCTTAGACGGTAGCACTCTGGGTCAGTACTCCCCAACCAGGGTTCCCAAGATGTGAAGCCTGGACCCCAAAGGCAAGACTATTTGCAGTTGCAACATCATTTACTCACCTTCCAGATCTCGGCGGTATTGGCACGGGGGTGTGGAAGCCGTGGTGAGGCAAGCCGCCGGCTCGCTAGCGCGTCTCCGTAAGCTCACACCACGCTGCTTAGGACAAATGCCAACCTCACTTTTCAATGACCTGGATGCCACAGAAGAAAATATTACTCCTATTAAACCTGAACCCCTGAGTACACATGAGGCTTGTTTCCTTGTGAAAAGCAAACAAACACACACACACGTTAAACTGTACTGGGTTTTTTTTTTCAGTTTTATTTTTAAATAAATACTTTTAAATGCCACAACATTAACTTTTAATATGATAATTATCAAACTATATAATCCACACAAACTGAGAAAAAGATATAAGCTACTTATACAAAGTCCCTCTGGGTCTTCGGTAATTCCCAAGAGTGTGCGTGGGTCCTGAGATGGAAATGTTGCAACCAGTGCTCTGTGCCACGTGGCACGTCAGACGGTCTTAAACATGAACCCAGTCGTCTTAAGGGTTGGAGGAAATCATGGCAGTGGTTTCCTGGGGGATGGTTTTGTGCAGGATGGAACTGGAGGCAGAACCAACCTTCTTAAGAGACTGGAGCAATCCAGCAGACAGGTTAAGGATCAGGGATGTGGAGGCCCCCGGGTGGCTCATCCGTTGGGCTCCCGACTCTTGATTTCAGCTCAGATCATGGTCTCGGGATCGTGGGATTGAGCCCCACATCAGGCTCCGTGCTCAGCGGGGGGAATCTGCTTGGGAGTCTCTCCCCCGACTGTGATCACGCTGCCTCTCTGAAAAAAAAAAAAAAGAAAAAAAAAGAATTAGGGACATTGAACCATCTTCAATGCCTAGCCACACACCCGTGCATGTGCACACATACACACATGCACACACGTGCACACCTGTGTGCATACACACCTTTGCACACACATGCACATGCGCACACATGCACACACACCTGGGCACATACACACATGCACACATATACCCATGCACACACATGCACACACATGAACACACACACACAGGAACATAGTTTCCGGCTGAGACAGCAGTCAGTAGATATTGAGAGGCTGGAGAGAGGGGGTGAGGCTGGTCCTGGAGGACACAGTGGCCCCTGCACGCAGAGGCAGGCCGCTGACCCTGCACAGGAAGACCCACATCGACCCTGTGGAGCAGAAGGAGAGGACGGGAGGGCCGGAGCAGATGAGCATCGATCTGGGAGCACGAGAGGCTGATTGGGTTTCCTCTGATGACCTACATTTTCCTGAATTTTGCTGAAAAGTAACAGTGGGACGAGGCCTGCTGCCCAGACTGTCCCACCTGAATGCCCTGGAAGCATCTGCTCCGGGACCCCGGCAGGTAACGTGGTAGTAACCACCCCACCCTCTCTGATTGGACTCGGAGACGAGGGCCTGACAATCCTGACCACACGCATCACCCTGCATCACGCGCTTCCCCAAGCTGCTCTGCGGGCTCTGAGCCTGCGCACCCAGCTGCTGCGGGCCGCCCCGGCGCCCACGCCACCACGGACAGCCGAGCTGGCCTCGCAGAACCAGACTCGGGAGCCACCAGACAGTGCTGTCAGGTGGAAAGAAAAAGTGTCCAGAACCCTCTCCAGAATCAGCAGGAAGCCAAGGAGGCTGCCTGGGTGGGAAGGTGGCGGTGCTGGCGGGGCATCCCCCAGGGTCCGGGGTGATACGAAGTAGGCGCCCGGAGCAGAAAAGAGGGGGAGCCCCGGGGGGGTCTGGGAAAGATGGCTTCTGGCAGAGGGAAGGGTAGGCTCGCTCCAGTGCCCTGGTGGGAGCATCATGCCTGCCTGCGTGGGAAACAGCCCTGAGGCCGGGGGTGCATGGGGGCGCAGCTGGGAACGTGGGGAGGGGGCAGGGGCCAGACCCTCCAGGGTCTTGTACGCTCCAGTCGGGACTCCAGTTCTGACACCGGAGGCTCCGAGAACAGAGGGGAGGGGGCCCGCCTTTGGGCGCATCCCTCTGGCAGCTGAGGACAACGGACCACGGGGACAGGGGTGGATGCCCCAGAGCCACCAGGAAGTCTCGGCAGCAGTGCTGGTGGAGACAAGGACCCAGCTCCATCCTCATCACAATATACATATGGATTAAAACATCAGTGCAAGAGAAAGAACATCTCCAGATCTCCATGTTTCCGTGGGGGTTTATCAGCCAAGTGAACTTACCCACCTTCAGATGTAGGAAATTATTTTAACATCAATGTGCCTCATGGTCAATGGTCAGACAATCTTGAATTAATTTGTGTACTAATTACATGAACAGAATAGCGGCAAATGCTGGCTTAAGTAAAAACTAGGACCAAGTGTTTGGTGGACTTGGGTTTAAAATATGACACGGCCTCTTCTCAGCCTCACTGGCCTCGTTTCCTTCATTGTGAGGTTGTTTGGAGGTGATAGAAGGTTCCTTACATGAGTACTCAGGGTGCGGTGAGTGCCCCCCCAAAACTAAATCATTCTCATCCACATCACTGTTGGATTTTTACTCCTGAGAAAATATCGTATATTTAGGATTATGTCTCCAGAGGAAAAATATTGTTCTTGAAATAATAGGAAATGAATGTCCCCTGCTCCCTCACCCTCCAGCCCCCGAGACATTGCTGACGTTACTGGCTTTGCTAAAACAACAAATTTGGGCCCCGATCCTCACTGTGAGAGGGCCATTTTCATGGCGGCCCTGCATTCAGGAGAGAAAGTTCGTAGTTCCAGAGTTCATTTAATTACAGCTGTAAATAATTTGGACGTTAGAAATCCATTTATGCCATTAGCTTTTATGGTGGATTTTTATATTTTTCCCCCTAGTCCCCATTCCAATTAAGAAATTTCAAGTTTTACAATAGATCGATGGGTGTGTACCACACCATTAATTTAATGGGAAGGTTTATATGAGCTTGAGATTTCTTTGTCAATCCCTCTCCTTTAATTTGTAAAATTATTAGGAAAAAAGTAAAATTCAAATAGAAATAGGATACTTAAAAATATAAAGAATAAAATTGTATAGATTACACACACACATACACACAAATATGTAAGACAAGTAAGCCCTGGGGATGCAGAAAGGTGGGGGGTCGTATCCACACTGATATCCTCCTACGGATCTTACACTATGATTGTGCAAAATGGTACCGGGGGGGGGAAACCAGGTGAAGGACATATGGGATCTCTTGGTGTTACTTCTTGCTCTGCACATGAAAACATTAAAAAAAAAAAAAAAGAATAAAAAGCAATGCACATTCTTTTGGCAAAATATCAACTCTTTGATTAAATAAAACTAATAACAATTCTAAAAACTGGGGGAAAATGAAAATATTTTCCCCACAAATTAACTAAATTAGATGGCCACTCATCCTAAGAATTCCCCTTTATCCTCCCACCATCCTTGATTTTATGGATTCAGTTCTTGTATCTGTCTTCCAAATCTGGTCCTTTGTGCTGGGTTCCTCTTTCTGGAAGGCATCATCCACCTTTCCACAAGCCAAAACCCAAGGTCATCACTCTCTCTCCCTCACTCAATCCCCATGACAAATCCCGAATCAATCCTTCATTCCCTTTCCTCCCCTGTGCATCACGCCATGCGTCCACTCCTGCCTCTGTCCCTCCCCACATGCAGCTGTGGGAACCACCCCCTCCCTGGACATGTCTCCTGCTTCCACTGCGCCTTCCCAAGCCCGGTCTGCTCTCAGCAGCCAGGACGATCTTTTTTAGAAATAGAAATCTGGCCACAGCCCCTCTGTGCCAGAAGCATGCATTCCTGTGCTATTTACATATTTATTTTTATTTAAATTCAATTAATTAACATACAGTGTGTTATTAGTTTCAGAAGTACAGTTTAGTGATTCATCAGTTGCAAGTAGAGAATCTTCACCAAAGCCCCAGATGGTCCAAGTCAGCCCTGCTGGCGACCGTTCTCTCCAGTGAACATAGCAAACTCGCTGTGCAGGACTTTAGATGTGCTGCCCCTCCTTGGGCAGCCGCTGCCCGGGCACCTGTCTGAGTGGCGGCCCAGGTCTTCGCACATCTCAGCGCGAAGTCACCCCTCAGGGAGCAGAGGCCGGATTCCCCACTGTAGACTTGCAGAGATGCATTCCCTCCCCTCTGAACGCTGACAGCGTGCATTCATTTATGTGACTCTCTTTTGAATCAAGGTGTACGTTGTACGCATTAAAATGGGTTTCACCAGCTAACTTCTGATAACTGCACGCACCCATAAAACCACGCCCGAACAAGCCCTGGGATGATTTTATCCCCCGGAAGCTTCCTCTTTCCAGACAGGCCCGCCCCTGACCGCAGCTACCATCCTGATTCCCAGCCCCACAGATCCTTTTCTCTATTGCGGAATTCTGAGTAAGCGGAGCCACGGAGCGCGCAGCCTGATTTGCCTGCCTGTCCCTGTGCCCCTGCAGGTACTAGCGGCTTCTGCGCACGAGGGGGCGCGGGGGCGGGAGGGGCGGCCTCAGGAACACACGGGACCCATGCTCCAGTCTCCAACGGTGGCGTCGCCTTCTTCCACGCTCCTGGCCACCGGGAACAACACTGCTCTGGAAATTGCTCTACAAGCCATTTTGTGGACGTGTGTTTTCATTCCTCTTGGGTAAATATCTAACAGTGAAATTGCTGGGTCATAAGGTTGACATACATTTAACTTTACTGCCAAACTCTTCTCCAAGGGGTGGTGTTAGTTCGCAAGCCTACCGGCAACATAGGAGAGTTCCGGTCCCTCCACATCCTCACCGGACCAGGACTTTTTGTTTCTTTAACTTCAAGCATTCTGACGAATGTGAAATTGTATCTCATTGTGGTTTTAATCTGTATTTTCCTGATAACTAATGATAGTGAGCGCCTTTTCTGTTTCTTAGCCATTTATACAACTCTTCCCATGAAGTTGCTGTTAAACTATTTTGCCCATTTTTATTGGTTTGTTTTTCATGTGATTGTTGATTTATAAAAATTCAACATATAGTCTGGATATCAGTTCTTTGTTAAGTGTATATATTGCAAATGTTTTCCTTTGTGTGTGACCTGCTTATTTATTATCTTTTGATAGGCATTTTTTTCAATTTGATGAAATTTTTAAAAATCAAGTTTTTCTTTTACGGCCAGTGCTTTTTTGTGTCCTGGTTAAAGAATCTTTGCCTACCTATGTCCTGAAGATTTTCTTTTGTGTTTTCTCCAGAACTGTGCCATCCAACATGGCGGCCACTAGCCACATTTAGTGGCTTAATGCAACCATTACATTTTACTCATGGTTTTATATACCACAAATTCAAGAAGGGCTTGACTTGGTGATTCATCTCTGATTTACATGGTAGCAGCTTGGGTCTCCCAATTGTATGGCATGTGGGGCTCCCTGGCATTCCTTCTCTCCTTCTCTGACTCTATAACGTGGCATCCTCTGGTGTCTTTTGCATATGGTATGGTCTTCTCACAACATGTTGGACTCAGAATACCTGGCATTTATGGTGGTTGACCACCTCCTGCCCCCTCAGAGAGAGTGCCCTTCTTATGACCTAGCCGCACAATATCCCTTCCACTTTATTTTATTGGCCAAGCAAACCACTAAGGCCAACCTAGATTCAAGGATGGGGAGCAATAGACTTTACCTCTCAGCAGGGTCAACTGGGGAGGAAAGACATTGGTAGTGGCCACATCTCCAAACAAGAACATGTCCCCACATTGACCTTGTATCCTGGGCTGCATTCATCCACGTATTAGCTTTAGTAGTTATTTTTGCAGATGTCATACTGTTTTTGATGTACACGATCATGTAAACTACACAAAGCAATCATTTTACTCCTTCATCTTCATTCTGTGTACCTTGTATTTCTTTTTCTTGCCTTATTACACTGGCTAGGACTTCCAGTACAATATTCAATAGAAATGGTGAGGGGGACACATCATAGCCTTGTTCCGATCACAAAGGGAAAGTATTCGGTGTTCATTTGTGTGACTTTCTTATTAATAATTGACTCCAAAGGCTGAAAGCCTCCGAACTATGAGAACCATGCCAATTTTGGCTTCTCTTTGTATCTCCAGAGCCTAGATCAATGCCTAGCCACAGTAAACGCTCAAAATAGATGTGCTGAATAAATGACCTGAATATTATCTTGGTCTAATAGTAAATGCTAGTCAAGTTATTTAACTCTCCGTTAATACCCTCAGAGGTTTTAGTGTTTGTTATCTATAAACTAGGAGCTTTGATAGCTTGTGTTTCCATAGCACAAAAATGAAAAAGAAATATTGCACATACTCCAAGCGTTTTGTTTTTTTTCCACTTGAAAGGAAACATCGATGACTTTTTCCCATGCTCTGACCTCCTGCCGAGGAGAATAAATGGTACATCCCATTTCTACTCTGTCTAAACACCAGCCACCGTGGAGCCCCTTCTACTGTGAAGCTGAATGTCTTTATGCCTGCACCATGTGGAGACAGACACTCGTCTTCATAGGTAGGCATTACAGAAAACGAGACTTCCCATTCATCATCTGGAAGTGGAGCTCACACCAGGTTCCCTCCAGCCCAGAAGCCAAACCAAATGAGCTTTTGAAGGATGATGGAGTGCTGTGCTTTCTTCTGATCACTTTTTTTATTTGATGCGCTGATGGTTGGCAATATGAAAATGATAAGCCAGGCTGTAGACCCTGAGATTCCTATAAAGTGGGCCCAGGACGCTCTTCACCTGGCAGCCTTGGGCCTCTGGGCCTGGACTGTCCTCTCATGAAGCACTTTCGGAGGGTGGCAATGAAGAATGTGGGTGGGAGCATGTGCTATGCCTTCCTGAAGTTCTGAGCTTGAATCCCTGCTTTGCCACTTTGTAGTTTATGACCTTGTGTAAGTGCATGAACCTCTCTGAGCCTCCGTTTCTTTACCTTCCAATGAGGAAAATTACTCTGACTTAGTGGGGTTTTGTAGGGATTAAATGATGTTGCCTTCTCTAAAACAAACACACTATCACATTGCACACACAGGTACTCGATCAAGGCTACGCTGTGCTCTTATTGTCGTTAGTATTGTGAATTACTACTAGGTACATACTGACGTCCCCTACTAGGATCATGTTTTTTCCTTCTCCTTCCAAAATCCTTTGATTAGGAGAGATAGGTGGCCTGCTTGGGAATCTCTGTCTGCACTACTACTCCCCCTCATGCTATGACCCCTTGAATTGTTCACAGTGTTCCACATTCTTCACCTGATTTCCCCGGAACAGCTTCTCCATCCGCAGCCCAGGTGGCCACCTGATTCGCTGGGGGAGCAGTTGTTCAGATGCGCTGGGCTGAGTACCAGGGAATTGTCCCCAAGTCCAGAGCTTGGATTCTGCCTTGTCCCCTGTCAGCCCAGAAGGAAAGTCTCCTTCGCAAATGTCCTCCTCTTTACACCTGGCGTTTCTTTCTTATTACTGTTTGCATGAAATCCCCTGCCCTGTCCAGAGTGCCTGCCTCCCAATTGCCAAATATGGGATCAGTGAATGCAAAACACACATCAGAAACACAAAGAGATTTTAGCAGACTGGTTGCCTCTGTCAGAGCCACAAGGTTTGCTTAGAGGACTCCTTGGGGCCGATGGCAGGTCCACAAGGCCACTGTGCATGTGTGGGTCCCTGCTCTGCCCTCTGAGATCTGCCGTGGGCGTGTGGGGTGGGGTAACTCTCCCTCAGGCACGGTGCAGAATGAGTGTCCGTGCTGTCAGAGGAGGCCCCTGCCCAAGCCACCGCGAAGAGCCTTGCAAACACCCGCCAGCGAGTGAGGCCGCCCCCGGGGTGGTCCCTGCTGAGGGCAAACATGTTTTTCTTTTTGACAGATATTCCCCGTCTTTACTATGCCATTTTGTCTCAATCTTGTCTTTTGTCTTTTAAGGTGATAACTGACTAATTATTCTATGTATGCTCTGGAAATAGAAGCCAGCTTTCGAGTCACGTGGGGAGTCCGCGCACTTGCCCCTGAAGTGTGCTTCAGCGCCAGCTGTGTTCTCCGGGAAGGACACTCGATCGCACAGCCCCGCTGGCCAGCCTTGGGAAACAAGGCAAATGCCAGTCCCGGTCACCCAGCAGCCAGGCGTTCATCACCTTCCGTGCACAATCAGGTAACAGGGTAGGGCAGGCAGCAAAGAGGAGGGCCCCACTGATACTACGGGGGACCTGCTTACTTTCCGTGTCACGCACACCAAGGTCTCCCGTGCCTGGGCATGTGCCCACCGGCTGGCACAGCCTTTGAAGCTGATCCCCAGGGGCCCTGGGGCTCCTGTCATGAGCACCTCCGTGAGGGAAGCAAGCGCAGTCTTCCAAGGAAGGCGGACCCTCACAAGAGCCACCTGGCACCTGCCCTGGATTTCTCCCCCCGTGGTAACCGGCGAGAGCTCCATGCAGCCCCAGGGATCACCTCCCAGCTCCCTGTGGTCCAGCCCTGCTGTGGGCAGCGCCTTCAGGAGGCCAGGCGCTCCGTGCCGCCCCCGGGATGCTAAGCAGGCTCGCAGAGATGCCCCACCGGCTGGGGCGTTTGTACGACGGCTTAGTGATTTGTGCCTTCCACGAGTCATGTTCCTTATCAGAGGGATAACCTGGAGTCACATCTGTCTTTTAAATATTTCACAGTCCTGACAGCCGCCCCGTTAGATCCCCGCAGGCCTTTCCGCCAGCACCGTGCCCACGGTTCACTGGCAGACGCTGCCCCTCGGAGATCTGTTGTAAGATGTGACTCAGTATCAGCCACTGGGCTGCCCCCAAGTTGGCCCAGACCGTCCCACATCGGCCTGATTTTCTCGGAGGTTAGAACCTGTGTGTGGCCAGATTGTTCACCTCGCGGGCAGTCTCCTGCACTCCGTGGGCATGCAGGGTAGGGGGGGCTCTGCGGGCGGGTGCAGGGGGCAGGTCCGGGTTTGGAGAAGGCAGTAAAGGGCCTCCCCTCCCAGACAGCTGCTTGTTGGGAGCGCCTTTAAACCACCTTGGAGCTAAGCCTGTGCATGACTAAAACGCAGGACACCTGGTTAAATCTGAACCTCAGGTGCACGGCAAAGACTTTTCCAGGGACAGACTGTTCCAGCTGCAGCCCTACCAGAGCCGAGGCCCAGGGATCCCCGTGCAAATTTAGAGCATCCATGAAGGCTGAACCTGCCCCACCCCCTCCCAGCGCCGCCGCCCAAGGCAGGGAAGGCTTTCCTTCTTCTTAATGTCTAAGGGTGTGTGCAATAAATAATGGTAATGCCACCCATAAAACACCCACAGGCACCCGGTCATCTTAGCTCTGCTCTCAGCCCCTCCTCCGAGAAAAAGCCACCAGTCTAATCTCTGTGTTCTTCCTTCTCCTCTTCCAGTTTCTAACTTTACAACATCAATGTGGACCTGCCAGTGTTAACACAGCCTGCGTGTCATTGAACTTCCTATTGAGAGAACATATTGTCATTTCTTCTGTAACGTGTTGCCCTCAACAGTGTCTTTCTGGTGGTCAGCCGTGTTGCTGGGACAGCCATCAGTCACTTATCTGCTTTGGGAGCCCCACAGTGATGTGGGCGAACATCTGGGTGGTCCGCAGATTTCTGCTATGACCAGCAATGTGGTTTTCCAGAGGGTTGTACCTCTTTTGTTCCATGTAAGCAAATGCTTCTCCAGGAGTTCCCCTAGAAGTGGAAATACGGAGTCACAGGTGGGTGTTTCAACTTCGCCAGGTAGTATTAAATAATTTCCAAAGGGGTCGTCCCCACATGTTCCCACCAGCCGGACATGAGGACACCGGTTGTCACACAGCCTGGCCAAAATGATCCATCACTGCCACCGGCAGTCGGGAAGCAAGATGTGAAATTAGATTTCACTGTAGTCTTACTTTGCATTTCTCTTTTATTTATTTTTTAGGAATAGATCCTTTTCTAGGCATTTTTCCAGTTTTTAAAATTTCAAAAGGATAACAAAATTTGCCGTCTGCAAGACAGCAAGATCGATGAAGAAAAAAGGGCCACAATGAGATTGTTAACAATATTAACGTTAATTAATTAAACTGGAGACAGAGCTAGAAGTAAGTGTAAGTTGAAAAGACAATAAGAAAGGAGTGTGGTGACCCCACGTTGCTGCAGCTGAGCCCCAAAAGCACCTGAGGATGGTGCACAGAGTGGAGGCCGGGACAGGCGTCTCCCTGGACGAAGGGAGTCCTCATCTGGTCACCTCTGTGAGGACATTGTCTTCCAGAGTCCGACTTCAGGCTGAGTCCCCCAGCTGACATGTCCATTCTGGGGGCGCAAGACAGGTGCATGTCCCCTTTGTCGCTCCCCCCCCATCAGGGCTCTGGGCCGCAGGGGCGGGTGTCGTCCCAGAGCAACGCCAACTCAGGGTTCACTCACCTCTCAGGATTACTTTGCTGTTGTGTTTTCTGGTAACCACAGATTTCCCTAATTCCCCCACTAATACCACTGCACACTGAAGGGGTTCTTTGGGCATAGAATACTTTCTTTGATTTTTTTCATAACACCTTTTTCATGCTAGCAAAAGCTTTTCATCATTTAAAAAACATGAAAAGCAGAATCCGGAAGAGCTAAAAACAATCTCGCAGAAGCAGCATAAAGTGGGAGGAATCACTACTCACTAAGACTCACTACAAAGCTGTACTCATCGGACTCTGGTTTCAGCAGCAGCTCAGACACACATGGATCAAAGGAACAGAGCAGGGAACCCCGTTGTAGACCCCAGAAACAGCCCCAAATGGGGCTCTGAAACAGGTAAAAACACACTTGGTGTAGGAAGGATGACCTTCCCACCAAATGGAGCTGCAGCAACCGGACACCGCGGGCAGGCCCCGAGGCGGGACCTGAGCCCACACCTGTGCGCAGGTCAGCTCCAGCACATCGTGGACGTCCGTGCTGAACATCAGAGTAGGACGCTTAGAAGAAACCAACCAGGTGGGGGAAAACCTTGAGGACCTAAGGGGAGGTGAAGTGATTTTAGACGACACTAGAAGCACATTCCACAACAGCATACATTGATAAATTGGATCTCAACAAAACTAAAATTTTCTCCAGGAAAGTCCTCGTAAAGAGGACAGAGTGACAGGCTACGGACTGGAAGAGGACTCCTATCCAGAAAGTACAAGTAACACAAAATTCAAGAGTAACACACACACACACACACACACACACACCCCAACTAGAAAATGGGCAGAAGACACAGAGGAGCTTATACCGAGGAGGACATTCAGATGGGGGTGGGTGCGTGGAACAGCGTCCGGCATCACAGACCATTATGGAGATGCTGATTACAGCCACAGTGAGATCTGACTACACATCTATCAGAAGAGCTAATTAAAAAANATACCGAGGAGGACATTCAGATGGGGGTGGGTGCGTGGAACAGCGTCCGGCATCACAGGCCATTATGGAGATGCTGATTACAGCCACAGTGAGATCTGACTACACATCTATCAGAAGAGCTAATTAAAAAAAAATGATGCTAATACCAAATGCTGGTGAGGTTGTGGAGAAGCTGGGTGTCCCCTCCGTTGCGGGAGGAAATGTAAAACGGCATGGCCTCTCTGGAAGACAGTGTGGGTTGTTTGGTTTCCTTTTTCTATGGAACTAACCATGTGCTCTAACGGATGACCCAACCGTGGCACCCGTAGGCATTTATCCCAGAAAACTGAAGCTCACCCAAAAATCCACACATCAATGTTTAAAGGAGCTTTAGACAGAAAACCCCCAAACTGAAACAACCTCAAGGTCCTTCACGGGTGAATGGTTGAGCAAACTGAGGGTCCGTAGATCCATGGAATAGTACTCGGCCAGGAAAAGGAGCGGAATAGCGACACAGTCAGCAACTTGGATGCATCGCAAGGGAATTTTGCTAAGTGAAAAAAAGTCAGTCCAAAAAGGTTACTTATGGTCTGATTTTATCTACAAAGCTTTCTTGAAATGACAAAATTATAGGGATGGAGAACATAGTGGCTGTTAGAGATTCTGCAAGAGGGCGGGAAGGAGGGAGGTGCGGCTATGAAAAGGGGGCACCAGGGCCCCCGTGATGGACTCGTCTGTTTCGTGATGGTGGTCAAAGTGATTCCCATGTGATCGAACCACAGAAAACGCACATGCCACATACACACCCGTGCACGCACACCTGGTGAAATCTGAACAGGGATCTATCAGTGCCAACACCGGGCATGACCTAATTTTGCAAGATGTTCCCATTGGGGAAACTGGGTGAAGGGCACATGGGATCTCTTGCAACTATATCTGAATCTGTAATTACTTCAAAATTAAGTTAAATGGAAACACGAGCTACCACTCGGAAGATTATCATTGTCGGCGTCTTGCCTGCTTCCTTCCTCTCTCTCGGACAGAAGGATGAATATTTCTCAAAAAATGGCATGAAACATGGCACACGCTATTTTGGAACCGTGGAGTGAGAGCATCCTTCCTTTACCCTGCCCACGTTACGTACTGTTTGCGCACATTACCAGCGGCACTGGGATGCATACCCCGCGGGGTCCCCCCGCCACACACCCAGGGTGCCTCCCTTCAGATGCGGTCACTGGTTTATTCTGACACGTGCTTATGTCAGCGAGCACCGTGTTCTAAAGAAGTGAAATTTAAAATAAAGAACATGAGGACGGACTGCTCTGTGGGACGTCTGGGCCGCTTCCTTTGAGATGGGAGGGAAGTGTTTTTAGCTACGTAGGTGACCCAAACACGCACAGACGGTTTTATTGGCTCCCTCATTGGCCAGTGACTGCTCTGATGGATGGGTCTCAAGTCAGCCCCATGTTTGTCCGATTTTCAATATCTTATCTGGAGGCTCTGCAAAGGTAGAAACAGGAGAAAGCAAAGCACAGATTAGCACAAAACGTATAGTTCATAAAGAACAAAATGGTGGAGCGCTTGGCTGCCCCTCCAGGCCCAGGCCCAGGGAGACACCCTGATGCCCTTTCTCTCTGGCACAGGAGCACAGAGACAGACTGGCGGAAAGGAGATGGTCACCCAGAGGCCAGGATGTCTTTCCCCGTCTCTATGAGCACCAAGTGACTGAGGACAAGGACGAGGATGGAAGGGAAGGGAAGAAGGGAAGGGTCAGAAGGACAAAGGGACACGACCCCTGTGGAACGTCTAAGTTGTCTTACGATGGTTCCCGTGGAAAATATAAAATGTTTAAAATTTAAAACCCATTTTGCTCATTCACATAATCTTTATTTCAGGTTTACTATAGTGAACTGATTTTTTTTAATGAAATTAACATAAAAATAGGGGGTTTTTTGTGAGCAACTGATTGCCTAATTCTACGATCTGTCTAGGGCATTATAAACGAGGCATCTAGGTCCAGATGGTTGAAAACACACACACACACACACACACACAGAAAATCTCCTCACAGTCAGACTTGCTGGACCTGTATCTTACCCTTTAACCTTAACTCGATCCCATTTAATTCTCACGATAGGACTCTGAGGATCCATCACCACCCTTATTTACAGAGAGTTACAGAGAAACGACTCGGAGGAAAGATTAGTGACGAGTAAAACAGTTCCCTTGGAGGAGAGTGGACAGCCTGGGTCCTCGACCTTCTTGGGGACAGCTTTTCCGGATTGCATGTGCACCTGTGGAATCAGGCCAGCCAGTGGGAAAGAAAGGACAGGATGTAAAGCAACAAAATCAGGTGCTCTTCCTGCCGAGAGAAGGAGCCCAGGTTTAACCGAGGACTGGTTCAGTGAGAATTTCCTCCGTTCTCATGCAGGCCAGGTTTGCAGGAGCCAGTGGCCTAAGCTGACAGGACACTCCCACTTGGCGTGATTCCCTGAGACCAGCCAAGATGCCATCCGGGCTCAGACAGGATCCTGGCCATGCAGCAAGCATACCACAGACCCAGCAAGCAAGGCCCATGGGAGCAGAGGCTCACACGCAGAGCTTGGAAACACTCATCTCACGGCTCACTTGGTGGACGTTGAGCCACGTGGCTGGTGAGGGACAGATATCAGGGTGAAGTTGATAATCTACTGACAAGGCATTTCCACCGGGCATCTCTCGCAGGGCGCTTATGCACCAGCCCCAACATCCCCTCACCTGCGGGCTTTCCCGGGCATCGCTCTCTGATGGCACCTGCTCTCAAGTGGGGAACTCTGGAGGAATTCCATGAAATTTCATACCCTCGGCTGACGGAGAAGTTGAATGCCTGCGAGCTGACCCTGAATGCTGTCCCTGCTTTGTTTTAAAAACCAGGAAAATTGGGGCGCCTGGGTGACACAGCGGTTAAGTGTCTGCCTTCGGCTCAGGGCGTGATCCCGGCGTTCTGGGATCGAGCCCCACATCAGGCTCCTCTGCTATGAGCCTGCTTCTTCCCCCTGCTTGTGTTCCCTCTCTCGCTGGCTGTCTCTCTATCTCTGTCAAATAAATAAATAAAATCTTTAAAAAAAAAAAACAGGAAAATAGCACATCACACGACAGTGCCGATTCTCAGAGGCTGCGGTTTTGTTCACGGGTGAACACCACACCATCTATTTCTTTTTCTCTCCTTTTCCTTTTTTTAAAAGAACTTAACCTTGTGCTCTTAGTCTCCCTGCAAAATCCTGTAACAAAGAATTGCAGCTGTATTTCGTTCTTTTATCTGCACTTAAGTGCTTTTGATCTGTTAGCTTGAATGGGTTATTTATCCTCCACCGTAGGCTTCTCAAAGGGAGAACGGTCCAAGGAGGCTGACCTGGAACTGCCCGTATCTTCTGGAAGAGCCTGGCTCCCACCCCACCCCCTACCCCTGAACGATTTGCATTTTCTTTATCTTTCACGCTGCAGCTAAATGCTATTTCATAAAAATGTTAGCTTTTCACATTTTATCTCCAGAGTGATTACTCATCTTCTGGGCTTCTGGTACCTTCTGTCCTCCAACTTTGGAACGCACAGCATGTAATTTCTTTCCTAGCGGCAAGCAGGGCCAGCCCCTACCTGCAGGTGATGAGGAAGGTGAGGCCGTGGTCTTAGTGTCCTGGGACCCTGGCAAATGGCAGTTCCTGGGTCCCGTCCCCAGCTGGGGTGCATCGATCCAGCAAGTCTGGGGTGGGGCCGGAAGAAGCATTGTTGGCCAGCTCCCTGGGCATCTGGTGAGGGGGGGGGCGGTGGTTAGTGCATCGGCGAATCCCTTCAAGCCACTCCTGTCTACACCCCTATGACAGACACACATCTGCTCTATTTGGGTCACTAAGGAATTCTTTCTTCACCTGTGATTCCTGAACTATCATGGGTAAAGAAGCCCTGAGTGCCTGTTTGGAATCAAGCCCCACAGAGAGTCGTGTGGGCCTGACATAGACCAACCTCGCGCCCTTTGGCACAAACCCTGGGAGGCCTCCATGTGTGGGGCCGGACCAGGGCTCCGTGGTTGGTAGGTTTGTATCGTCAGGCCTCCACTTACCAGCTGCAAAATACTTCGAGGGGTGACTTCACCTCCCCGGGCCTCAGTCTTGCATCCGTGAAGTGGGTAAGGGGTGGCACCTGCCCTGTGGGGCTGCTGGAACGTGACCACAGGAGGCAGGAATCCCTGGGCACTTGACCAGCCCGGCTGTTGGTTTGGCCAGGTGCTGCTGCCGCAGCCTTGGGGCACAGGTGGGATTGGAAAATAAGGCAGTGCAGACTCGTGGACTCCTGCGAACCCCCGACGGCTTTACGGTATGCGGGGGGTCCACACGCAGAACGAAGTGCGTCCCCTGGCAGAGAGAAGACTCGAGTGTCCTCTGGAATTCGGGTGCCTCTGCAGGGACCAGGCTGGAAGCCCGTGCTGGCTGAGGAGGCCTGCAGCCCCGCGGCACAGGCGGGCTTCTGAGAAGGGATGCGCGCTGAGCTTCCTCTCCCCGCCCCCACCCCATGCTGCCACAGCCTCCGCTGGGACTGCCAGATAAGGCATGGAGTTGGCAAAACGTCTCTTTTGTACTTTTCCCCATTTCCACCTATCTGATCTCTCAGATGATTCAAATCCAAGGAGCGTCGCCCTTTAGAAAGAAGACAGCCAGAGCTCAGCAATGAGAGGAGGCGATAATCTCGCTACAAATGCAGAATGAACCACCCCTTCCCCCTCTCCCCCGCCGCAGGTTCACCAGACAAGCAGGATGGGGGGCCTGGGGGGGACTGGCAGCCCTTGTGTACTCAAGACTCCGCGGGGGGGGGGGCAAGGGGGCTGCCCACAGAAGGGACAGTGACGACGTGGGTACCTATGAAGCACAGCGAAGGGTCCCGGCTGGACCGGGGTGGCCAGGTGAGCCCCGCCTACACAGGAAGGAGGGCGGGGCCCAGGACATCCTGTGCTAACCGGGCACCTCTGGGGGTATGTCAGTCTCCAAGAGCCATCAAACTGACCTACCACAAAGGGAGTGGCTTAAAGGGATAGAAACGGATTCTCTCAGGGACTGGAGAGCAGAAGTCTGAGGTCAGGGCGTCACAGAGCCATTTCCTTCCACTGGCTCCAGGCAGGGAACTTCCTGCCTCTTCCAGCATCCGGTGGGTGTAGGTGTTCCATGGTTTGGGGTTCATCACCTCCCACCTCTGCCTCTGTCTCCACGTGGCTTCACCCCACACGTCTCCCCTCTTCTGTCTTTCTTTTAGGGTCCATCTGGTTAATCCAGAATGATCTCCTCTTGAGATCTTTAATGTAATCACATCAGCTTGTATCTTTTGGGGAGAGGGGCACTGTTAACCCCGACAGCAGGCTGCCTCACCTCTGGGACCCTCCGTTTCTGTATTTCGAACGCAGAAGCAAGAATGGTGCTCTTCTCATGGGGTCTGGCAAAATCTCTGGGAGATCTTGTTTGTAAAGGCCTAGAACATTGTTCTCCAAAGTGTGGTTGGAAGACAAGGTGGTTCCCATCACCAGGGGGCCTGTTAGGAAGACAGCCCTTCAACCAGCCCCAAATGTACCCAATCAGAACCTCCATCCTAACAAGGTGCCAGGTGGCTCCTATGCACCCCGCCATGAGGGCACTCAAATCAGTGGCTTCTGTCCAGTGACTTTTCCATAAAGGATTCTAGGCATCCTGGAGAGTCTCCACTTAACAAAATCAAATCAACGTAGCCACCATCCCAAAATGAAGATACCAAAACGTACTCTTCTGTCATTTATTTTTGTGGGAACGAAGTCAACTACTTTCAAAATCCTCTTAAAGAACTTATTCTGAGTTATCACTTTTATCAGGACTAAAAAGATGTATTTATTCCTTTTATTTCTTATCAAATACTTTCCAAATTGAAAGTATCTCTTCAGTAATGGAATCATTGTCGGGCACTAACTTCCCTTCCCCAGGGGAAATCTTTTCCGAGAAGAAAATCACACTCTCCCTGATGTGTGTGCTCTGGGCTTGGCCGTCCTTCAGGCACGTGAGGCCCATCCTGTCCCTGAGAGAGAGACACCTGAGGGTTTCTCCAAAAGGCCTGGAGCAAAATGGGCCAACACACCTTTAGACTCCTTTAGACTCAGAGCCAGCCATCTGGTCAACCCAATTGAGTAAGACAGTTTTAAAAGAATTGGCTTATTGTCTCTAACCCTCCAATTACTTTCATCATTAACTGTGCTATACTCAGACCTGAAGTTATTTAAGTATTTTGGTTACTGTTGGAATGCTTTATACTGTCAACAATAAAAGGCTGAGATTTTTCACTACCTACATCATTTGTCTCTTGATAAAAATTTCCAGCCTTTATCTCCTTCTCAAAGGAACATAATTTAAATATGAATAATGAAAAATACTTCCAGACACATAAACCCAATAATGCTTTCTGAGGTGCAAAGTTGGATACAACACAAAAGAGCTGAATGTTAGCAAATTGTGCTTTCTAACTTGGCAAGTGATAAAATCCTCAATGGGCCTGGCATGCAGCCGCGGGAGGGACGGCGCAGATGAAGGGAAGCGTGCTTTTTCGGCTACGGGTGAGGGTGAGCACGGGCAAGATGTTCTGGCAAGACTTTGGAATCAAAATGGCAATTCTAAACACCTTTTAATGGCGTATCTAATATTATACACTTGCTTACGCTTTTTATGGAGATGAATTTTCAGAGAGCACCAAAAAGCCGAAGTGTAAATTTATTCCTTTGTTATATAAAAAAAATTTAACTTGTATATCAGTTATTTATGGGGAAATAAGGAAATTCTAATCTAGCTTAGGCGTTTGGGTCTCAACTGACACTCTTCATCTCCCCCCATCCCCCGCAAAATAATAAACATGCTTGTACTTTTCAAGCATGGGATTTAATTCTACATAAAACTGAATAGTAGAATGATTTATAAGCTCTTTTTTTGGTTTGTTTTGCTGGTGTTACAAAGCATCTGTGATAGAAACCTTCTGGGTCGCTTGCCTCTGTGGGTCACGGGCGGCTCGCGGGGCATCTCTCACACGCCGTGCTGGGATTTTGCTGCCCTTCCTGGTGCCCACACTGAACACACAGTGAGCCTAAACTGAATCCTACTAAATCCACCCATCAAAATACGTTTGCCATCTCTGCTTTCTGAAGTCAAGCGAAGGGGAGAACACACACACTCGAAACATGAACGTGATTGTGCACGGACGTAAGTGGCTGAGCAGAAAAGGTAAGCTCTTCGTATAACAAATCCGAGTTCCTCCTCGCACTGTCTCCCAGGGCCTCATGCATCCCGCCTTATATTTAATCCCATTGTTTATGCAACAGTTATGAGAGAGAGGATTTGTTTAGCGCTAAGTGTTTCACACCTTGGGTAAGGCAGTTCATGTTCAAATTCTATTTTGGGCTTTATTTATGAATTTGCAGCTTTCAAAGGGTTTGGGGGGTACGAGAGACAGCTGTGTGCCTCTTTCTAACAAGGCGAGTCTCTCACTGACAGGGAAGACTTGTGGAGAAGCCAGTGATGGACTGTTTTCCTCCCATATGAAGAACAGCACAGCCGACCACGCCGCAGACGTATGATTTTTGCTCCCAGCAACACACAGACATTTGCAGTTGGTACAAAATGTTTGCTCAGGAGATGGATTAAGTGTGAGATTTAATGATTGAGTCAAAACAGCTTCAACAAGTTAGGAAGAGTCCAATCCTCTCGGGCTGCAGAGGAAAGCCCGGGTTTGTGTTCTGCAAGATGGCCGCTGTCCGATGCGGGGTCCGTCGCCCACTGAAGCTGCTTTTCGAGGCCCCGCTGAAGGGAGCGGCAACGCCGAGCTCCTGCAGACTCAGATGTGCACGAGTCTAGTCAAATTAGAGCTCAGCCGCTTCCAGGCCTCTCTCCAACCCCCAGGGTCCCGCAAAGAGCACAGGGATCTTAGGAAAAGCAAAGAAATCGGAGAGACCCCCTCCCTGGCCTTCAGTCTTGGCTAGCCACGGCTGACGTGCTCTCTGTCTAAGTGAGTGAATGAAATCCTGGGCACCACTGCCTCTGGGCCACATGGATGCACGGGTTCCTTGGCCCAGGATGGGAGCCACCAAGCCAGGGACCTCCCACGTCCCCCAGAGGCTCGGCTGCCACTAGTGTCCCTGAGCTATGGCCAGGACCCCCAGGCCTACGGCCCTTCCTCCCTCCCTCTGTGTCCCTCTCTCCCACCTCCTTGCCTCTCCTTCTCTTCTTTCTGACTCCCTTCCCCTCCCCTCTCCCCTTGGATGATCTTCCTGTCCACTCCTCTCGGGGCCACCCCCACAGAACTTGAGAAGCTGCTAGACTTCCCTGCAGACTCAGAACCAAAGTCGTCCGCAGGCTATTTCTGCATGCAGCCCCGCCGGGGTCGCTGGGGAAGGAGACACGTGGGCCTGACCCTGTCCTTGGGCTTGTCAATGTGGTGTCCATGTGAGGTCAGTGTCCATCTAGCCAAGGGCCCAGGCACACCCACTGGGAGCGTCTTCCCAAGGGACACAGCAACCCCGGAGAGCCAGGACATCGCCAGGAGAGGGTGATAGGAAGAGCCTGCTGTGCGGCTGGGGGCTCGAGGAGGGCCTAAGGAAGGGGTCAGCCTCAGGCCTGGGTATGCTCAGAATGGGGGGCCATCTCTGGCTGGGGACAGCAGGCAGCCGTCCTGTGCACGGGCGGGAAGACCAAGGTGAGGAGGAAGAACCGCCTGCGGGGGAGAGGAGGGGGGGCGACGGGGTGTTCGGGGGGCACAGCACGCGTGGGCGGGGGACCCGGCCCGAGGCTGTTTACGCTCACGTTAGGCGGGAGGGCGCCGCGGCTTTGCAGGAAGCATCGCCCAGTTTGTCACAACATTGAGGTCAGATCAGTGCCAGGACCCCGGCAACTGCTGTTTTCCTTTTTCGGATGCAAGAAGGGAAAATTTCAAAAAAGAAAACGCACATTAACATCTCACGAGATCTCCTGCCGCGTCTACTCCACTCACCCCTTCGTATGCTGGAGACAAGTGGCCGTCCCCTGAAGGCCCCCCTTCTTGCTTTTATGCAGCCCACCGCTCAAGAGCAGGGGCACAAAGAGCCCCTTGGCCGGGAAGGGCGGGACTCCAGGCAGCCTGAGAATGGGGTCCCGGGTCGGCCTGTTCCCGCGGCCTCTGACGGCCCTCAGCCCCCCAGGGTGAGCGTGGCCCAGGCAGGACCCCGGCTCCCACATGGCCAACATCACCTGCAGTCTGGGCCATCGGGGACTCAGGGCCGTGCTGTTCCTGCAGGAGTGACCGTGGGGAGGAAGGCCAGCCAGGAGCCAGGGGCCCGTGCCTGCAACCTCTGCCTGACTCTCTTTCTGGACTTTTCTATTGAAAACGCCAATAAGGGCTGAGAAAGACAGACAGAGAGATAATATAGAGATCAATAGGCACATATATGGGGGGGCGGAGAAGGAGGGGCAGGGGGAGGAAAGAGAGGGAGACAGGGACAGAAAGAAGAGGAGAGAGAGGGAGTCCTTTTAGCCAACTAGGGGGCAGGAGCTTCCCCCGACTTCTGATCCTTAAGCCGCCACTGGAAGCAAAGGGAGATCAAGCATCACAATCAACGATGGGCCTGCAGCCCCTCCTGGTGGGCCAGGACCGACCGCAGAGACAGGTGTAGCCAGGGGAGCACGGGGGTCTACAGGGGCCTTGGACCCAGGGCACCCCTTCTAACTCAGGAGGAAACAAAGTCAAAGGCACTCAGGGCAGTTCCGAACCAGGTCTGTGCGTGTATGTTTAATTAGATCCATGTCCCTCTTACTTCCACCATGCAGATGGCGAGTAATAACCGTTGCACTCTGTGTGATAATATATTGTTACTATGGTAACGATTTAGTCCACCCAGGTTGGCACCCGCAGTCTTGTCCCTGCTCACAGTGGGCACCGTGGGCACCGTGGGCACCACCGGCATTCAGTGGACATTCAAGGAGTGGACGGATCAGAATGACACTCCGTAGGAAAGATTGTAGGTTTAGGACAACATAGTCACCTATGGTGTTACTCTGTTGCTTGATCCATGTGACAATTAGAACACAAATGTGCCCGAGACCTGTCACCGCAGGTTGCAGGGGATGAGTTTTGAGAAACTGCTTTTGATTTTGATTTTCTGTCTCACATCCATAGACCTTTATTTGGACGCCACTTTGTGTCTTTATTCCCAACTCGAAGTGTTTTTGTTCCAGACTTAATTCCCTCCGTGCTCGTGTGTTTCCCGATTGTGATTGATTGCGAGACTCTCCTGTGCCCAGAGGCAAACGCACTCACTCTCAGACGCACCCCAGACGCACCCCGTCAGAGTCCGCCCATCCCGACCACTCCCTCCACCCGCCGGAGGGAGGCAAGCTCTGTGATGCAGTGAGAAGCCATCTACTCATCACTCAGCAGAATTTTAAACCCACGGGAATATTAACTGGGTTGATTCTCAGTGGAATTCTAAAACAGAAGGCCATGCACGTGCCACTTAGAATCGCAACCTAAAATGATAACTGGTCCAGGCTCTAGGCCAGGCTCTGTTTGCGCAAACGGCTGACGGATTTTGTCAAAGGCTTTTCCTGCATTTTTCTTCTCTAGCTTGTTGATGTGATGGGTTCTGTTAATTGGCTTTGAGTGGTGAACCATTGCATACCTGAGATAAATCCTGCTTGGTCATGGTGTATAATTCTTTTTATACATTGTTGGATTCAATTTGCCGATACCTTGCCGAGAACCGTGTCTATGATCATGCCAGATGTTGGCCTATAGTTTCCTTTCTTGCAATGTCTTTGTCTGGCTTTGGCGTCGGGATAATGCCGGCCGCATGGAACGAGTTAGGAAGTGTTCCCTCTGCTTTTCAAGACATCGTGGACAATCGGTGCCATTTCTTCCTTAAGTCTTTGGTATGTTCCTAACGAACCCATCTTGGCCTGGGGCTGACTTTTTTGGAAAGTTCATTATTGATGCAATTTCTTTTATAAATATGATTCGTATTATCTCTCCATCCTGCGTGGGTTTTGGTAGTTCCGTGTCTCAAGCGAGTGGCCAATTTCATCTGATTTATCAAATTTGTGGACACAGAGTTGTTCATAGTATCCTTTTACTGACCAAGGGCTCAATAATGGTGGCCCGTCCCTTCTTTCTGACACGTGTCACTTGTGACTGTACGTGACTCTATGTTCACCATGACAGCCGGGCGAGAGATTCATCTGTTTTTGTCACCATTTCAAAGAAACAGCTTTGGGTTTTGTGGATTTTCTCTATCGGTCTCCCGTTTTAAATCTTACTGGTATCTGCTCCAGTGCTTACGATTCACCCCCTCCTGCCGGCTCTAAGCTGAACTTGCTCTTTTTGTCTCGTTTCTTTAAACGGAAGCCTCGATGACTGATTTCCAATCCCCCTCCTTTTCCAGCACTTGCTGGCACAAACTGCCTCGAGGAGACCCCTGCATTTCCCCGGCGCCGTGGGCCTGCCACCCTTCCCAGCTCCTGCGTGTCCGCTCTCCAGTGGGGACCTGGGCTCTTCGGGACGGCATGACGCCCTGGTGAGCCAGCGTCCCGCCAGCCACACTTTGGAGTCACTTGTCGAAAACACCGAGGTTGAACTGCAAGGTTGTTCGTGTAAACCCGACCGGGACAAAGGCCAAATCAGAGTTGACTTATTCCGCAACGATGAGAGACTGCATGCGCCAGCACAAAGATGTGCACACACTCTCCCGGCTGGGCAAGCTCCGGGTCAGTAAAGCACACCGGGGTCTGAAAAGAGAACATGTCTGCGTACAGGCTAACATGGAGGAGGGACGACACCTGCTTCTGCTCGGCTCAGTCCAGCCCACCCCACCCCACTCGGGCAGAATGAGCTGGCCCCCAGATCCGGGCATTCAGACGTCCTTCAAAGTCCATCACACAGCTGGGTGGGGACACAGCCTTGATATTGATACATCCTGAAAGGAATCCTGCCTGTCCTCACGGTCGCCCAGCCAGGCTGCAGCCTCTCCTGCAGGACCTGCCACGAGGCCAGACCCACAATTTGGCTGCAGGCCCAGTCAGCTGGAGTCTGAGGAGGGGCGGCCACCCTCCCGAGGGGCGCAGCCCACCCGTGGCTCGGCACACCCCCTATCCTGAAGGCCAGGATGCAGCGATGCAAAGAGGGAGGAGAGGGGAGTGGTCCTATTGCCGGCAAGCAGGCTGGTCCACTGGGTGTGCATTCATCATACATCTGGTCCAACTGAGCTCTGCACATGTGAGTCTGAGCCTCACCCTGGCACTGAGATACCCCCCACCCCAGGTGCACAACACACATTAGTTCCATCAGCCATAGCAGGACCTGCTGCAGAGGGTGGTCGGAGGACTGAATGTGAGGTTCACAGGTCACCTTGGTGCCCCCAAATCCATGCCTGGAATCCTCGCCCCCAGCACCACGGGAATCCGCCCTACATGGAGATGGGGTCTTCAAAGAGGTGATGAAGTTCGAGGAGGAGGTCACTAGTGTGGGCCCTAATGCAATGTGACTGGTGTCCTTACAAGAGATCAGGACATAGACACACACAGAGGGATGGCCATGTGTGGAGGGAGGAGCACACGGCTGTCTACATGCCGAGGAGAGAGGCCTAGGAGAAACAACTGGCCAATACCTTGATCCTGGACCTCCGGCCTCCAGATCCTGAGAGATAAATGTCTGTTGCTGAGTCTGCCCTGTCTGTGCTCCGTGTCACCACGGCCCAAGCCGACCAGCCAGTGCCTGGTGCAGAATCACCACAGGACGGTGGGGGACATGGCCTTTACATGTCCTGAAAGGACTCCCACCTGTCCTCACGGTCACCCAGCAACGGCCGTAGTGTCCTTCCGTATGTATTGACCGTCCTCATGGACAAAGTCACACAGCCAGTTCTCCAAGTCAGGGCTGGCACTCTGTTGGGATGGATGCCTTCATTTCACGCATTCAGGAAATGTTTTCTAAGCATCTAGGAAGTACCAAGCATGCTCCAGGCCCCTGGACACTTGCTGTGCAAACTGGCCGACAGCTCCCAGGATGGACAAGCCCAGCTGGCCGTGCTCTGTGCAGCCATGCGGGGCTGAAAGGGTTATTTCTGACATGGCTTTGCAGCCTAACGCCCCCCTGCCAGGGCGCTGGCTTTCCCCCAGGGCCCTAATCCCATGCACAGGAGGGTCCCCCCTTGTTTGAGTTGAGTCCTGGGAATACTCGGTCTCCATGAATGCTTTCTCTTGTCTAAGAACAAAAACTATGTACGGTTGCTGCTGGAAACTTGGCGGCCTGGGCTCTCCCATGGTCCTCTGCTCTGCTCAGGGGCCGGCCTACAGCCCCACTGCCTCCCTCCCTCTGCTCTGCCCCGTCTCCTGTCTTCAGGCTTTGGGTTAAGCTATCATGCATTCCAGGCCTTGCGGGAGCTCATGGGGTGTGTGGATTGCACGTGAGTCACACCCCTAGCCATTGGTTGCGTCCGGGGTGCAGGTGAACGCCCATTGTACAAAGTGGCCACAACATGATGCCTTGCCGGGCGGCCCAGCTTCCGTGGAGGTGGCATCGGCCGCCAGCACGGGTCACGCATCGGTTGTATGAGTTCACTTCTCTTGTGTGGCTCGGGTTCCTGCAATGGGCCAGACTTGAAGGAGGAAATGCTGCATCAGCAGGACAGACCCCGGCCGGCCACCTTCCTGGAGCTCAGTGTAGAGGACGGAGGGGGTCACAACAGGGCACAGCGAGGGCTGTGCGGGGAGAGCCAGCAGGAGGGTTCCAGTACCATCTCTGAGGATCAGAAAATGGCAACTGGAGAAACCAAGGCCCTGCCGGACTCCGGGGTTGGAGGACATGGGCGGGTTTGAACTTGACGGCACAAGTGTGGTTAAGAAACTAGTCGTGCCCTGGAGGCCCTGCCGTGTTTGCGGGGAGACTGCATGCTAGATCCCCCCATCATGGTGGGGTGCCCAAGACACTGTTTCGGTTCTTCTTAGGGCTTCCGCTGCAGGGTTGCCTGAGACGACAGAGATTCAAAGTCTCTCTCCCAGGCTGCGGGTCACAGAGACCGCACCACAAGCAGATTGCCTGCTCTGTCCCCAGCACCAACGCCAAGGTCTGGGGAGCCCAGAGGGGCTCCTCCTCGCTTCCATGTGAAGCTTGCACAAGATCTGATCAAAAACTTGCTCCTGAGAGGCCTGTGAAGCAGTGGGGGGCGAGGCGGGGGCCGGGCGGGCGGCCAGGAGTCCAGAGCCATCCAAGCCTGCAGTGCCTGGAGGAAGGAACACCAGCCAGGGGAACAGAGAAACAGCCCCCCGCCCACTGCGGACACAGGCTGCCCCCCAGCCTCACACTGGCTGCTGTGCGCCCCGAAGACCACTTCTCTGCTCATTCAAATCCCATCAAATGATTGGAAAAACCCCTCGCTGGCCTGAGGGGCTGCACTGCTCGGCCCTGGATTCGTGGGCACCTCAGGTACGTGCAAGGCAGCCTTACCTGCCAGGAGGTGGTAGGCAGGTAGAAGGGGCCAGCACAGACAGCCCCTATGCCCTCCGACTGCTGCCTGGGCTGACAGGCAGGCCGCACACACCTTCATATAAGGGGGGCCAGCTGCTGTCCAAGCGCCCAGGGCCCCTCCAGCAGCCCCGCCTCCCCGGACCATCCCGCTCTCCCGCACCCAGAGGTTAGCAGGGGCAGAGGCCCTTGGGCCATCGTGTTCCTGCCCTAGAGCCTCATCTGGGGATGGGCCATGCCCACCCTCCCCCACGCTGCCCCTGCAGCCCCCTTCCCCCACCACACTGCCCCAGCCCCCTGCAGTCCAGCCACATCGAGCTCCCTGTGGGCTCCCAGGGGATTGCACGCGTGAGACCCCCCGCAGGCCACTGCAGCAGACTTTCGTCACCTCAATGCTGCAGCATTTAGGGAAGCAGCCCTTTGTACGGGGCTCTCCTGGGCACTACACAAGGCTTAGCAGCCTCGCGAGATCCCAGCAGCACCACTCTGCTGTGACAATTAAAAATGTCTCCAGACATTTCCAGATGTCCCCTGGGAACCCAGGTGCCACTGTGAGATCCACGACACTATGTGGCAATTGATTGGGATGCCTTCTCCAGAGCACAGGCTATGAGGCGTTGGGGACGGAGTCCTGCAGACCCACCAGGGGGGCCATCTGCACGTGCCTCTGGAAAAGGCTGCACAGGTGAGCACGCCCAGAGCCGAGAGCCGCCGGGCTTCAGGAGGTAGGGGTGGGAGGGCAGAGGGAAGAGCCACGGCACCGAAGCTGGGCTCTGTTGTGGGCAGGGGTGGGGCCAGCCAGGGCAGAGCAGAAATGGGTGGGTGGGTCTGAGTCTAAGCCTGAAAAATCCCAGCCAGCCAAGAGCAAAAAAAGAATTTGTGGCCGACGATCAGTATTGGAGAAGCATCTTCAGAGCTCTATTCAAGTCACCGGTACAATACAGCTGCCAGAAAGTCATTTAACGGATGCTGGGCTGCATTAACAGAAGCATAACCTTGGAGAAGCTGGAGATGATGGGCCAATGGGATGGCGTGCTTGCTAAATTTCCCAAGAACATGCCACAAATGTCCACGCAAGATGATCCCTGTGGTGCCACAAACAGGCCAGTGTCCTACGTGGCTTGACCAGGGCAGTGAGGGGACTTGGGTCAGCAGTAGGAGGAAGGGGATATGTTGTGCAAGAAAGTCTCTGGGGAAAAGGTAGGACAGCTCCTTAGGAGGCCGAAGGGGGCTGGTGCAGGATGCTTCCAGGAAACGATGTTTAGGTCGATGTAGTGAAAAAGAACATTAGAAGGAATTGGGGCCTGGGTATCAGCAGGCTGTGCATTCCTGTCATTGGAGGCATGTATCCAGAGCTGGGGGGGGGTGCCAGACAGCATAAGAAGGGAGGTGTCTGTCCCCTACACAGACCATCACAGAATGCGTTTGTGCATATGCATGAGAAACGGGCTTCTTGGTAAATGACCTCCCTTGGGACACACTAGCTCCTGTGCCTGCCCTGGAAGAGTCACACTGCACACGTCAGCTTGAGAAAGGCTCTGAGATGTCCTGCAATCAACACACTGCCTCCTTCAGTTTACATTCCCAAATACATTTGACAGAAACACTGTTTTTTAAAGATTTTATTTTTCTTATTTGAGAGAGAGGGAGAGAGAGAATGCAAGCAGGGAGAGGAGCAGAAGGAGGAGCAGAGGGAGAGGGACAAGCGGAGCAGGGAGCCCGACTCGGGGCTCCATCCCACGACCCTGAGATCATGACCTGAGCCAAAATCAAGAGTCAGACGTTTAACAGACTGAGCCACCCAGGCGCCCCGACCAAAACACTTTCATAGAAAGATGGAACTCTCTGTCTTAAAGTGCTGATGATTGCATTCTTTTGGAATGCGATGTTTGCAGGGACCACGCGTGACACTGTGGCTAGGAGGTGACCAGCAGGATGCCATCCTCCGGTCCAGCGCCTCCCCATGCATGGGCCCAGCTGCCGCGAGGCGGGCATCCCAGCCCTCCTCCAGATACGCATGTCCTGTAAGTGCATCTCTCCTGCTCAATCATAAACTGCACGAGGCTGGCGAGCACGACGAACCCTGCAGCACCAAGCTGAGTGTCAATTAAAATCTATTTAGGAAAGAATGGGGAGAAGAGGGGGCAGGAGGGACAGCGCTGGGCCAGGTCCTTGAGGCTGCACAGCATTGTTCCAGTGAAGCTTCTCGTCACCGGCGAGATTGGTGGGAATTCCATCCGAGGTTTCCAGGGCCTCTCTTCCATCCAGGAGAATATCCTAGAGGAGAGTCCTCAGCCGCGATGGGGCTGGGTCTCCATGAATGCTTCTCGGCAGAGCTGGGGTGTGCGCGCTCGGTCCCAGGACACCTTGGCAATTTAAAGAGGCAATTATGTCTCGGGCTCACCCTGCAGAATTGGAGCTCGTAGAGCTGCGGTCTCCATCGAGAGAGCTCTGGGGAACTCGATACAATCCAGGAAAGACTTATCCGGACAGCATCAATATTTGTCCCATTAAAAAGTGTGGTGTAAAAGTCAGTTACATCGATGACAATGCTCTTCAGGTCCTCCCCGGGCTAATCCAGTTATGAAACCTCGTCATTCTCTCTGGCAAACCGTTCGGCAACGGAGCTTTGCAAAACGGAGGTAGACCCCTGGCCCGGGAGCCTCTTCTGGAGCTCAGCTTGGAGGCCCTGAAATGACAGTGTGCGCCTGACCCCACTCCATCGTCTTCTCCCCCAGGACACTGTGGTCCTAACACTCTCGCCAATGCAAATTATCCACTTAAGTCCTCACACAAAGTCCAATTGCCAATTTGTCTTTTTATTTCTTACACTTAAAGTAATTTGCCTTCAAATAATCTACGATGAAATGTTCATTTTACGACCACAGCGAGCGATCCGTCCGTCCGGGGAGCCACTCATCCCGCAACAGGTGACAAAGAGCCTGCTCCGGGCAGGGAGAGTTCTCAGGGGCTCAGCCACTGGCGCAGGGGTGACCCTGAGCCCCGAGCCTGGTCTGCGGTGAGGTCAAGAGCCAACCATGTCTTCCGTGGCCTGAGGGTGGTCAGCTTGCTTCTCCAGGGAGCCCTCAATTAGCCTGAATAGGGTCACTGGTCCGCTGGCCGGGATTTGGGCTCTGTGATCACTCATGGTTGCTGTGAAGGAGTTCCGGAGGGAGGCGGTGGCCCATCCACTTTTGCGAGTCCCTCCTTGTTCCCCACAGTCCTTGTCCCGCCCACCTGCCCATGGATCCTGCATCTGTGGGGGGCAGGCCCAGCTCCTAGGGAGCCCCTCCCCAGACCTCAGGAGCTTTGACTTCGTCCTTCACGAGGGGTCCACGTGTAGCCTCCCCACACCTCAGCCGTGGGAGAAACGCAAGTCCTCAAGGCAGGAATCCTGGGCTCTGCTGGAGACGGTGCTGCTCAGCTCGGAGGGAAAAGAAGCCCCCGTTCCAGAACACGGGCGCCTCATAGGGACACAGACGGGGCGTGCAGTGTGCGTGTCCATCCCCTGCTCTGTCATTATGTCTCTCTCTGGGAAGCTTGAGGGGCACAACCTGCCCTTGCAGCCACCAGAGCCCCTGGGCTGGGGGGGGCACTGGGGATGGGCAGAAGGGTGCAAAGGGTGTGAGAATTTCCGGTCAAGGCGCTGCGGCTCTCCCCCGGCCAACAGAGCGCCTCAGGCCAGAGAGGACACGATGTAAAAGGCACACAGTGGAATCTGATTGGCAATTAGAGGCTGTGGCTCCAGCTGGCCGACCCACTGCCAACTTTCAGAAACAGAAATCTGGCTGCAAGTCAGGGAGCAGTTGACGTGAAGGGGCGGGGCCGCCAGAGCCCCGAGGCCGGAGCCGGCGCCGACCTCACATGGACTCGGGGACACTCGAAAGGCTCAGTGCATTATTTATTGTCATAAAAGGCAAGACTGAAGTTTTATCATAAAATGTATGTCTGCATAAAAGAACCTGACAGGGCAAATCAATAAACAGGGGAATTGCTTGTCTGGAATGGCATTTTTGATTGTTTTCGTTTGTTTATCAAAATGATGCTCAAAGAAAGAATGATGACCCCCTACAAGGCAGGTCAGGAAGTGGGCACGGCTCGCTCGGATTAAAAAATAACAGAGAGCGCCCAGCCCCGCCCCGCCCACCTGCCCCGCCAGCCTACGGGGAGAAAGCAGGAGCAGGAGGGCCTGTCTCTGGTTCCGCGTGGGTGCCGCCGCCGTGGCGGGGGGGTGGGGGTGCCTCTGTGTGGGGGGGTGTCAGTCTGTGCATCTGCTGCCCCTCAGGAGCCTGCACCCTCCCCAGGTTCCAAAAACCAGAAAGACACACACTTTCCTAAGCAACCAGCCTGGGTCCTTCCTTGGCTCAGTTTCCTGGGGCTTCACATCACCATTATTTCACCAAATCTTCAAAGAAATTCCTTGGGGTAATAGCAGGACACCCATTGGACATAAGAACACTGAGACCACATGTCCCCCCGGGAAAACTGCCTCACCCCTCGCTGTGAGCACCAGAGGGGACAGCATCTCTTCACTAGGACATCGCAGGATGGCTGATGACGTCTGGATGAAGAAACCAAGCTGGCGACCTGTGGCCACCACAAGCGTGGACCGCAGAACTAGGCCATCTTGTTTGGGGGCTCGCCTCCCCTCAGCCGTGCTCCCCGATCTGAGGAAAGGCTGGTGGGGTGTTTCCTGGGATGAAGGAGGCTCAGACTCTGCAGGCACCTGGCCCCTGCTGAGCAGTCCCAGGCACCCCTCCAGCTCTCAGCAGGTCCCCGAGTGCTCTCTGAGCCCCCTGCAGCCCGGCCTAGGCCACTGCTCAGACAGGCCCTTGCTGACCGCCCTGGGGAAGTAGCCAGGCCCCATCCCCTAGCTGTCACCCACACCAGGACCCCATTTTTCCACTTCCTGGCGCTGTCCCCGAGCACGTTTGTGTCCCACTGATCCTTGTCGATGCCCCCCTCAGTCTCATTATTGATGAGTGAAGGAAGCGGCAGACCAGTAACAGGTGTATTACAGTACTTGTTGAATGAATGAATGCATCAGTGAATGAATGCATGCCCTGTGTCGGACCTCGTGCTGGCGACGTCGCTGGAAGGAAAACATTCAAGCCTGTAACTACGGCGAACGCGACGAAGGGGGATGTCGAGTCTGATGGAGAACACAGGGACTGACGCAGGAGAAAGCCGGCCTGGGGGGCCCGGCGGGACGGAGCGGGTTTGGAGAAGCTGCAGGAGAAGCTGGGGTGGGGGCTTCAGGTCTGCTCTGCAGAGATAAGTCCGAGGGGCTCTGACCTCTGGCCAGAGCGGGTCAGGGGAGGCTGGGGAAGGCCCTCTGCCGGCCCCTGACTCTGGAAACCGCGTGAGGGAGCGAGGAAAACGGTGCGGGTATTTTGACAATTTTGGCGGCATCTTCAGCCTGAAGAGGCCCGGCCCGAAAGCCTCAGCGGTCTGTTGCTAATGATCATTTAATACCGTTTGGTAGCTGTGTGCGCACACACTCCCGGACAGAGTAAATTGCATGTGGGTGTTTACATTGAAGGAGAGTTTCTATGTTATAAGTGATAGAACTTTAATTTCTTTGTGGTCTCAACAGTAAACACGCAAATGGCTCTTTTCAGTACGACCAAGCCTTCATTATTTTTAGGGAAGCAAAATGTTTTACTTTGGCCCCCAGACTGAGATGGAATTGAAAGCAAAGGCAGATGGGACGAGAATTGGAGACACGGGGCTGTGCATGGAGCTGGCTGGCGTCTCCTCTGCTCCTGTCTGGCTCCCAGTGTTCCTGACCCACGGCCACGGCTGATACGGGAAGCCTGGGCTGGACCTCTGTCACATCAATCACAGTGAGCACGGGTCACTTACTGTGAGGCAATAAGCTTTGTCTCCTGCAGTGGGATCCAGGACAGCGGCGAAAGAGGTCTTTCCTAACACCCCAGAGTCCACCTGGGAGGGAGGCTGGGGGGGGTGTGAGACCACAGCTCTGCTGCTGTGGCCTGAGCTCTGGGTCCCTGGGGGCCTTGCTTGGACCCAGTTAGTAAAGTAGATGGAGTGGGGGCCCCCAGCACTGCTGGTGGTTGTTGCAGTGCATCGAACCAGCCAGACTGGTGCTTCTTGGGGTGGGGGGGAAGGCTTTTACTCCCAGAGGACATGTAGCATCACCCAGAGACCTCTCTGGTGGCCACAGCTCGGCAGAGGCCAGGGATGCTGCTACACGCCCTACCCTGTGCACAGGAGGGACAGCCCCGCATCAAATGCACCAAGGTGGGGAATATGCCCTGGAGAGTGCAGTGGAGAGCCAGGCCCCAAACAGGTGACCTGTGGCTGACATGCAGAGCTCCTGGGCCCCCCGGCAGCCAGACAGGGCTGGGAGGGTGGAGCTCCCAGGACAATCAGCCTGTCAATTTACTGAGCCCAATGAGTATTGTGATGGGCTGACCACACGGTGATGTGGAAAAGTTTGGGGAGCACCGCTCTGGGACACAGGAGGCAATAGGAACATAGTTAACTGCTCTCAGGAACCCCAACGCACATCGTTGTTACAGGGGTGTGACACTGTCCCCATGCTCTGCGGTAAGGACAGCAGAGATGTTCTGCAGCCCTGGAGGGCCTGGTGCAGACGCCTCCCAACATCCCTTGGGCTGAGGACTGTTGCCACCCCCACCCCACAGTGGGAACTGAGGCCTCGCAAGACCCCCCGCTTGTCCGGGAGCAAGAAGACACTCAGGGCCGAGTACCTGGCATTTGAACCTCTGTGAGCATCGGAAACCCGTGGGCTCAGCTGCCCCACAATGCAACTTTCTGAGCACTCACCAGACGTCCACTTCCGTATCCCTGCACAGACCTGAAAGTAACGGGTCCCTCCAATGTCTTGGGTGAAGAAACAAGTGCCAGGCTAAACCATTGTCCCAACCAAAGGACAGCGTCCCCCCACCCCAGCTTCTCACGCGCTCAGACACCCACTGGGAGATCTCCAAAAACACCCCCTAGTGTGGCTGGGGCTGAGAGCATTAGCCATTGGCCGGCACAGCTGAGCAGTTTTAGAACCAGGGACGAGGCGGCAGGGACGGGCACTGAGCCCACACCAGGACTCCGCCCCAGCCGAGCTCGCATCCAGGGCGCAGCCAGCCTGCAGGACAGACCCTGGGCCCCGCAGAGCCAGGGGGAGATGCTTCACACTCCAGACCCCCACAGGCCTGCCTGGTGGCCACCTGGCTGGTACGGGAGGAGGCCATAGGCAGACCGTGGTCCCGGGGATCTCAAGCAAGGATCGCTGCTCAGGGGTCCCAGGGACTGGTTGGTCCAGACACAGCAACTTTGGCAGCAGGACAATTAGCGACAACACATCCAGGCCTTGACTCTGCAGGAGAAGGAACTAGGAACCACCAGGCATGTTGGACACAAGACCCCGGTGGCAGGGGCGGGGGGCGCTGCTGGATCAGCCACGGACCACATGGCACCTCGAGTTTTGCAGCCGTCCTCTGCCGCCCACGGCTAGCTCAGGGCCCAGGGAGACACCGGAAATGGGGATCTGAGTCCCCAAACACCGCTCTATCTTCTGTCCCTCTCCTGATTGGCTCTGCTTCCCTCTGGTGCTGGCCTCCTTCTCCACCTGCCGGGAGGGGTCACCGCTCCCCGGCTGTGAGGAGAGGCACCCAGGGAGCTGGCCATGCAGCCCCATCCGGAAAGTGTTGGGGAAGGTCTGTGCATGGCGCTGCTGGGCCAACAGGGGCTCCTCGGACGGAGCGGAGGCCCAGCTCTGAGCACTGCTGCCCGGAGCTGCTCTCAGAAGCAGGGCAGAAACTGAAGACAGCCTGAGAGGGCCTGGGAAACACGACCTCCAAAAGATTTGGGAGGCACTGATGTGGCAGCCCTCACTTGCCCTCTCGAAAAAGACAAAAAAGGAAAGAAGGGGCAAAGGCCAGGGCAGGACACTCACAAGTGACTGTTGTTATTTACCCACGGGATATGGCGTTCGGAGGGAGTGAGCGGTGTGGGACCTGTCGCAGGGGAGCTGGGAATTAGTGGGAATGCAAGGAAAACGCAAATAAACTAGGTTCTCATCAATGGGGGAGATTCAAGTATCATCTTCCTGAAAATTAAGAGATCAGGCCTGGGGTCAGACGCTGAGAGCTCGGGCTCAGGGCCTCATCTGGGTGGTGGATGTAATGATGCTGGCTGGACAGTGTGGTGGGTCGGAGCTGACCTTTTCCATTCTTGGAAAGGCCAGGTCCATGCCCCCCTTCAAGAGCCTAAGGGCGCTGTCGATGGGGAAATGGCAACACGTGGCCTGGGGGGCACTTCTGTCTGATTATTTCCCAGAGCCCTGTGTAGGGGTGCAGAGGAATCCGAGAGAAGCATCCTCGGGGGGAGAGGAGACCTCCTGACACTCAAACCAGGAAAGTCTCCAGCTGGAGAGATGAGGGGAAGCAGGAAGGAGAAGAAGGGAACGTGGGAGAAGGTGCAAACCCACTCTCCCCCAGAACGGCAATGCAAGGTGAGATTAACTTTCCAGTGCCCACATTAAAACAGTAAAAAGGAACAGACAATATCAATTTTAATAATGCATTGTATCGAACCCAATATATCTGAAAGGCTGTCACTTCAACATATAATCAATACAAAAATATTAATGAGATATTTCAGTTGCAACGTCTTCAAAATCTGGCATGAACTTGACACTTGGAGCATCTCTCCATCCAGACGAGCCAGACGGCAAGGGTCCCGTGGTCACCTGTGAGCAGGTGCGTGGAGCAGCCACGTGGACACGGCACCCGGGACCCTGCCTGCCAGGAAGGCGCCCAGGCAGAGGGTGGAGCTGGGGCAGCGGGCGCCGGGGGTCCAGGGTCTCCCGGTGGAATCACCAACCTCCTGGGAGACCGTAGAGGCCCACACCAAACTCTCTCCACTCCAGTTTCAGTTTGCGTCCATGGGAAGGTCCCAATGCCCTTGCTCCACGGGCAAAAGTCATATAAAGTGGTGGAAAACTTTCTTTAGAACAGTTAACGTTTTTAACATATCTGCAGTGAACTTTAATGGGATTCCATAAAAATTGAACAGACCTCAGAACTAGCTGGAATAGTCAGTGAATGACCTTGGTATTTTTAATTAAATCCAAAGTGAAACTCAAGAATGTGAGAGTTTTATGTGGCCGGCCAGCCGAAAGCCATCAGGAGCACAGAGGATAGGACGAGGGGAAGAAGTGGGCCCTTCCTCCAGCCGGCTGATTCGGGCTTGATCTGGACTGGCGCGTTCCCAGCCAGGTGTGGGGTCAAGTGATATTTCACTGTGTGATGCCCTGATAGCTAAAGAATTTTCCAGAAGAGCTACAAGTGCTTCTTCTGAATGAAACCCCCTCGACCTTCAGGCTACCCCTCAGAGATCTGTCCTTGTTTTGATGGCAAAGCCCACACACGTCATTGCAATGGTCCTTTGTGACCCCTGTATTCTCTGTGGCACGGCCAGCCCACGTGAGCTAGCAGTGTGTGTGTGTGTGTGTGCGGGGGGCGGCAGGGGTGGATGCTTCCCACGAGGCCCCGCGGGTAGCCGGTTGGCAAGCAAATTTGTGAAAGGCCTCTTTCATGATAGAACCCAGCCTGAGTTAAAAAAGTCACCGGGGGTTCACTTATTCCTCCTTGTAGTAAATCTGAGTCTCCATTCCCTCCATCCAGGAAAGGTCCAGAAACCCTCACACATCGGCCATGGGGCGTTTGAACAACGGTGCGCACCCAGAGCCCCCCGCCCAGCAGGCGTGCGCTCTCAGTTCTCTACCTGCTGGTGGCGGTTTCCCAACCTTCTCAGCCACCTGTCACAGACACCGAGCATTGTAATTCCGTGTGTGCTTGTATTATCCCTCCTGCTAGATCAGACTTTTAACCAGGGGCCACTTCCTTATCTTTCTATCTCCCGGAAGTACCCAGCTCACAGCCTTCACCAAGGAGAAATCCAAAACCACTTGTTGAAAGGATGAATCGGTACCCTTGAGCGCCCGTCGCCCCCGCATGGCTCTCACCTGTCATCTGTTCAGTCTGAGTCCCTCGAGCTGTGTGACCTTCCCCTTCCCCAACTCCTCTCGTTTTCTTTACTTGCTTTGCAAGAACCACAACGGGAAGGCTCAATTAACTTCTGGGCTTGGGCAAGATGTTCCAGTTAAGTAAATGAATGAATGATTAAAGTTAACTGAAGAGTAATCAGCAAACATTTTCCTGGTTGCTATGAAAATCCCTATTGTTGAACATATTTCTAAATATAGGAGCACCCATCTGTCTTAGGAACAGTCATATAATGAACGTAACTGAACTTCTCCGTGTTGGTTAAAGATCGTTCTGTGATCTTTATTTCTGGTGACAGGTGGCTCTCCGGGCTGGCCCGCCTCCCCACCCATGTCATCGGTGCCCACCTCCTTGCAAACGCCTTCGCCTAAAGACTGCATGACGGTCAGGCACTTCTTACCCAAAATGTAAGTCAACAGTCACTCGCCCATTTTAATCCGAAGCTCTATGAGAATGTGTCAAATTAAGGACCAAAAAAAGTCTATGAAATTTACTTTGTAAAAATCCCAAAAGCAGTTGGCGGGTAGTGTGGACCCAAACAGGCCCCCATCTCTTCCTCTATTTATTTTGTTCATGCATCAAGTGACCACATGATTTAGAAGAGCTGGGGCCACTCCCCAGCCCCAGGAGGGCAGGAAATCTGATCAGTTAAACCAGTCCTCTTGACAATGATCGGTTTAGGTGTTCCTGAAACAATCGGCATGCGACCCTGCCAATCAGGATTGAGGCATGAAGGGCAGTCAGCTGAGCGGCTCCTGGAAAAGGTTTCCTTCCTCTTAAAAGGAGGCGCAAGACTGTTCTCTCTTTCTGGGGTGACATAGAAGGATGAAATGTTTGGTGCAGTAGCAACCACCTTGTGACCATGAGGGGCAGATCTGGGAACCAAAGCCAACAGGATGGTCAAACAGAAAGATGCAAGAGAGCCTTGTCCATTAAGTACACCATTGATCCCTACATCAGTCACCTGAAATCTCTGGAATGTTTCATTTTGTTTCAGGTTACTAAGTCAGTGTTTCTGTGACTTAGGGGTGAAATCTTCACTGAATTGTAAAACTGTTACCATTTTCTAGGCTCCAAGTAAAGGGCAGCAGAAAATAAAGAGAAAATCACAGTCTGGTTAATAAGATATCCCAAATGGCCTGGTTCCGGTTAATCATAATTTCATTTTATATTTTCAACATTTTTTCAATTTTATAGGGGAATTTTGCAACCCTGGTTTCTAACCTGCAGGAACCCACCCACACTGCCTTGGGCATCTATCTCTCTCAGCCTGTTTTCCTCATCCCAAGAACCTTCACTCTGAAAGGCTCATCGTATTACCTCACGGCTGCACCCTTACCAGCGCATGAGTCCGCCCGGACCTCTGCTTTCATGGCGGATGGTCACTGCTAAGTGTGAAAATCTGAACAGCCTCAGGGCTGCTGGACAGCCTAGCGGGATGGTTACACCCGTGCACAGGGACGCTCCTACCCAAGCATGGATGTCTGTACTGGTCACTCTGCTTAAATGGAAGGGGTTGGAAATCTAACAAACCACAAAAAACAGTTCTTTTCCCATTGTTCTCTAGTTTAACTTTTTAAAATTTGCATACAGCAAAATTCACACTTTTAGGCGTACAATTCGATGGCTTCTCCACATGCGTGGGTTCGGCAGTGGCCCCCACTGTCTGATCAGAGGGCGATCCCAGCCCTCTCCACGCCCGAGTGTGTCCATCAACGGCAATCACGGATCCACATTCTGCCTTAGTAAGAAAGCCGTATACGTGGTATTACATGTATGGAGCCTTTGTGCCTGGCCTCTTTCTCTCACCGTCGCAGCTGAGAGGCCCCCGTGCCGTTGCACGTGCATCAGGAGTTCAAGCCTTGCTATTGCTGAGTACCGCTCCCTTGTGTGGACGAACCACCGTGGGCACTTCCGGCTGGTGCTCGTTGAAGAATGTTTGGGCTGTTTCTAGGTCTCTAGTTTGAGCTGATCGTGAAGAACACTGCTATACACATTCACGGGCAGGTTTTACACGAACGAGAGTTTTGGTTTGTCGAGGGCAATTCCAAGAAGAAGGAGCCCTGGATGATCTGGTCGTTGTCTGTGTCACTTTTTTTTGAAACTGCCAGACTGCTTTCCAGAGCAGCTGCAGCATCCTGCGTCCCGCCAGCGACAAATGGGTGTTCCTGGTGCTCCGCACCGTCGTCAGCACTTGGTGTTGTCAGTATTTTTCATTTTGTCCATTCTAACAGCTGTTTGTAATGAGGCCCCGTTACGGTTTTGATTTGCTTTCCCCTCCTGGCTCATGATACCAAGCGTCTTGTCACAGGCGTTCATCTGTGGATCTCTGCCCACGTGTCTGCTCAAAGGCCTGCAGAAACGTGGACCTGCTCGTCATTGTCGCACGCCCCTCGTGACCTCACCTGGAACCAAAGTCCCGCTGGTGATCTGAATTCTCCTTGGTCCCAGGGTAGAGCCTCAGGTTTGGCCAAACGCTCGCGGAGGACTTCTGTAACTTTTCCTATCATCTGCTCGATGGTGGGGTGCCGAAGATGACACAGGTCGATCGGAATGACAAACTCTGGTTCAGCAGGAAAGATCTCTGGAAATTTCTACCTGGCCATGTTAGGTGCTGCAAATGTGAAGATGGCAGGAGAACACAGGAGAGGACAAGCTCACAATGACGTCAGACACTGGCAAAGGCAGACATACCCAAGTTTGGGAGGAAGGTTCTGCGGGCAACCTCGCCCTCCTGACGACACGCCCACCCCTGGTCATGGCCAATGGGATGGAGGTTGTCATAGCAACGGGAAGACCTGTCCTGCGAGGCCACTGTGAAAAGGTTGCCGTGGGAGAAGATTTGTTGTTTTTTTCTTTTTTTTTTTTTTTTCAACCTTCGTAGGTTTTTGCCAAATCGCTTTGGCTTGAGGAAAGCTTATTCCCTACACGATGGGGGGAAATGCAATTTCAAAAAAAATAATAAAACTGATTACATCTGCTTATTCATTTTAGAAAGTGGATGAATTAATCTCCACTGTAGATGTTTTTAATTTAGGAAATGCTGTAAATGGACTTTTTAGCGATGAAAGGAAAAGGCCCAGGACTCTCTCAGTGGAGAGGCTGAGACAAATGGGCGTCCTGCTGTTCCTAAAAGGCTGTCAAGGGTCAGGGCCTCCTTGCTACTGACAAGGAGCGTGTGTGTCCTGGAACCCAAGAGAAAGCAAAGGCGGGAGGAAGGTCTTGATGGGCAGAGGCCCAACAACACGGGCCGGAGGAGGCTGGAGAGGGAGGCAGGTGGGGGTGCCCCGGGCTGGAGTCAAGGCCCAGGAAGTGTGGTGGCAGGAACGTGGTGTGCTGAGTCCACGTGCCACGATGCAGGCTGCAGCCTCCCAAGCTCCCAAGCTGACCGCAATGACCCGGCTCTGCTTACGGGGTTTCAAGAACGATGTGTTCGAGCTTGGGTAGAAGTGTGGTGGTGACAGGGCCTCGGGGCAGGAGTGCAGGTGGGAAAGGGGTCCAGGCATGAGCAGAGGTCAGGGACATGACAACTAGCCAGCGTTGCGTAGAATTCTCCACCACGCTGCACTGCCTGGTAGATAGGGGACAGGTGGGGGGCAGGAAGGGGACAGGTAGGGGGACAGGTA